>NC_087213.1:26006520-26031520 GCF_015104395.2 Macrobrachium nipponense | reverse complement strand
AAGTCACGATTTTATCGAAAAGCTTCTGTATTTCTATTCACGTCAGTTTCCAATGAATTTTAATGCTCAAAGTCATCTGAACTTCACTCGGTAAATGGCACTCAACTAAGTGATATATCTTTTTTATATTATGTTAGCTTACGCAAAATAAATAACATTATAATGAATATAAAACGGAATACATACTATTACTTCAGTGCAATTTAATTCTTACGGCATTTTAGACTGAAAAATCCCATGGTAGGAGATAAAATCGTCCATAAGCCGCTGTTAAACATGATACCAATTCGAAAACTAATTTCACAGGGGCCAAAACTAATAACACAATTTGAACTAAACCAAAAATATTCCTCAAAGATTCTTGATGGATTAACCAGCAATCATTTCAATTACAAATACAAATGACCTGGTCTACCGCCGGCAAATGCAAATGGGGAAATAATCAAGATGACTTGTGACTGAAAGTTGCACCGGACACCTACTGTAGTAGATTTATATCAACCGTGCATTTGATGTCTAGGCCCGTCCCTTACGACACTCCTGATTGGCTGTTGATAAGCCAATCACAAGGCTGGAAACTCTGTCTCTCTCGAGAGTTCACATAGGCAGGATGTGTGTTCCTCCTCTCCCGAGGGATACGTCTTTCAAACGTATACCTCAGGAGAGGTGGAACACACAACCTCCCTATGTGAACTCTTGAGAGAGACTGAGAGTTTCCAGCCCTGTGATTGGCTTATCAACAGCCAATCAAGAGCGTCGTAAGGGACGGGCCTAGACATTAAATGCACGGTTGATGTGAATCTACTACAGTGTACACAAGTTAACCCCGAAGCCTTTACCAGCAGCACGAAGCTGGTAAGTAGGCTGTGGCTCAGGAAGGAAAGTCCGCTTGCTCGCTGGCACTCTGGCTTCTGCTTCAACGGGGAGCAAATCTCTAACCGCGCTGCCTCTTCTCATTAAAGCCCTCAGATGAAAGGTATTCAACGAGGTCTCGAGGGAAGGGCCTGAAACAAGCGCACAGAGAACAGAGAGGTGCTGGTCCGGAAGCAAAGAGGAGAGAGGAAATTCTACTAAGTAAATGAAAAATCGATTCTGTGCAGAAAACACAACCAAACTACGCCCATCTTTGGAGAATGTTGGAAGTCTAAACATAAATCACTTTAAAACATTCACATTCTTTTAAAGGTCTATTTTAGACCATCCGCAGAACAGGAAATAGAGCAACATAGACGTTTAATTATATACTTTGGCAATCAGGCCGAACTCACTGACGAAGACATGTATTATTTTCTGAAAAAAATATAATAAAAATATATTTTCAAATAGAATAAGATGTTTATCAGGTTAAATCTTTTTATATAAATATATCTAAAACATGTTTACTAAACGCAAAATTCCAGCACATTACATATAATACATATATATATACTATATATATATATATATATATATAGATATATATATATATATTATATATATATATATATATATATATATATAAAGTTAATAGGCCTTTTTTTACTTGAGACGTATCCTGTTTTGTTTGTTTGTTTGTATGGTGTTTTTACATTGCATGGAACCTGTGGTTATTCAGCAACAGGACCAACGGCTTTACGTGACTTCCGAACCACGTCGAGAGTGAACTTCTATCACCAGAAATACACACCTCTCACACCTCGATGGAATGGCCGAGAATCGAACTCGCGGCCACCGAGGTGGCAAGTCAAGACCATACCGATCACGCCACTGAGGCGCTGTATCCTGTTTTGTTTTAACAAAAGAATTTATTTACACACACACACACACTACATATATATATATATATATATATATATATATATATATATATATATATATATATATATGCGTGTGTATGTGTGCGCGCGCGCGTTTGTCGTACTTCTTTGAAATACAGAAATATTACATACCATTGACGAAGTCCATCAACAGCATTATTAAAACACGAACTCCGAAATAACTCTAAGTATAATATTATATTCCTCAAATTGCACAGAAGAACTAAGCTTGCGTCCACTTGAAAATTCTTTTATGCAGTTTGATAAATAAAAGCATATTTTGGAACTTACGTTTTCAACATTAGTTGAGCACCAACAGTGGCAGAATAAAAGACGACAGCTAAAACAAAGCAATTAAGTACTAGCACAGATGCAAGAATCAAGCTTACTAACCACACTGGTATTAATACATGCACAAACATCTGCAGCGGAACCTAACAAAACTTAACAAATCAATAATAATAATAATAAATAATAATAATAATAATAATAATAATAATAGAGGTTTTGTTGAAAATAATGGCTATTTCAGCCGCGTTTATTTTCCATAGAAGTTTCCCTATTCTTCTTATTACTGACTTTTCTTCTGTACTCAAATTGGCTATTAAAACGCCAAATGGGGGATTCATGTAAAAAAAAGTGGTATTTGTCAAATTGGATATATTATTCAAATGGGCAAATACCACGTTTTTTACATGAATCTCCCACTAGGCGTTTTAATAGCTAATTTGAGTACCGAAAGAAAAGTCAGTAAAAAGAACAATAGAGAAACTTCTATACAAAATAAACGCAGCTGAAATAGCCATTATTTTAAATAAAATCTGTAATAATGAAGGTCTTCTCCAGCACATAATAATAATAATAATAATAATAATAATAATAATAATAATAATAATAATAATAATAATAATATTATTATTACAGTACATTTCCACTCCATTGGTTCACCAATGCGACCATAATCTCTCTCTCTCTCTCTCTCTCTCTCTCTCTCTCTCTCTCTCTCTCTCTCCAGTTTATGGAGCCTCAAGTTGTGTTAAATTCCCCTAAAAGCTCCTCTCATCAGTCTTCCCCTTTATCTCGACTGTAACAATACGTGAGCTATCTGCCGCCCCCCATATATTTTCTGTATCAGAATTGAAGAGGGCGTATTTCGGTAAAATGAGCCATCTACATCTTCAGAGGTAAGAACTGTTTTCTTCGTTTATTTCCCCTCCTAAGACCCCCCCCCCCCCCTCCCATTCGTCTTTCTCCGTTTCTTTTTTTCTCGGTTTCACATCGAGCGCGGCCGTAAACCCAATATAATATAATACAAGCTTTCGCCTTTCCCCCTTACGTAATCATATACTATAGGTTGAGACGAGAGAGAGAGAGAGAGAGAGAGAGAGAGAGAGAGAGAGAGAGACCCGTAATCAAAATCTCCCACTCCTATTCAATCTTGCCCCATCCGAAAATCTCTAAATCCTTATCCGCTGTGAGTAAAATCCGAGTAAAATCCTTCCCCCCAACATACTAATCCCCACCGAGGTAGTCCCTCACACCCCCACCACCATCTCCCCCCTCCCCCAACTCCCAAGACCCGGCCGTATCACATGTCTAAGTTCCCCTAATGAACCAACTCCCAGGACGGAGGTCAACGTTAAAGTTCCCCCTGTCATAGATCACTCGCCCCTCTACAATAGCTTGGGCTAGGGGAAAAATATCGTCATCTAGGGGAGAGGGAACACTTGGCTACATAGGAAGAAGTTTTCTGCAACTCTTCCTTAAATACTTCTCGTCACCGCTGCGTACTGCTGCTGGTTGAAATCCCCAATCATTAGGACTCTTCTCGTCTTTTTGCAGGTACTGACGGAGCGAGACACGATAAATGCATTTATTTGTAAGCTTTTCAAGAAAATGTCCTTGTCTACGATAACATAACCTCAATCATCCACATGTTCCCAGTATAGCTTCAACTGTAAATATTCTGGGACTTAAAACATTTTGTAATTCTTCATAATTTCTAAAAAATAAATAAATAAATAAAAGCTCGTTTGTTCAATGTGGAAACTGAATGTCCTCAAATAACGATGGTCCGATAACAAATTAACCAAAATATACTTTTGTAAAAAAAAAAAAAAATACATATAGTTTTGTAAAAAAAAAAAAAAATACATATATAATAAGAATGTGTGGCTTTTAAAATCATTTAGAATACTTCCTCAAATATCTACGTGTGCTAAATAACGTCAATAAGGCGTAAGTAATAGGAGTTTTCAGTCAGTTAAGTTACAATAATACTAATCTAATCTAAGTACTTGCTTAGGGTTAAGTTCATCTTCGTCCCTTTTCCATCATCTGTATCATCAAGTTCTTGATACCTGTCATCCTCCTGGGCAGCTCTAACAATCATCCTATGCTCTTACTGTCATTATCCTCCCAAGTTCAAAATCATTACTGCTCTCTTGGTTATGCCTGGTTCACAGATCTTCCGTGACGGGCTTTGTCACCTTCTCGATTGATAACCCCGTTGCCCTGATGTTATCCTCAACATTTACATTGTCTAGCATTACCAAATGGATATATTCATGAAAAGCAAGAAGTCGAAAACCAAAATACCCTAACTAAAGTAACAAATTTAATAAACTTTAAAGATCTCGAGAATTACACGCATACATACATACATATACACAGGAAAGAAAAGCATAGATAAGAATGAATATAAATGTATATATATATATATATTATATATATATATATATATATATATATATATATCTATATATATAATAAAAGGGGCCCATAAGAACGCCAAAAATTCATTAGATGGAATTCTGTTGTAACGGAACATTTTTACCAGTCATATATATACTATATATAATATAATAATATATATATATTATATATATATATATTATATATATATATATATATATATATATATCATACATAAAAATATAAATAAAAATACAAACACGCAGGAAAGAAAAGCATATCTGAAAAAATAAATACGAATGAGCTATATGCATACATACTACATAACTACATACTATACAATACACACATATATATATATATATATATATATATATATATGTATATATATGTATATATAATATACATACATATATATACATATATATATGTGTTATATATATATATATATATAATATATATATATATATATAATTACCGGTCTTAAAAAAATAAAAAAAAGAGAGAGAGAGAGAGAGAGCAGCGGAGGAATCACCAGGCGAGGAGGATCTTGCAGAAGACCGAACGACAAAACGTGAATATGGTCGACATAATCCACCCCTCCCCTCACGCCCCCTTTTCCCTCCTATCATTCGTCGAAATCCTCTGGGCTCTTAAATGAGCAGAAGTACGATAATAAGGGGACAAAAAAATTGGAGAGCCACTTAAAAAGTTCCATAAAGTTCTCTAATCATAATTAACAACAGCAATATATCTCATTAGAGCAACTTTTTTTTTTTTTTTTTACGTCGGTTCTAAGTCGTGGGGGAAGACGGTGCAAATGTCCCCCCTCCCCTCCCCCCTGATATATCGCATCAGTTCTGTCAGGAATAAGCGGGTGAAAAATTCGAGCGGAAAATTGGGGTTTACGCCGAGGAATTTTTCCAAAGCATCCCAAAATGCTTACGAAAGATCCCTTGTAAAATAGAACATTCATTTTGCCCCTGAACTCATATAAAAGAACTTTTCTCCTTTACGCTAAGTCCCAGTTTACTTCCATAACACCTGGTGTTCTTTCATACCTATTTTGATATTGACGAAGATTCTTCGGTAAACACGAAAGGTAAATAACAATGGTGCCATTTTCGTAGGCGTAATTATATGCGAAGGTTCCATGCATTTTTCGAAACATTTAAAAACTATTTCAATTCAAGAAATAATGAAAATTAGGTTATTCTTTAAGCACCGATTTAGAGGTCTACTATACTCGCTGAATATCCCATAAAATTAGCATCTGCATACACATATTAAAAGACATTGCTCATAACATCTATTTACATGTACAGGCAATTTTCAACACCTCTTCCTAATTGCAAGACTTACAATGACACAGGATATAACAGCAATTCCTATTTTCATGTTTATATTTCTTCTGCTTATTTTAAGAAACGGAAGAAGAAATAGAGACGAGAGCTTGAACACGCTCGCCCCCAAGACCAATACATTTGCATTGGTATTGACAGCATCTAAAAGCGATTGTCGAGGAGGGGCATGAAAGCTAAGAACCTCTGGAGTTATGGCAGACGCGAGGTCGTGGATTAGTCCACCATTAATATCGTCCTCATTTTCTCAAGTCCTTGAATTAAATCTTACTTCAGTTCAACGGAAAGTATTCTGTCCGTGCATGCAAGACATATCTTTCTATCTTTCTAATATTTTGCCTTCCTTTCCGTGAATTTGCAAAATCTTTGGTTAAACAATCTCGAGATCTCTGAGGTGGCCCCCAGAATCTGACATAAGGTTACAATGAACATCTTTACATTGATTAACCCCCTTTTTCTTTTTCATCAAAAAGTGCATCGCCTTCTACCAAAAGGTGTTCTGTAGGTTTGCACTCACTAATTCTTTTCCTTCTCCTTCCTTCTATGCATCTGTTCGTATCTTATTTTTGCGTGAAGATCTTAAAATGGGGTAGCGCTCACCACCAGCCAGACTGCTGATACCTGAATCTTTCATGGCTTCCCCATTCAGATGCACTCTTTAAATGATGAAAATACTAATTGAAAATAGAACAAGAATAAAGAGGCTATTGAAATCAAAAGCCTGTACATTATAAGAGGAATAAATATTGTTCAAAGGATACGAAAATACGAAACGTATCGATTAAACCAACATATGATTAAAACTTTTACTATAGGAGAAATGGTAAACATAGATTTTTAAGGTGGTTTGAACGTGATTGGCATGGTAAGGGGCAAGTGTGAAAATGGTGTACACTTCCAAAGTCTTTGGAACACCGACAACGCCAAGGAAGCTCAGAAAAGACAAATTAACGATAAACAAATGTATTGGAACAAGAGGACTTCTTAAGCATGAAATTATATATATATATATATATATATATATATATATATATATATATATATATATATATGAATATCTAATATAATATATGTATATGCATATATTCATAAATATGTAAAAAATGGACCTTAAGGTTTCCCTCTCTCGATTTATAATCCGTAGCATTTGCCTACATTATCATTACTGAATTCCATCAAACAAAGCCAGTCTTCCTGGTAGCTATTTACAATAAACAAAATTTATTATTTGATTCGCATCTTACTAATATAAAATTAATGTAGACGGAGCTATGGTTTTATATATAAAAAGTTTTTAAATAAAATCCTCAAACAAAATTGGAAAAGTAAACTGCGTCCAGAAATCGCCCGCCGATGGCCGGCCTAAAATTAAATTCATCACATAGACCACAACCCCGTCCATTAGCCAATCACAATTACCTCGAAAAACTGAATTAATGTTGGCCAAAAATATTCCTGTTATCAACCGCAAATCTTTAACGTTTCCTAAAAGGGTGAATAAAATATAACTTGAATAAACACCGTAATATAAATATTCGTCACAGAACTGTATGAATAAGGGGTGCAAAAAGCAAACCCCAGTTTTAATATGAAATGCTAATTACCCTTTTTCGCTTCGAACTGCTGAATCCGAGAGCCATCACCAGAACACAATCAAAAGGCAGCTCGTGATGACAAAAACCTTCACTGTCAATGGAAACGGATTCGCCAAATCCCTGCGGGTAATCCCCAAAAGAAAGGACGAGAGAAAGTACCCTTTATACACTTGCGGCTGTTAGGGGACCTTTCTACCTATAGTGTTCACTTTGCCCCCGAAATTAATTCAAATGGCCCGGGTCGGATTGTAATGGACGCGCGGTATTACATCGCATTCACCGGACAGAAGAAAAGGGGAGCTAAAGATTTCCATTGGGGAGACTCGGCAAAACCGAGGGGAAACGAATACGGGCGATCAAAAGGTTTGTTTTTCCCCTTGGCGCCTCCTTCCTCCTTTGCCTCGCCCTCGGAGCGCTCAGTTCCTGTGGCCTCAAAGGCTCCAAATGTTTCCTCCCCCACGGAATAGTAAATCTTTCTCTAGTCTCCGGCTAATTACCGGGACATGTTTGGCGTAATATAAAAAGACTGCTGTTTTGGTAACCGTGTGGTAAAATTCGTAAAAAGAATAAAAGCATGGAGAGCATAAAATTATCAGATATTACTCTTATGCCCTTTGGCACCCAAATAAACCTACGAACAGTCCGGCTGTTTCCTCGGTTCAAGCTGCAGTACTTCAATAGCATTCGGAGCCATGAAAGTTCACCACATAATAAATGACTACACATGTTATGAAATATCTAGATTGACAATTTTAACTCTGAAGAATAATATTTTCATCCCAGAAATCATCAATATAATGAAAATTCGAAAAAGTATCTTCTTATTCACTTAGTTATAATTTATACCATCAAGCTACAATGCTTATCCATGCAGTTGTTCATTTATGATCAGAAATATCATAAGCAAAGACAATTCATATGATTATGTATGGATCTCTCTCTCTCTCTCTCTCTCTCTCTCTCTCTCTCTTCTCTCTCTCTCGCTCTCTCCTCTCTCTCTCTCCATACACAAACAGATTATATAAATATATATATATATATATATATATATATATATATATATATATATATATATATATATATATATATATATATATATATTTGTTTGTTAGCACAACAAGATGAAAAACAATAAATTAAACATTTCCGCAAATTCTATTCTTACCCATCAAATTACAGCTACAATACTCGAACATGCATCATTACTAAAATCTGTAAACTGCACAGCGCCACTAGTTAAAAAAAATACTCTTGACCGTAACAGCATAGCGACTCCTTATCTTTTGCCAACCCCTCTGAAAAACACTGAGATCCTTAAAGCTACCTATTCCCTCCCTATGGACCACTTTCATCATCAATTTCGTCGTGCAATAGCCTAAACAACATTATGTAGTCGTCCTGCTATAAGTACGTTCCTCAGTACTACTTACAACTGAGGCACGACACAAACTCCAGTTGCCACAACCGTCAAATCAATCGCAAATACGACCCTAAGTTCAACAGATGAGTCTTATCAAATTTCACAATTAAAATGCACTTTCAAAGCTGCGTAATATCAGGTTGATGACTTTTATCTAGACTGCGTGAGACCTATACCGAATGTAAATTGTTTCGACATAATTATTTAATCCCGTTGCCGTTCATGTACAGACATTTCCCCGAGTGTAATACTTAGTCCATATTATTAGCATTCAGAGGTTTGGAGATGATTAGAGACCTAATTATTCACTTTCTGAAACTAATTAACCATTTCATGTGCACCGGCTAATCGAGAATTGAACATTTTCCTGCGAAGGGAATGATTCATTACTAATTATATATAATATATATATAATATTTATATAACTATATATCATTATAATATATATAAATACGTATATGTAGTGTGTGTATATATGTTATGTGTGGTGTTGTATATAATATATATATATATGTATTTCAATATGTCTAATAATTGTTGTATATATAGATATATATCATATATATATATAATATTATATTTCTATAATAATATATATATAAATATTATTGTATTATGGTATGTGTGTGTATGTATATGTTATTATATATATATATAATATATATAATATAAATATATATATGTATTTCTATGTATATATTATTGTTGTATATATATATAAATATATATATAATATATAACATACATACACATACATACAAACATACGTATATGTATGTGTGCGTTTGTCTTTGTATCTTTGCCTGGGCTAGCTATTCGCCTTATTAGAAGGTCTTCATATTCTCACTCAGACGATCAAGCGAAGAATGACCGACTATATATCTAAAACATTCATTCATTCCAAAATATTTATTTCATTTTTCTGTCCATTCACAAAATAGTTCGTTAATTAAATTTCCCAGGTGTGGAGACAACAATAACAAGTTTATAAATTATTTAAATGAAATAAACCTACATAAACGCTATAATCAGCAATCAAAACCAATTCGAAAATACAGTGAAAATACCGCAAGCGAACGGGAACCTCGCAACTTCTTTTATTCTTAATAGTGTAGACAACTATACTCTGTTTTTTTCATCTGTCCATCTGCCTATGGTGTTTGTGTATGGCAACACTGCGTCCGGTGGTAAATAGTTACGCTGTGTGTAAGTGTTAGGTTTAAATAAAAGGGTATCTGGGTGTACATTTGCAACTGAAAAGTGTTTTAATAATTTACTGTATGTGAATTACACCGTTAATATTCGAAATAGGATATTATTATAATCGTTGAATGTAACTATCTGAAGCCCGGGACGCAGTGTTACCATACAAAAACACCACAGCGGCGGATGGACAGATGAAAAAAAACAGAGTATAATTTTGATAACGAACTACACTTCTAAAGGTCACCACTGCAAAACATACAACAATTACCTTCCCAAATATTTCCAAATGTTCTATCAAAACTCATTTCTCTAGACTACCTGTATTTCGAACCGCGTCTATACACCAACAGTCTCCCCTCGCAAAGTATTAAGAGACCGCTTTTGGCTTTCCACAAAAAATGCCAAGTGAGTTATTCCTGTCAAGCTCTCTCTCTTTTGGAATCTACAGCGCTGTTTGGAAATCGTTCCATTTCAATTTCCTCGACCTATGGAATGGCAATGTTAGCAAATGTTTCTGACAGTCAGGGGGTAACAAACTTAAAGTCATTAAAATATATTCATCAGGCATGTAAGTATAATATATACAAATATATATATATATATATATAATATATATATATATATATATATATATATATTTAAAAAATCACAGTAGATGCACGTGACTTCATAAATGAGCGAATCCCACAGGAAAATGATTGTCAGAAATCCAACCAAGCGCTTTCGTCTTTACTAAGACATTGTCAAGGAGCTAATGAAGTACAATTGGAGAGAAAGGTCTCAGGTACAAAACAAGATCAAGAATACCAGATGGTTAATTGTCAAAAGGGTAAAAATTAAAAGAGATAATCCAGGATTATCGAAGATCACACGGTCACAAACCTAAACAGATTTGACCCTAACCGAAATTACAAAGTATCTTTACAGTCCAAAACATGTAAAAACTGAATATATTAATTTTGTTGCTTGTATTTATCTACAACTTTATTCATTATGAAAGCATCAAGTTTAAATAAACCAAGACTTAAATTTAGAACATTTCTATTATTTGACTTGATGAAACAAGATTCAATGATATTCCTTTTAACTGTGTCATTACATGGGATTAAGGTTCTTGCTTGACTCCAGTTAATAGGATGGTCTAAATCTCTTATATGTACGAATAATGCATTCGATATTTGCCCAGTTCTCACAGAATATTGATGCTGTTTGAGACATTGTGAAAGATTTACCGGTCTGTCCGTAATAGACTTTATCGCACTTTTTGCAAAGAATTTCATATATGCAGCCTGGAAGATCTTTAGGAGAATTTTTGATTACTAAACTCTTGACATTACTATTACTAAAAACAACATTTATGTTAAAAAGCTTTAAACTTCTAGGAATATCTAAAAACTTTTCATCATAGGGTAATTTTAGAATGTTATGCTTACTAAATTCAAGTTTGTCATTAGTTAAATAAAATGTTTTTCTAGCTCTTTTCCATGCCACATCTACAAAAGTCCTTGGGTATTTAAGTTTCAATGCAATATCATAAATAGTTTTAATTTCAGCGTCAATAAACTGCGGGCTACATATCAGAAAAAACAGAGAATTTAACATTTTGATGGTGATTGGAGTAGTAATGAACAAAAGAGGGAATGTTAGTTGATTTTCGAAAGACTGAAAAGGTGAAATTTCTATCATTTCTATGGACAGTTACATCAAGAAAATTCAAATTACAATTTCTTTCTTCCTCTACAGTAAATTTCATAGAAGGGACTAAATTATTGAGATTACTAAGGAATTCCTGGAGATTTTCGTGAACTGGCCAAATACATAAGATATCCACATATCTAAACCAAATAACTTTTTGGGGCAAAATTCTTGGTGCAAAATTCTTGGTAAGAGTTTTGCCTCAAAAAAATCCATGTAAATATTGCTAAGGAAAGGAGATAAGGGATTACCCATAGCCATGCCAAACTTTTGTACAAAAAATTCCCCATTAAAACAAAATTTACTATCTTTGATACATAACCTTATGAGACTAATGAGGTTTGCTACACTTAAGGGAATGTCATGACGTTCTAATTCTTCCTCCAAATATTCAAGTAAGTCATCTACAGGCACTTTTGTAAATAAAGAGACAACATCAAAACTAACTATATTAAAATCAAAATTCAAATTTAAACCATTCAATTTGTTTATAAAATCAACATTGTTTTTAACATTCGTGTTAGAAATGTTTCCTACCAAAGGAGTAAGAATTTTTACAAGCCATTTAGATAAATTGTACGTAATTGATCAGACCAATCATTAGTTCAGTGGGCTCAGTTACGTATAATTTATCTAAATGGCTTGTAAAAATTCTTACTCCTTTGGTAGGAAACATTTCTAACACAAATGTTTAAAACAATGTTGATTTAATAAACAAATTGAATAGTTTAAATTTGAATTTTTATTTTAATATGGTTAGTTTTGATGTTGTCTCTTTATTTACAAAAGTGCCTGAAGATGACTTACTTGAATATTTGGAGAAGGAATTAGAACGTCAAGACATTCCATTAAGTGTAGCAAACCTCATTAGTCTTCTAGGTCAATCCCTCTACGGGGAAAAGTTTCTTTTGTGGGATATATATATATATATATATATTATATATATATATATATATATATATATATATATATATATACTATATATAATATATATCTATAATATATATATATATCTATATATGTATATATATATATATATGTATATATATTCATCATATATATTATATTATCCTATCCCCGAAATCTTTTCCAGAAAAATTAAGAATATATAAATTTTGGATAAATATAATCAGTACAACACTCGTTACTTATATGACCTCAACCAGGTTGAAGTTAATCTTATAAAAATTCAACAGGAGTTTAATCTATTAGATATAAATAATGGATTCGCCAGAGCATAACTCCCACATTACCTGCTGGAAAGCAAAACGTAAACAACAACATGAACCCATGTTACTGAGTAAGAAAGCATAGCTGTTTGCGAAAACAGTGCCTGAAATTTGGGGCTAGGCTGTCGTTGACGAAATGGTGATATACTTTAAAATAAAGCAGGGAAAGGTGAGCTTCGTCTGTCATGGTAATTACATTCCATAATAAAGGAAGAGCGTCCCATACTAATCTACGGAAGCGTCCACAGTACACAGGAAATTATACTGCAATAACATATTGCAACAAACACTGCTATTACTCGTGCAGATTATACACGGTTAAATCTGCAAATCCTCAGACGGCACGTTAAAATTTGAAGCTGTGCTGGACAAACGGGATAGCGAGGCGCTAAACCATAACTCTTGTCCACACCAGATCAGCTTGAGGTTTAATCCCCCAATCCGCTAAAATTGCTTCCATCAGTCTTCAAAAAAAAGAAAAAAAAATCTTGCTCTATAAACTGGTCTCTGGCTTGAACAATCTCTGTCCATTAACATACACAAAAAGGTTCGAAGTTCATCAATCCGAGATGTATTCTACGCTAATACTAGATAAAAACGCCACACAAAAAACATCTAAATTGTTAATACGACACATAAAAAGCTAAATACGAAAGTCATTCAAATAAAGAGATGAACAACTATCACAAACAGTAAGTGCAAATTTATATTTCGCTTTTCTTATTGACAAAAATCCTTTCGCGTAACGTGCTGAAGAAAAATTTGCCGCGACATAATCCTAAAATTTCTCAATCTCTACACCTCTCTCATATATATATATATATATATATATATATATATATATATTATATATATATATATATATATATATATATATTATATATATATATTAGACGCATGGTTAGTTACTAACTTGGTACTAGAAAAAAAAATTTTGTCTCTTAAAATGATTCTTTTCTTTAAACACAAAATAATCTTACAATCCTTTTCCTTTTGTATCTCACTCCACGCCTAGTAATTTAAAAGATACGTAGCTGTTCTATATTTTTATTTTAAACGTCACCTCCTATCAAAATAAAAGAAAATCTGGTTAACTAATCTTTTCTAACTAATATGAATGAAGTTTCTTAGGAGAAAAATCTTGTACCCAATCATTTCAGTTTTCACTCAATCATACACTTCGTTTATAATCACATTGCTCTTCCCTAGTAGATAATCATATATATATATATATACATATATATATATAATATATGTGTGTGTGTGTGTGTGTGTGTGTGGTATATTATATATATATATACCACACACACACACACACACAACACTATATATAGAATATATATATATATATAATAATATTATATAGTATATATTATGATTACTACCTAGGGAGAGCAATGTGATAAAAAATATAAACGAAGTGTATGATTGAGTGAAAACTGAAATGATTGGGTACAAGATTTTTCTCCTAAGAAACTTCATTCATATTAGTTAGAAAAGATTAGTTAACCAGATTTTCTTTTATTTTGATAGGAGGTGACGTTTAAAATAAAAATATAGAACAGCTACGTATCTTTTAAATTACTAGGCGTGGAGTGAGATACAAAAGGAAAAGGATTGTAAGATTATTTTGTGTTTAAAGAAAAGAATCATTTTAAGAGACAAAATTTTTTTTTCTAGTACCAAGTTAGTAACTAACCATGCGTCTAAAATACTTTTCTAAATATTTCAAAAATGAAGGTTATCTTCATGTTAATGAAAAGTTATTACTATTTCACAAAAGGCTTTCTTCGTAACGTTTAAGGTTTTATTTTATCAGTAATGAAGTTAAAAACGTTAAAATTTAATTTCTTTACCAACAGAAAGTTAGAAGTCCAAGTGAGTACAAAGTAATCAGCAGTCATCTACTGGACTGGAAACTATTGATTGACAAAACTTCAAAGTTATATGCACAGCATAATACGATGATCCATTTCTTATGTCCATGGCCACTAATTTGTTTTAGATGAAAATTAGAGTTAAAAACCGCAGGATTTCTAGAAAATATTGCAATATAAAGGTGTCGTACAAAATTTGAATAAGATTTTTTACGGGCCAAATCTCATAACTCAAAATGCATGATTGAAAAAAAAAACTATATAAAAAAATGGCAAGTCAACATCATAGTATAATGAATAAAAGGTGCAATAACGTAAAAAAAAACACACATAAGTAAATACTGCATTAGTTGAACGATACCTGCAGCCGTTAAGAACACTTTCTTTCGCGGCTTCAAACCAGTTGCAGTCTACCGCAGCGCCAAAGACAAACAGTTCTCTCATTTGATAGGATAACTCCCATCCAATCAGGACCAAGATAAATAAAAGTACGAACTCTGAATGGTCCACGATAGATATTCCTCTCTTTAATCCTTGCATCAGCCCTCCAGCGATTGTTAAGAACGAGGGTCAATAACTCCATCCACACAGTGCTGCAGCAGCCACGGTTAAGCAAGCTATTCAGAAAAATTTACAAAGGGCGCACTCTCGAAAACCGGTCCTCGTGGACAACATGTCAACCGGCGCTTTTGTCTCAAGAACCTTTCCATCGCTCATTCCCGACCCCGGCCGAAATTCAAACCAGAAGAAGAGGGCCCGACCGTTGAATACACCTGGCTGGGGGCTGTCGCAGTGCACGGCCCTGCGCAACGTTAAGCCTTTGAATTTGGCTTTCACCCACACTGTCTAATAACAACCAACTACATAAAACAAACTGGGATTTAGTCCTCCAGGGCTAATATTATTTCTTGCGCCCTGGCTCCCCTCTCTTGAAGGACAACAGAGCTCAAGCTGATTGTCAGTCATGTTTTAGAAGCTACAACTGCTTTCGACCGTCATCAACATAATTCAAAATGTGCATTTTTGATCTTTGAACCTGTTTCATTTTGTTGTGTAATAAGAACTCTTTTCAGTCATGTTTTGGAAGCTAAAGCTGTTTTCGACCGTCATAAGAAATAATTCAAAATGTGCATTTTGATTTATGAACCTGAATCATTTTGTTTTGTGGAATGAGAACTCTCCATGTTTATCAGACACTCAAAGAACACACACACACACAAAATGCTCTAGTACTCTACTTCGGTACCAACATTTATACCAGCAGTTAGATGACTTTAGTTTCGGCACCCCTTTCTCCGGAATTATTTTTATTGTCTCCCACCCCAGTTGGCTCAGTCATTGAAGGGAGGTCCTCCCCAAGTATAGACAACAAACTACCTTTCTCCCACTTCTAAAGGGTCGCCTCCAATCCTTTTCATCTTTCTTCTTTCACCGACCCCATTTTCGGCAGGGCTGGTCCTTATTAATCATTTTCCGGTCTTTCTCAGAATTATCACAGTTGTGTCTTCTCTGTCCCTCCCCATACACCCTCTGCGCTTTTATGTCTCCTCCTCCTCCTCCTCCTCCTCGAACCACCCATCCTTCAAGGTTGATCCTTGACATCATAAACTAGTCGGTGACTGGTCTTCCCGACAGGGTTGTTAAATATTTTAATTGCCATCATTGATTTTGATTCCCAGGATCCCAGGAGATCGATTGTCTACTGCCCGCTGACGTGGTATGTGTAAACAAAAAAGGACGAATGCCGGGGCAGTCAAACAATGGTTTTCAGATATAAATAAATTCTTGTTACTTTTTCGAAACAAAGGCATAGATAGAGCATGAATATCTCCGTCTAAAACTGATGGGGAGGTACAAAAGAAAGACTTTAGTAGTATATTTATGCCTTGTAAAGTGTCTCGAATTTGTACCTTTCATAAAAAAAATTAACAAGTACAAAATTATCCTTTCTTCGGATATTAATGAAGCGCATATTTTCATAGCCACTAATAACCATATTCTCTTCAGAACATCCACACCTGCCAAGGAAAAATATTTCAGAATAATTGTTCAGATATGAATTCCACCTTTTGTTTTACAGCTTCAACACAAGGCTTGGAGAGAAAAGGCTAAATCTCAACCCCTCCTCCCACCACATAAATAAATCAGTCACCGAAAACGACAAACCTTTATTCCTCACACCGTTGGACTATGGAACAGTCTCCCTGAGAATGACGTGCATTTGAATCTCCAAAGTTCTTGCGAAGATGCAATACTTTGCTACCCTAAAGCTATTCTCCTTCCATTTTAACACATTTTGACTACTCATCAATTTATTGTTTCGAAGTGAGATCTCTTCTTTCTGTATTTCTCTTTACCTTCTCTTACGTCCTAATGAAGCGCGAATTTCAAGTCAATGGCTCCTGCGGGCTTGTTCGACATGAATCAGGTTCATCTTCGAAATATAATAATAATAATAATAATAATAATAATAATAATAATAATAATAATAATAATAATAATAAGTGATGGACTCCTAACGGGGCAGGATGCAACCCGGAACCCCACACTATGAAATACCACCCAGTCGAACTGGAGGACTGTGATAGACCCCCGCAAAAAAAGGATGATAATAATAATAATAATAATAATAATTAATAATAATAATAATAATAATAATAATAATAATAATGCTAAAGAAAACTCATGATCACATGAGTCAATAAAATGGTTAAGTAAATCCATATTAGCACGCCTGTTTGATTTTGTTATTGAAAATATATAGCATGTATTTTAGATAACAAAATCGAACAGGCATACTACTGTGGATTTACTTAACCAATAATAATAATAATAATAATAATAATAATAATAATAATAATAATAATAATAATAATAATAATAATAATAATAATAATGTGATGGACTCCTAACGAGGCAGGATAAAACCCAGAAACCCACACTATGACATACCACCTAGTCGAATTGGAGGACTGTGATAGACGCCCCCCCCCCCCCCACCCCCAAAAAAAAAAAGAAAAAAACAAAAGGAATATAATAATAATAATAATAATAATAATAATAATAAAAAAGGAAACTCATAATCACATGAGTCTATAAAATGGTTAAGTAAATCCACAGTAGTACGCCTGTTTGATTTTGTTGTTTAAAATATATAGTATATATTTTATATAACAAAATCGAATAGGCATATTACTGTGGATTTACTGAACCAATAATAATAATAATAATAATAATAATAATAAACAAAAGCATCTTTGTGATAGATTACTCTTACAGGCATCACCTACAGTGTTTAATACAACTACAATGCGTGAAACCCAAAGGATTTTTAAAAAATGAATAAAACTTTTGACCGACAAAGACGCCATAAACAGTCAATTCGGTATATTATGCTGATATTTCAATTAAGAACAATTAAGGTTCAAGGTCGAATTGTTTGGCAGAAAATTAAAAAAAATTATAACTATTCTTCGAAGTGCAATGAGCAGAACACCATTTTCAATGAATATGACGGAGCTAAGCTAAATTAACCAAAAATGCCATTACACGAGTGCTGGATTAATGCAAAAAGTTAACCGCGTCCATATATCGCTCCTCCTGGAATTGCATGAAAGCCGTTAAAATACTGATGTGGCCACCGTAGATTAAATATGTGAAACTGTAAATGCGTTAATGGGGAAATCCTATTAAAACTTTATTAATATACCTGACAAATGGGACAGCACGAACCCAAGTCAAAATCCGATAATCAACGGTGAGACTGCATTGTGCAGCCGTTTCTGACGCTGCATACAATTTGTATAACACCAAGGCAGTGGGTCCGTCCGGCACAACCTAATAATTCTGGGTACGAGAACGTACAGAGAGAGAGAGAGAGAGAGAGAGAGAGAGAGAGTGAGAGAGAGACTTTTTATCAGGATCTCTTCAGATGTTACGCAGGATGGCCGGGGCTCTTGTATATACCTAGAAATAAGTGTCCCTTGTTAGTTTCGATGTTGACACAGCCATCTCACCCAGCAGGAAGGAGTGTTTAGACGAAAGCATGTGGACATCTGTTTGTGTCTCGGGAGCCCGCCCGTCGACGTCTCCTCCGCCCACGGACGCTTTCCGAGAGAGAGAGAGAGAGAGAGAGAGAGAGAGAGAGAGAGAGAGGGTGGAAATGTGGAGCAGGGTGTTCCTCTCGCCGAGGACCCTTGGACTAGAAAGCAAACACTAGACCAGCTGCCCATCCAAAGGGTAGAGGCGGCAGCGCCAGCCATGATAAAGTGTGTTTGCATTATTTTTTTCCCTCCACCTGTCACACCCAGAGCTGTTTTAAAGCTACCTCCTTTTTTTTATTCTGTCTCTCTCTCCAGCCTCAGACAAATAGGCAAAAACATAATTACTTATCATCTGCAATTAATCAGATTCACCCCCCCCCCAAAAGATTAAAGGGTAAATTAATTCCCTACCACTTTCATTTGCAAAATAATAATTATTCGTAGATTTATGTTTGTTGATAATTACAGTAATTCATATTGCATTAGGCGTAATTAGAGGGTAATTATGCTTATAACAAATGAATTATTAATGTTCATATTTCCTAGCTTTAAACTCATATTACAAGCTCCAACAAACTTCCAAAAAGGGCAGTGATTAGTACAATTACAAGTGCAATCAGTACAATTACAAGTGTAATCAGTACTTTCATCTTGTCATTAGAACTATCATTAACCTTCATATAATCACGATTACTTTCGTTGTCATGATGATGACAAATTTAGGTAAAGCTCTCTTAATGATCAAAGCGCTCGTTCATTGTGAATATCTTAACTTTATTATGACATCTAACGGATGGCCAGATTCTTCCAATTCTTCCTAAATGTCAGGGATACGAGAGACACAAATACCAAAACAACTTGAGTTTTTAAAAATAAAATCCCCAACAATTATTACTAGAGATGAATTGGTTCACGGGAATGCTTCAGATATGTGAACACTTCGTGTAATTCGATCAAAGTATTTCGGATAATTGAGTGAACCTTTCATGTAATTGTAGTATCATTTTTTGAAGAATGTGATAGAGTTTTTATGTAAGTTTAATGCGCCAGCAGTTTGCTGACAGATCATTAATTTAAAAGGTTTCAATAATAAACTATGGCATATGAACTATTCTCCCACGGAATAACTATAATAACAAATTACGGTAAAAGATGTGATCAAATTATCAAATGGTAACTCAATAAAATACCAGAAAGCGAAAGAAAAATACTAGAAAAAAAATCAATATCGATCAGAAAGTTTCTTACAGTTTCCAATCCGTAATATTTCAAAACTGAATTGAATTGAATTGAATATAGAATTCAAGCCAAAGGCCAAGCTCTGGGCCCTATGAGGCCATTCAGCGATGGAAAGGAAATTGATAGTAGGCAGGTTTGAAAGGTGTAACTGTAGGGAAAACCTCAAAGAAGTTGCTCTATGAAATTAGTAATGCCTACAGTACACCGCCATGAGGTGCACTGACGGCACTAACCTCCTACGGAGAATAATATTTCAAAACTTATTTGGGAATAAGCTACAGCAGGTCTCGTATCATCTCATACCGGGAATTAGGCCAAATTAAGATAATGCAAATACATTACAGAGCATAAAAATGCATCGATTTTTTATCAAGACTAGTCTTCGTTTGGTAAATTGAAATATTGTATTCACCTCACTGGAAAAATAATGGGACATCATTTCTATACGTATATACACAGGTATGAAAACGTAAAACATAATGACAGACCTAGATATATTGTTTCATATCATTCGTTTAAGCACATCCACAGGTTACAAGAATAATATCCTCAAAATGTTAAATTTATCATCACATTAATGATAGGAAACAAAAGGTTTTGAGGTGAGAGTAGGATTACACCAGGGGTCGGCTCTGAGCCCATTTATCTTTAACATAGTGATGGATGTTATAATAGAGGAAGTAAGGGAGACAGTACCATGGAACATATTGTATGCGGATGATATTGATCTGTGTGCAGAGAGCAGGGAAGATCTGGAAGTGAAATTGGAAAGATGGAGACAAGTACTGGAGGACAGAGGAATGAGAATAAGTAGATCTAAGACAGAATATATGTGTACCACCACTGAGGGGGATGATAGAGAAAGTATTCAGCTTGGTGGAGAGCAAATAAGGAGAGTTGATAAGTTTAAGTATTTGGGATCTTTTGTTAACGCTGGAGGAAGTATGGAAGAAGAAGTAAAACATCGGGTACAGGCAGGCTGGAACAACTGGAGAGCGGCCTCTGGAATTCTTTGTGACAAAAGAGTGCCGCTTAGGTTAAAAGGAAAATTTCACAAGACGGTGGTAAGAACAGCAATGCTGTATGGTACGGAAACAGCAAGCATGAGAAAAACAGAGCAGAAGAAGATGGATGTGGCAGAAATGAGAATGCTTAGGTGGATGTCTAGGGTGACAAGAGAGGATAGGATCAGAAATGACTACATAAGGGGGTCGACTAAGGTGGTGGAAGTATCAAAGAAAGTGCAGGAGGGGAGGCTGAGATGGTATGGACACCTGTTGAGGAGAGATGAGGACCACGCTGGGAGACATACTATGGAGGTGGAGGTGCAAGGAAGAAGAAAAAGAGGGAGACCAAGAAAGAGATGTAAGGACTGTGTAAGAAGAGACTTACATGAGAAGGGAATTGATGAGGCAGAAGCGCAGGATAGAAATAGATGGAAACGGCTCATCCGAAACGGCGACCCCATATAAAAATGGGAACAGGCTGGGAAGAAGAAGAAGAATGATAGGAAACAAAAGTAAAACAATTGGGTCTCGCTAGAAAATAGAATTGACAAAATAACCCTTCTCCCTTTAAGATGCTGGTCTGTTGCTTGTCTTGTCTCTTGGTGACGCCCCAGACTTACTTCCTTCCTTGTCTTCTTCAGCTCTGGTTAAGAAAAGGGCATGAAGAGTTCCCCTTTCCACATGAAATTGCAAATCGAAAAGATGACCAGTCCTTTTCCCTATACATAAAATGCCAAAAGAGGCGTTGAATCCATTCCACTTTAAAATTGGAAAATACAATTTTGGAAAATAAAATTTTGAAAAATAAAAATTTGGAAAATAAAATTTTGGAAAATAAAGTTTTGGAAAATAAAAATTGGGAAAATAACATTTGAAAATAAAATTTTGTAAATAAAATAGAAAATTGGGAAAATAAAATCTAAAAAAATAAAAAGTTTAAAATTTGGAAAATAAAAATTAAAAAAGTAAAATTTTAAAAATAAAAAATTTGGAAAAATAAAAAATTTATGGAAAATAAAGTTTTGGGAAATAAATTTGGAAAATAAAATTTTGACATAAAAATTGGAAAATAAATTTGGAAAATAAAAATAGGGAAAATAACATTTTGAAAAATAAAATTTTGGTAAATAAAAAAAAAAATGGGAAAATAAAATTAAAAAAAATAAAAATTTGGAAAATTGGAAAAAAAAAAAAAAAAAAAAAAAAAAAAAAAAAAATTGGAAAATAAAATTTTGGAGAATAAAGTTTAGGAAAATAAAATTTTGAAAAATAAAAATTTGGGAAATAAAGTTTTGGAAAATAAAAATTGGGAAAATAAAATTTTGGAAAATAAAATCAAGCTCCGCCCATTCCACTTTAAATGAAATATTAAAAAGATTTTTATGCATTAGTCATAATAGATACCGAAATAACTTTCGATCATTCCTCCTGAAATAAAATATGAAAATGGTGTTCAGTCTAGTCCAGTCAAACCGAAAAATTTAAATGGCGTTCACGCAACTGCACAAAAACTAAAATCAAAATGACGTTCGCTTATTCCATTTAAATTTAAAAAGTGAAACTATGTTTAATCAACAGTAATTAATGGAACACCTGGTAAATGAAAAAAAAAGTGCCAGTAACGGACGCACGACCGTTAACTAGTGTGAAAATGCACAAGAGAGTATATGAAACGTTTAGAAAATATCCCCCCCCCCCCCACAAACCATCCCGTCCCCCCAAAAACACGTCCCACAAACAGACGCGGGCTAAAAATAAAAAAAATAAAAACGAAGGCGAGTCAAATTTCGGAAAGGAAACAAGAAAGTGTGTTGGGAGACGCAATGTAATTCAACATTTCAAATTATTATTGAATTTCTCTAGGGGGGAGAAAAATGCAAGGCTGCGAGAGATGACGAGGCACCGGGGAAAAACGGTGTTTCGCGCCAGGAATACCAATATCACATAATGTTATGCAATTGCAGGGTAAAGGCGCTGCAAGTGTGACGCAATTGCACGGTAAAGATGTTGGAAGTTCTTGTCGAAGGAGATTACTATTGGCGGTGGGACCCTGATGTCGGAAATGGATTGGGCTCAAAGACCTAATTCGGTGCCCACCACCACCACCACAGGTGGCTGGGACCCGGGCATCACCCCCTCGCCTTGCCAGCCGTTGCATTTTCTTGCAGTGCCTTCTGATCTGTCAAGATACTATTCTTTTTTCCCTGAAAAGGATAAACTAGGGCACTGCTATATATGCCTAGTTTCGAAGGATTTAAATAACCTAACCTCACTACAGGACTTTCTTCACTTCGATGGCCAATATCCTTAAAGAGGGTGAGGAATATTTGAAACGAAATAAAGCATTTAAGTACACACACACACACACACACACACGCACACACACACACACACACACACATATATATATATATATATATATATATATATATATGTATATATATATATATATATAAGTATATATATACATAAATAAATTCTGCTGCCAAAAGAAGATACGTCTCAAGTATAAAAGGCCCATTAAATCACTGGTTTAAAGCTAAGGAATATATTTCGGTGGAATAACTTAATAAGGGTGGAAGTTAGTCCACCGAAATATAGTCCTTAGCTTTAAACCAGAGTGTTTTAATGGGCCTTTTATACTTTATATATATATATATTGATATATATATATAATATATATACGTACAGTTTACAAGGCAAATACTAGATACCAAAACACAAAGGTTCCCGTGCACATTATTGCAGCGTCTTCAATATGGACAGTGGGAGACATCAAGCTAATTACAATTTTCCTAATGATAGGAAAAATATAATTTTCATTACGACAGTTATTGTCGCCACCGAGTCAAGTTTATTGCGAAACACTTCAGCTCATTACAATGAAATGAAAGCCAAAAATTGACGTCATGAATACAAATTCAATCCAATACTCATTCTTTTGACGAAAAAAAAACCTGCATGACTGGTTATGAGATGAGCTTCAGTCTTCATGCCTGAGATATTAAATTGGTTGTATGATGATAACAACGACGACAACGAGGAACGAAAACCATGTTGAAAATTTTATATGATCGTTGTATTTTTCATAAACAACGCTCCTCAAACGTGTAATAAAAATTAAAGAAAAAAACATTCAACCTACTTGAAGTTATTGCAATGACACTAACCATTTCCTGAACTAATAATAATATTAACAGTAACTAACCATTTCCTAAACTAATAGTAATATTAACAGTAACACTAACCATTTTTTAAACTAATAGTAATATTAACAGCAACACTAACCCTTTTCTAAAGTAATAGTAATATTAACAGTAACACTAATCATTGTCTAAACTAATAGTAATATTAACAGTAATACTAACCATTTTCTAAACTAATAGTGATATTAATAGTGATAATAGCAAAGATATATTACATTTAACTTTCATTTATAATCTAATGAAAGACGATAAAGGCTGCAATGGCCAAAAAAAAAAAAACACTCTCGAACTTCGATTGCAATACAAAAAGATTACGGCCACAATTTTCTCAAACATATTGCTAAAACGAAAATGAAATTCTTATTACCCTCTACCCACCTTCTGTACCTACTTTTTACTCCCGGTCCCCTCTCCCCCGGGAGAGTTGTGGATTACTTCTGGGGAAAGTGGTCATGACCAGTTACAAGACAGAAATAGATGGCACTTTCGCTAACGAAAGTGATGCCATGATCAATGAGCGGACTCATCAGGCGCTAAGAAAATGACAGCTTCATTTCCCAGCCAGCAATATGGCTGGAGCAATGATGACATGCCGAGATAAAACATTTCCCTCGCAATGAGTCCAATTCTCA
>NC_087213.1:26001520-26004020 GCF_015104395.2 Macrobrachium nipponense | reverse complement strand
ACACTGGCTCTACATAAAAAAATTAAATAGTTTTGTTAAGCCAAAAAGAACGTACACATGATGTGGTTAATAATGGTAATAGAATTTTATCAAAGGTCATCTTTAGCATCAAACTTCATAAACAGCCACACACAAATTCCAGGTAACATTATACTAGATATATTGAACTTTATGACTGGCCATGTATTAACACGGCCATTCATAAAGTTCAATGGTCAATGTTTTCACCAAGAAGTATAGCATTACTATTAATCATGATATTAAAAAGTAGAACATGACAACATTCAGCAATGGCAAAGGTATTTGTATATAAGAATTTAAATCGCTAAACTTTCCCAGTAACTTGAAGAAAAACAAAAAAGATGCGAAAAATGCGTTTATATAACAATTTAGTAGAGAAAAAAAAGATCGATATATAACAATTCCGTAGAGAGAAAAAAAATGATCGAAAAATGCTGTTTCTATAACAATTTCGTAGAGAAAAAAGATCGAAAAATGCTGTTTATATGAAAAAAAAGAAGAAAGAAAAAAAAAACTCTCGAGCATGTCTTTGTTCACAAAATAAACACCAACTAAACAAAAGATGATGTCACATCATTCCTTTCAACATTTCGTCGAGCATCTTCGATGACCAAGCTATGACCATTCCCCTCTCAAAGGTGGACAGCTATACATCACTTTGATGTCCCCGAAATAGTATTTTCCGTGTGTCCCACTTCCTAGAAGCCAAAAAATCCCATTTTTTTTATTCTCCAGTTCCTCAGTCGCCGACAGATCTCTTCTATTTTCTGTCAGCCCGACCCATCATCCTTCCTACACCTTTGTGTATGCAGATTCGTTTGTCATGGAGTATTTGTGTATGTATATAAAGCACTGGATTCATTACCCCAGTGACAATCTAAGTTTAAATTCTAAAGGTGTGTTACGTTTCTTGAGATTCATATTCTAAGCAAAACACAAAGTAAATAATATGTTCCAGATTGTCGCAGGGAAAAATGGCATCTAAAACCAGACCCAAAATAGAAAATAACTATTTTCTAGTTGAAACGTTTCCTCATAAACTTATTCATATCATGATATTTTGGTCAACAGCCAAAACAAATACGTTGTACATAAAATAACCGTTTAGAAAAGCATTTAATTCCAGATATTCGTTGCAAGAAGACTGCGAAACATCATCTTACACTGAAGCATGAAGGGAAAAAATCATACAGCTTAAGATATACCCACCACGCAGTTCGAATGCACCAATGAATACATGATTCACAATGAAGAAAATATAGAAGGGAGAAACTAATGCTGACATAGTGCCCATGCCTCGGAAAATATACGTACCACTTTGTTGGAGTAAACGAGGAAGATACCACTCGATTGTCTCAACTTACCTAGAAAAGATAAGAAAAAGGAGGTTTAGACAAATTGTTACATCAAAATATGGCTAGTAACTGCGATATGACAGTGACTTAAAAATTTAGTCTTTTCAATCGTAAGAAAATATATACAAAATGTGAAAATGTTATAATACGCACAAACATACACATTATGCATATATACATATATGAGTATATATATACTATATATATATATATATATATATATATATATCTATATATATATATATAACATACATATAGTGTGTGTGTGCTGATGGGCATGAATGTTCCTCTGAGTGTAAAAAAAAAATAAATAAATAAATACTGCTTTCGCCATTTCTTTATGAATTTAATCGCTGCACCAAACGTCAAGATGACTCTTTAGACGACTGAGGATCAACCTTTAAGTTTTGCGACACACTACAACTTTACATATTGGTATATCAACCCCCAAGTTTTGCGACACACACCACAACTTTACATATTAGTATATCAACCCCCAAGTTTTGCAACACACACTACGACTTTACATATTGGTATATCAACCCCCAAGTTTTGCGAAACACACCACAACTTTACATATTAGTATATCAACCCCCAAGTTTTGCAACACACGCTACGACTTTACATATTGGTATATCAACCCCCAAGTTTTGCGAAACTCACCACAACTTTACATATTAGTATAACAACCCCCAAGTTTTGCGACACACACAACGACTTTATATTTAAGTATATCAAAGCCCCAAGTTTTGGGACACACACTACAACTTTAAAAGATAAAAACAACCAAGCAAAACCACGCCCACAAGACAGAACCCCATTTTCAGGAGAAGAAAACCAAAAATTCAATTGTGAACTGAATCTTTCCCTATAATTTGGCTCGGCTCTCTGACAGCAGTGGGCATTACCCGACACATTCGCAAGGCATTCCACTCGCGGTTACAATTTCTGACACGTCAGAACCTAAAAGTTACGACGATTTATGAAACTCCTGGAATTATGGATTAGGGAATAATTCTTTATGAAAACAGGGGGGAAAGCAAACGTCAAATTAGTCCCAATTTAAAGTAATAAATCTTGCCGTAAACGTGGCTTACATGGCAGAAACTAATAACACTATCAAC
>NC_087213.1:25984020-25999020 GCF_015104395.2 Macrobrachium nipponense | reverse complement strand
TATAGGTTGCCTTTTAAGAACTGACATCTATAAAGCATTACTGCAGACGCAAGACATGAATTAAAAACAAACAACTTGCTATTATACAACTAACACACAAATATCTGAAGAGTAGGCTTATAAAGTTATTAAACCATCTCTCAGGTAAAATTCATAATGTTGCTGTAGGTATCATAAAGAGATTATGAATGAGGCGCATATTTCCAAAATGAAATTCCCAGGAATTTACCGGCAATATTTTTCTAAGAGCAATTCGCCTCGAAGGGGAAGCGGCTGTTTGCGAAGAAGATGGACAGCTTAAAAGGGATGTATTTCGAAAGAAGAGAGAAATGGGTTACAGGAAGCAATACAGTATAACCTAAAGCAATGTATCTTTAGGTTCCAAACGTGGATAATGAAAATTTAAACAGACAAGCATGTCAAATCATATCCCTCTTTGGAATGCGTACAAGTGTGCACATTATATAAATCAAAATATATCTTGGAATTCTAACTACTTAGGACTAAGAATCTATTTGTTTGATGACAATTCTGCTACTATCATCACTGCAGACAGACAGACGGTCAACTTATATATTCTTATCACGATAACTACAATGCAGATATCTCTGATACTTCAACCACCTCATTTCTGGATGTTAAGCAACATACATACAAACGTAAAGCCTTGCAGAAACTTACATACAAACATAAAGCCTTGCAGAAACTTACATACAAACGTAAAGCCTTGCAGAAACTTTCTAAATTACAAAACTGTTAACAATAAAATAACCGCTACTTTTTTTTTCAATCTTGCTGTTCGTTATCTCTATCTCTTACTATTTCGTGCAACTATTTTCTCCCAGTTCCACCTTCACATCCGTCTACTTCATCCGTTTTATTTTCTGGATCTCTCTTTCTTGTCCACCTTCTCCAACTCCTTTTCAGTTAAAATCGCTAAATGGCCGAAAGCACCTAAATGTCAAAAATCAATTATAAAGACATAAAAGATAAAAAAAAAATATTTCTCTTGACATTCGTACCTGGCTTCCAAGTCCCCTAGTAAATCTAAAATAACTTGCACCTAACAAATGAATTTTCTTCGTGTTGTCTCAATATTTTCAAACAAAAACTTCATATGCTGTTCACAAACTGAGATCCGGCAAAAACACAGACGTACAGATCCGGGAAGGTTACACCTACACATTAGTTTTTGGGAAAGCTAAAATTCTGCTAATGAGAAAAAAACTCCTACAGCAAAATTACATCGAGAATTAAAAGTCAGCAATTAACAAGGTTTCGCTAAACGGTATAAGTTTAAAGTAAATTCGGCTTTATGAACGGATGATACAAGAGCGCAGAGACGCCAGGCTTAAGTATTTTTTAATATTTCTCAGTTTATGTGTAACACAAAAATATACCCTGTTAAGATTCCGGAGAAATCTGATAGTGATTTCCATAACATGTTAGTGAATTCCATAGCATCTTAACATTTTTTTTTTTTTTTTTGAGGAATTCTGTCGAGAAAGTTGACAAGAGACAAACTGCAACTCCATTCTTGCAAGGTTTCCAATATACATTAGTTCGATAAATTATTGCAAATAGTCGATTCGTCAAGCAATCCTTACCATATTATAAAACAACAAATATGCACTAAATCATTAGTCACTTATATTTAAAGCCAACTATACTAGATTCGCCTATGAGCACTCGCAGCGGTGGTGAACGAACGTCATCGCAAAAATAAGTATATAACTCTCTTCCAATCAATATAATGAAAATACAAAAACCGATGTTAGCTTTCCTTGTATTTGTATTCATGAATTCAACACAGTTTGTTATCAAACGCGTTAATGAAGCTAATTTACGATAGCAAAGTTCAGAACTAAAAGTTTCCCTTCAAACATTTCAACAGAACCATTGCAACCCAACCCCTTCCCCCCCTCTCAGAAAAACCGCTCAGCAGCTATATGTTTCCGATCCTTTATATATATATACATATATTATATATATATATTATATATGTCATATATATATAAAGATATTATGAGTGATGCGCACGCACACACACTTCACTTCACTGTGAGTCCTGAATTTGTTGGTTTCGATGGTTTGCACGAGTGGAACCGACAAATCTTTTACCGACTAAAAAAAAAAAAAAAAAAAAAAAAAAAAAAAAAAAAAAAAAAAAAAAAAAACACACCTTCGGTTAAACATATATGAAAGTATATTAATTCCGAGGTAGAGCGAATTAGATATTAAAGGACATTTGTAGCTCGAAGTATGTATATGAATCACGGTAATGTGATATGACATACATATATAATCTATATATATATATAGTATATATATATATATATATATATATCTATATTACTCGTTTCGGGAAAAATCCTTTATGACTCTCCTGGCTAACTGGTAGTTAGTCGACTGCGATTGGTCACAACCAGCAGGACTGTTACAACGGGGCTTACAACATCTTTCTAAAAGGCCTTGCTGAATACCGGATATGACCTTTTGGAACCACCCTTATCAAAGGGGAAAATATGAGTTTGAATACACTTCAACACATATGTCCAAACCATACGAATTCATTTTAAGGGAAAATATATTTTAGTAAAATAGACTAGGAGGAAGCAGGTCATAAAAATAATAGCGTTTATTTCGTCACAATAACGTTTCGTGAAAACAAAAGCCGTGTAAAAGTATCGCGGATTTAGTGAGAAATCCTTATTTCAACAGAAATTCATAATCTGCGACAAGGAGCTTAGATTTTAAAGTGTACCGTGGTGTTAATGATACCAGGGATTATTTAGTGATTGTTTCTACAAAACGTGATGCAAACTAGTTTCAAAAATACGTAAAATATTGCTTCAAAGTCACGAAGTCTGGGTTGTTTTAGATACGGACTTCTTTAACTCAGATAAAAAAAAAAAAATTCCCGAGATGGAACGTGGTGTTAATGATACCAGGGATTGTTAAGTGATTATTTCTACAAAACGTGATGCGCATTAGTTTTAAAATAATACATAAAATCTTGCTTCAAAGTCTCGAAGTCTCGGATGTTTTGGATACGGACTTCATTAACTCAGATTCAGAAGAAAAAGAAAAATTCATGAGATGTTATCACTCCATTTCCAAGAATATTTGACATAAGATATGACTTCCTTTACGCGTCAAGTATGTTACAATTTTTTTTTACTATTTTCGACATCTCAAGTTCCCGATATGAACGGGAACAAATTAGTAACACCGGGTGGGTGAAATTAAACACTTTGAGTCACATCAAACGGCTACGTTCCTTTGAAATTTTATCCTGCAGAGAGGTGCCAAATGTAATCAAATTCATAATTTACTTCTGCGTCAAGGAATGATTATTGCGTGGGAAAGCTCTGCACTACCATGATTATATTACAGTTTTATGAGGTAAAAAAAAATAAAGCAGGCCACCTAGATCACAAAGCAAAAAACAACATTATTACTAAATAACATTCGGATTTGCGAGTGACCCAATCTTACACAGGCGACGGACCTGTCATTTATAGGAGATATGAAGACTTACAAGCAAATAAAGATATACAGGTAATTCTATCTAAATAGGTAAAGTAATTACGGCACATATCAACTGTTGTGTAAATTACATCGGAAATCAAAGCCTTCCCTACTTGCATAGTTTCAGAGGAATTTATGAATGAAATAAATGGAAAGGACAAACGGAGGGTGCAAAGAAAAAGCAAAAGAAAAAATATATATATACAACAAAGAAAGGAAGACGAAACGTACCCAAGAAAGAAAATTTCTTGTTGCTGACATGGGCACGAATGAAATCCCTGTAAATGAAGGGAGCTTCAATAAATACGAAAAATGGCCTCAAAACACAATCTTATTTTCACATACACATCGGGCATCACGCCAGAAATGGATTGAAACGAAGAGAAAGCACAATTAACAAAAGAGCTCTAATAACGAGACTTCCAATTTGTTTCGGAAAATGGGGAAAGTAAAAAAATGGCTTCGAATCTTTTTTCACTTGAAAAAAAATTTTCCCAAGCAATTTAATTTCCTGCAATTGACGGCCTCTCTCTCTCTCTCTCTCTCTCTCTCTCTCTCTCTCTCTCTCTCTCTCTCTCTCTATCTCTCTCTCTCTCTCTCTCTCTCTCTCTCTCTCTCTCATGTTGTTTACCGATGGCTTCTTACGCTTCGACAGGGATCCCTCTTTCTTACCGAAGTCTTTATACTGACTGGGGATTCTTCGCGGACTTTCCAATTCATGATATCCTTCATCAGCACCACTTTTCCTTGACTGTTGTAATCACCTCCAACTTTCACTCCTCGATTCACCGTTTCTCAAGACTTATCATCATCATTTGGCCTGAATTTTCAAACGGCCCTTCGTCAATTTCAATTCTTGTTCTTGCAATTATGGCAATTTTCCCCAATTTTCTTTTTAAAACGAAATATGCTATCTATAAAATTTCGCTTCAAATCACAGACATTAACAGATATACAGAAAACACAGAAATACAGAACCCAGCAACCAACATCACAAGATATTAATATATTTTTTTTATCGAATCAGTTTTGTGTTACTCTCGTATTACCTTAACATCTTCGGATGGGGCTATAAACCTTTAAAAAACATAAATCTAAAAATAAAACATATGAAAAATAGGTTATAAATCGTTCATCAAAGTTTTAATATATTTTGCATTCCATTTATAGCAGATTCATAGGTAAGGCCGGAGCGTCACTGCCAATGTAATTCGAGTACAGATTCTACAAAATTAATTTTAGTAAACGTAAAACTTACAAGAACCTGTCAAAATAAGCGTGATTAGTAACTGAACCTATCACGGAATAAATAACACTTTTGTATCTTACATACATCTGAGTTTTTTTTTATATATTTCTTTACAATAACAATTTTGTCAATATAACCAGTGAACCATCAGTATATCTATCAGCTTCAACAACAGCGGCGTTTGCCGTTTCGAAGAGCCGATGGTCCCGTAAATTCAGTGTGTGTAAAAAAAAAATACACAAAAATCCCAGGAAACGTCACCAATCGCAGGCTGAGAAACCGATAAAACTCTTAAAGCACGGCTTTCGCTATATCTGGTTGGAATACGTAAGTAGAAAGATTAAGCTAGCCTTGTGCTGGCACGGGGTCTTACTTTTCAGCAGCCCGTAAAGATTGAAATGATCAGCTCATATGGGTCATATCAAAATTAATCTTAGGGATAAACAAATGCAGGAAAGTGTTACATAAACATCAACATTTAATATCCCCCATTCTAGAGGCACAAGCACATGCAGCGTGTATGTGTGTGTGATACAAGATTTCTAGGCGAGTTTCTATGCTCTTTCCGCTACGAAGTTAAACATCGTTGGATCAAGACATCATCTGAAAACTAGACCAGAAAGAAATTGCAGACGCTGTCGGCGTACGTATGCCCCTGAAAATAAATTAGTGCAGGGCATGAAACTATTACCAACTTCATCCCAATAATCGCATATATATATATATATATTATATAATATATATTAATATATAATAATATAGATATATAATATATATATACACCACACACACACATCGAGCTACAAATGTCCTTTAATATCTAATTCACTCTACCTCGGAATTAATATATTTTCATATATGCTTAACCGAAGGGGAATATTTTTAGACGATAATAGAATTGGTGGCGCCCAGGCGCGAACTCAGGACACCATACAAATCCAGGAACGTCAGTGAAGCTTTTACCCACTCCACTGACGTTCCTGGATTTGTATGGTGTCTGGGTTCGCGCCTGGGCGCCACCAATTCTATTATCGCCTAATAAAATTCCCCTTCGGTTAAGCATATATGAAAATATATAATTCCCAGGTAGAGCGAATTAGATATTAAAGGACATTTGTAGCGATGATGGTATATGAAAGCAACGGTAATGTGAGATGATATTAAAGGATATTTGTAGCTCGATGTATGTATATGAATCACGGTAATGTGATATGACTTATATATATATATATATATATATATATATATATATATATATATATATACATACACACACACACACACATGTATACATATACATTATAAACACCCATTTTCGTTTTCGTCCGTGAAACCTGTAGACTTGACAACAGCCTGTGAATAACAGTCGCATTTTTCCTGCAGTATATATAAAAATATACATATAAATAAAAGCTAACTGATGCAATTGATCCGAAATTTGCATTTAAAGCACATCCGGAAGCCGCATATTCAAGGAAAAACGACCCAAATATTCATGAGTGTCCGTATCCAGTTTCGGCATTTAAGGACGGACGAAGATGGGAGATGAAGATGCGAAAAGGTGGGTAAGAATGATGAAGGGATGATACGTAGTAGAAAGTTGTACTTTGATTTTGATAGGGGCAGCACGATCGATAAAATAATGAATGACGCATTCGTCTTTATCTCCATAAAAAGCTCTCTTGCACCATTTCAGACAAAAGGAGAGAGAGAGAGAGAGAGAGAGAGAGAGAGAGAGAGAGAGAGAGAGAGAGAGAGAGGTTAAATCTTGGGGAATAAGAATATAGGATCTTTGCAAAATTATCCAAGAGAGAGAGAGAGGTTAAATCTTGAGGAATAAAAGAACGAAAGCAACTTTGAAAAAATTAATTGAGAGGGAGAGAGAGAGAGAGAGAGAGAGAGAGAGAGAGAGAGATGAGAGAGAGAGAGAGAGAGAGAGAATGTTTAAACCTTGGGGAATAAGAATAAAGGATCTTTTGCAAAATTATCCAAGAGAGAGAGAGAGAGAGAGAGAGAGAGAGAGAGAGAGAGAGTAGAGATGAGAGAGGAGAGAGAGAGAGAGAGAGGTTAAATCTTGAGGAATAAAAGAACGAAAGCAACTTTGAAAAAAATTAATTAGAGAGAGAGAGAGAGAGAGGAGAGAGAGAGAGAGAGAGAGAGAGATGTTAAACCTTGGGGAATAAGAATAAAGGAACTTTGAAAAATTATCCAAAATTACAAGAGAGAGAGAGAGAGGAGAGAGCGAGAGAGAGAGAGAGAGAGAGAGAAAGATTGAAAAAAAGGAGAGAGGTTAAATCTTGAGGAATAAGAATTTGAAAAAAGAGAGAGAAGGAGAGAGGAGAGAGAGAGAGAGAAGAGAGGAGAGAAGAAATCTTTGCATAAGAAAAAGGATCTTTGCAAAATTATCCAAGGAGAGGAGAGAGAGAGAGAGGAGAGAGAGAGAGAGAGAGAGAGAGAGAGAGATGAGAGAGAAAAATTAGAGACGAGTAGGTTAAATCTCGAGGAATGAAAAAAAAAAAAAACGAAAGGAACTTGGAAAAAAAACCCAAATGAACTTGGAAAGAAACGACCAAGAAGTTGGAGCAATAGGAAAGACAGACTCACGATGACACTTTCTTTGTCAAGTTTCGCAAAAGTTGCCGAATTTTTTTCTGGTAACTCACTTTCTCTCCCAGACGGTGTCGTGACGAATGAACGTATTGTCTGACTTCATTTATATACACTATAAATATTGATGATGATGATAATAATAATAATAATAATAATAATAATAATAATAATAAAAATGCTTGAAAAACAAATTCATTAACACAGGTTTTATTGAGAATAACGGCTATCTCAGCCGCGTTGATTTTGTATAGAAGTTTCTCTATTCTTCTTATTACTGACTTTTCTTCTGTACTCAAATTGGCTATTAAAACACCAATTTGAGTACAGAAAAAAGTCAGTAGTAAGAAGAATAGACAAACTACTATACAAAATAAACGCGGCTGAAATAGCCATTATTCTGAATGATAATATAACAATAATAATAATAATAATAATAATAATAATAATAATAATAATAATAATAATAATAACGAACTGATAACAAATTATCCATAAAATAATACAATAAACATCGTTAAACGCCAAACAAACAACAATGAATTATTATTTCTGACCTAAGCAAAATGGATTGCCCTTAGTCTGTTCTGTGTTACCGCACACCGATTTAAAGGTGCCAAATTCTAATCGATATGTAACACAAGAAAAGACTCTCACTAGATGGGTTCTTAAAACAATGATCGAATGCGATTAAAAATCTATACGAGAAACAATAACAACTCAGCAACCAGAAAGCTTCCCTCGGTGATCAAAGAACTCATTAGAAAGGCAGGTTTGGACAAACAACGAAATGTATTGGAAACCAGATGTTCTTGTGAATGATAAATATGCATTTTCCAAGAACAACAAGAAAATGTTTTTTTTTTTCACAAGATTAGAGGAACTCAATTTAAAGCCCGAGACGACATCAAGAAACTGGGTAGCAACACCACAACAATACTGATGAATATGCAATATTAATCATTTATCTGACATTTCTGACCTAAAAATTACAATGTTATACATAGTTGTTGTTTGAGATTAGCTGGCCTTATGCCAGCACGGGCTCTTGCTCATAAAGCACCCCGTAGGTGTTATACACCAATCATTGTAAGGACGAGACAAAAATAAACTACACTAAATGAAATTGATAAAGCCGAATTTCCTGCGAGAAAAGGGAACAACCCGTACAACTACATAAACACGAACTCTCTCTCTCTCTCTCTCTCTTCTCTCTCTCTCTCTCTCTCTCTCTCTCTCTCTCTCAGAAGTCGTCCCTTCTTTCCAGGACCTAGACGGGATCAATTCAATCTCAGTAATTCAATTTAAAAACTCTTAATTACCTCCAGATCCATCCCGGCCAGGAGACTGTTTCCATGTGATGCATAATTTACACAGTTGACATTCTCTCTCTCTCTCTCTCTCTCTCTCGCTTCTTTTTGTTTGTGCGCGTCTGTGTTTGAGCGTCCGTGAGAGCTGCTATTTATACTCATAAATTCATACGTTTTTGTATGCGCGCGCATGTTTGCCTCCGATTACAATAACTAGCTATTAAAAAAAAGAGGGGAAACAGAAAGAATAACTGTCAAAAGGGGAAGTAAAATATTCTGACACGGCATTGATATCAGTTGTGTTTTCAACCCTGCTAGTTAATCCTGTCAATACCAGATCCCAATAAATTCAATCCATCAATCAATCAATATAAATAAATATAATAAATAAAAACCATTTCCAACAGCAGAATAAATATATTTCTCTCTCTATAGCATTACGTGTGATACCTATCGTGGAGCTGATTTTTTTCAGATTTATGAATAAACAACGAGGGTTTTATACACACCGTTATCTATCAAATGACTACAAAAACCGGACGGGCCTAAAAATTCGGTGACAAATAGTTAATCTCTTTCAAACGCTCCCATAAACAATATATATATATATATTATATATATATATATATATATATTATATATGTGTATATATATATATACATACACATACAATATATATATATATTATATATATATACATATATATATATATATATATTATACAATATATATATATATATATGTGTATATATATATTGTATATATATATATATGATATATATATATATATATATATATATATATATATTATATTATTTTTTATCAAATTAACCTGACATTGTGGTTTCATATTTAAAGATATTAGCTTGGCCCAAAATTTACAGAGGGCCACTAGCAGGAAAGCTCCTAGGCAGTAATGACACTTCAAGTGAAGGGGAATGATTAAGCTTCTAGACAAAGAATATAAAAAAAGGTCAAATTCAAAGATGTTCAGGCCAGGCAAAGGTAATGTCAGGAGGTCTTAAAGATGGATACCTCCCGGTGAACTGAAATCACTATCAAACTGCCAAATGGCCGTTTCAGGACTCTTCCATTAAGTGGCTGATAAGATTTGCCACCAACCAGTAATTGAAGGCAGACAACTTTTTTTTTTGAACGAAATGGCAACCATCGAAAAGGAAATATGAAAATACTGTATACACTATTACTTAAACATACATACATACATAAATATAGAGACACAACATATAATATATATATATATATATATATATATATATATATATATATATATATATGTGTGTGTGTGTGTGTGTGTGTATGTGTATGTGTGGGTGTGGGTGTGTGTGTGTGTGTGTATTTCATCAAAAAGACGTTTATCAAGAAGTGGTATAGAATATATAAAAAAAAACACTGTATATTCATCCTGAAGAAAAAATCCAATGCTACATTCACCCTGTAATTGCTGAAAACCGGATGAAACACTGAGCAAACAACTTCCACGAATTTCATTGTTTAAAATACATTCAAGAGATGGGTAGTAAGACAGACAACCGCGTGGACAGACATGTGTTTAGGGGCGTGCAAACACTTATGCAAACATTATACACGAACCAACGTCAACAACAACAACAACAAAGTATCAAAGAGAACGTAAAGATCGAATGAAAGCGTGAATAATTTCCTTAATTTGTTTGCTGCATTTCCCCTTTTCAAATGCAAATAAACTCCGATACATATGCATTTTATGTAAAAGTATAAATGACAGGGACTCGGCGCGGCTGTATGTCCTCCGTGACAAACTGTGCAGGGCGAAGCTCTATTAACTTGATAGTTTTATATGGGGAATGAAAACGCGGCATTCAGAGGCACATAAAAATGGACCCTGCAAAAGTGCGAATGCATTAGCCCTGATCCGCGTAGTTAAATCATTGCAGGCGTTTTTTGCACTAACTTATGAGGGGAATTATCTTGGTTATTCCGTCCTCCTGAATTGCAGTCATCACTGTAAGGCCTGTCCCCCTCGTCACTGTAATAGCAGGCCCAATCCCACTTATGACAGCCACTGTTGCCACTGCATCACCATCGTCACCATTGGAGAAGAGAACGTGGCAGCAGCCATTGGTGATAGCGGTGATGTGAACACCTTAATACTGAAAGCAATATTCAAATTATATATGCATAAGTAAACACTTGTTCTGCTATTTCATTTTGACTTCAAAATAGGTATACAGTACAAAAAAGAATTAAGTGGGAATAACGATAAAGTGTAAATAAGGACTTGCTTGCATGAACAAGCGCCGACACACATACAAACAAACACATCCACACACATATACATACATATACATACATATATATATATATTATATATTATATATATATATACATATAGTATTATATATATACATATATACTACATATATATATATATATATATCTATCTATATATATAGTATATATATATATATATTTGTATGCAGCACCTATTTCCACCCATATTCAGTATGGGAGACTGACTCTACTATTTTATGACCGCCTTGCTTTAGAAACCAAAGGGCGGTTTAAAACAATTTTAACTCGACGATCTTTCAAATATCTGAAACCGTTTTGTTGAAGTTTTGGCAGGTTTCCGTCACCAGTGCCAAATACTCGTGTCATCTTTAAAAAAAAATGAGCAACATGGATTGGAGGAAGTGGACATCGTGAGCTTATAGAGCAAAATGAAACTTTAACTGAAACTTGTTCTCTCTCTCTCTCTCTCTCTCTCTCTCTCTCTCTCTCTCTCTCTCTCTCTCTCTCTCTGCATCAATTCTTTTCAAAGGATGAATCTGAAGTTACGAAGACAATTCTTCCCACGAAGGAGAGAACATATGCCGCGGAAGTAATTAAATTCTCGGGCCCCAACATTAATCATGTTTTATTTCATGGGGGCGAAAAAGAAGTAAGTAATTTTACGAGATTCATTCCGACCATTTTTACCAAGACAGCAGACAGATAGTCATGACGACAAAAAAAAAAAAAAAAAAAAAAAAAAAAAAAAAAAAAAAAAAAAAAAAAAAAAAAAAAAGGGACAGGTAGGCAGGAAAACTTCATGCGATCAATTTTGAAAGAGTTTCCAAAGCTTCTCCCACGGGGAACGGAAAAATAAATAAAAATAAAGAATACAAAATAAAAAAAAGAAATAAGACGTGGAACATAAAAGGCTTCCCGTACGTGACCTAAAATATTTCATAAGGAATTGATTCGTTTTTCTTTCTTTTTTTTTACTCGCTTACCTAAGCTTTCGGGGAGCACAAAAAGAAAAAAATAAAAATAAAAAAAAAAGCTCGGCGGAACTTTTATTCCATACAAGCTCCCTACAGTTGTCTGCAAAAACCATCCGACAAAGAATACCTGGAAAATACTTTCTAAAAATCCGAGTGATAAAAAAAAAAAAAAGAAAAACAAGGGGCAAGTTGGCTCCTATTTTTTTTAACTGTGCCAGAATACAACCATTTCGAAATGGAAAATAACCAACCAGTAACTGACAAAGAAAGAACCAGCGAGTGAGTGAGCGTATTTCAGACGCATTCTGTTCCTGTGATCAGATTTCCACAATGAATCGGTATGTAAATATATATATATATATATATATATATATATATATATATATATATATATAAAATACATATTTTCTCTCTCTTATATTTACGCTATTCCTAACTGACATTCTCCTAGCTATCATTATATATATATATATATATATATATATATATATATATATATATATATATATATATTATATATCAACAATAATAATTTCGGATTCACCTAAGACCTTACAAGCGATAAATGTTTTGGACAACTATTTCGCAAAATCAGTGCGCCACGCTATAATAACAGACGTATTAATAAAAAGATGTTCCTAGAATATCAATATTCCTCTTGGAAGAAGATGAAAAAAAAAACATATGAGAGGAGATGCATCGTCTGGAAGAATGTATCACAGGGCATTAAAACGATACCCGCTGAAGTATCAGAAGGGGCAAGGGAATATTGATAGTAGTAGTAGTTGTCGTAACCGCGTAACCGAAAGAAAAAAAAATAATACCCACTGGCGTATCAGAAGGGGCACGGGTACACTGGCAGTAGTAAGCCATAAACAAAGGTGAGACCCATATAAAGAAGACAGCAACCCAGTGCAATATGAATACGAAAAATAGATCATAAGAGAGACAAGAAGTCTGAGAATAAACCCCCACCCCAGCTTTTTTATCTCTCTCTCTCTCTCTCTCTCTCTCTCTCTCTCTCTCTTCTCTCCTCTCATCATCGTCTCTCTCTCTCTCTCTCTCTCTAAAGTCGTCTGAGAGAATCAATAGCATGTCTACCTGGAGCCCAACGTCACGCGCCACCCAACCCACCTAATAGAACCCGGAGATTGGGCCAATCTAAAGAGGATTTGTCTCCCAGGATGTCATATCCCAGCGGATTCCTCTCATTCCTCTCTTTATGGATAAGCAGTTTCTCTCTCTCTCTCTCTCTCTCTCTCTCTCTCTCTCTCTCTCTCTCTCTCTCTCTCTCTCTCTCTCTCTCCGGAATAGATGCTAGAGCGGATGGTGCTTGCTTGCTTGCTGCTTTCCTTTATAAGCAGCTCCGGCGTTGCTGTGTATGTGTGTGTGTGTGTGTGTGTGTGTGTCCCAGCTCCTCCTTTGAAAGCAATATTAACTTGGGCTCTAGACCCGCTGAAATATCTTCACTCCACCCTACCGCTTCGAGAAAGAAGGCTTTTACTGTTTGGCGTTTTTGGTGAAGAAAACAGATCGTGGTGTTTTGGTAAACAAACTATTTCTTACAGTTTTCATAAATACACCGAAATTCCCGTCATAAAATAGATCGTGGTGTTTTGGTAAACAAACTATTTCTTACAAAGTTTTCATAAATACGCTGAAATACCCGTCACAAAACAGATCGTGGTGTTTTGGTAAACAAACTATTTCTTACATATTTTCCATTAATACACTGAAATTCCCGTCATAAACCAGAGTATTGTTTTGGTTAACAAACTATTTCTTACAAAGTTTCCATTAATACACTGAAATTCCCGTCACAAAACAGATCTCGGTGTTTTGGTAAATAAAGTATTCTTAAAGTTTTCATAAATACACCGAAATTCCCGTCACAAAACAGATTGTGGTGTTTTGGTAAACAAACTATTTCTTACAAAGTTTTCATAAATACACTGAAATTCCCGTCACAAAACAGATTGTGGTGTTTTGGTAAACAAACTATTTCTTACAAAGTTTTCATAAATACACTGGCATTCCCGTCACTCAAAAATTTCAGCAGTTTAATTGTCCATAATTCAGAGAAAATTTCAAATGCAGAAAAGGTACGCACATACTTACGTACCCACAACCACTGCGTACATTACAAAAGTACAGATAAACGCTTCCTTCAGAAGCCGTCACGTCCTACTCATTCATATGCAGATAATTCAACTCTTCACCAATGGCCTCCCTTTCCTTTCCTTTTCAGTCCTTAATCTCGCTTAATTTTGTGTGATGCTATCAATGCAAATTTGGCGAGCATTTCTGAATGGAGCAGACGGAACTTGGTTCACTTCGAGGTTTCCGAGACAAATTTCCATCCTATCTCTTCATCTAACCCTCTTCCTAGTCTGAATATGGTTTTAAAAATTGGGAGACTGAACATTTTTGTCTACTGGACTCTTGGGCTTGGGAGTCGTGTGACTGAGGTGGGTCACACCAGGACCAGCGCCTCAGTGGCGTGGTCGGTATGGTGTTGGCATACCACCTCGGTGGCCGCAAGTTTGATTCTCAGGCATTCCATTGAGTAGTTAGAGATGTGTATTTCCGGTGATAGAGGTTCACTCTCGACGTGGTTCGGAAGTCAAGTAAAGCCGTTGATCCCGTTGCTGAGCAACCACTGGTTCCATGCAACGTAAAAATACCATACAAACAAACAAACAAACCAGGACCATCTAAGAACAGTGGTTTATAAACTTTTTGTTACCACGCCCCCTCTAAGAGTTGGTCCTTCCCCCCAAGCTCCCCTTGCATCTATGAGTACAATTCCCTCTAAGATTTAAAGGAAAATAAAAAAAGAAAAAAAAATAAGAGAGAGAAATAGGGGTCTAGATGGATAGGGAGGGAGGTAAATAATGACAAAACATGGCACACCCAACGAGTCTAAGTTAATTAGAGTAGTAGACTATACTAGGAAACTAACGTTTTTTTTATACACTTCTTAATAATAGTTACTCACTCTTGTTAAGAGAATAACGAATTAGAAAATTCTTTA
>NC_087213.1:25929020-25981520 GCF_015104395.2 Macrobrachium nipponense | reverse complement strand
TAAAGTTTCTTCACTCAGCATTTATTTTCAATAATACAAATTCAAGAACCAAAAGCATTTTAAGTTTCTGCACTCAGCATTTTTTTTTCAATAATATAAATTTAAGAACCAAACGCATTTTAAGTTTCTGCACTAAACCTTTTTTCCATGATAAAAATTTCAGAACCAAATGCATTTTAATTTTCTGCACTCAGCATTTTTTCAATAATACAAATTCAAGAACCAAAAGCCAAGAGCTTCGGAAACAAAGTACGGTAGAGAAACGTTAATTATTAACAAATATTTACAACTGGTTTTCAAGAAAACGACATCGTAGAATTTTCATGCTTGCCTTTAATTTTTTTCAGTGGACTTAACCTTCTTCTAGAAGAGGTAAGCTTTCAAGTCCAAAGTCAATCATTAATAGTTCACCTTGTCAGGTAAAATGGCAGGGTGCGAAACTCAATATATAAGAATAAGAACAGTATTCCAAAGTGTTGACAAGGTTTCCCTGCCTGGCAGAAAAATACTTGCGCCATTGACGCATTGGATTTCGAAACGTAGTCTAAACAGAAAATCGTATATGTTAAGTCTATATTCCTGAAACCCGATGTCTGGTCTACAAAGATGAATAATGAAGGAGACATGAAGGGGTCAGGGAGAGAACTCAGGACTGCAGGATTTCACTGGACTAAGATCAAATTAAAGAAAAATAGTGCTTAATAAATAACTAGAGTTAAAGATGTAGAACTATAAAAACCAGATACTAAGTAAGTATTCCGAATGAGGAGATATTTCACCAAACCCATGGGCAAAAATACTGCAAAGTTGTTGGCTGTCAAAAGTACACCTATGATTAACATGCATTAAATACACTGATATTTTTATTTATTCTTATTTAAATAGATTTCACGGTTTACAGAAAAATTTAGCAAATACCGGGCAATTACCAGGGATTAAAATGGTAACCACTACAGAGAAGAACCTCATCAAGTTGTTTCTGATATAGAACGTAGGTCAGTAAGATTATGCTGCTAAGCTATCAAAACATAAATGGATTGGTTCCACGAAAGCGACCAAAACAGAGAAAGGAAAACTCACAAAAAGAATAAATGAAAAATAGATGGAAAACTCCACTGGATCCAGAAGGCTTATTAATCTTTACTGGGCGGCTGCTGCTGCGTTAGGTGTTGTGCACTTCTGTACCATGAAACTGACACCAAAGCTTGACGAAGATGGACAGCGACAGTGAAGATAGAAATGAAAGAATAACAGAGTAAGAGGTGGCAATACTTCCTTTTTGGGGGAAACTCACTGAACCATTAGGAAAGACAAAGGATAAATTAAAATGGAATAAGTTTTGGCAGTGCTCACAGTCAAAACTCGTGAAGTAAAGGGAGGAAAAAGTCAAGATAATGCATTTACTAAATGTACCATTATCCTTGCAATTTTCATACTGACGTATTTCTTTGCAGAATAGCCAAGCCCATGAGACAAAAAAGGGTTCTATAAAACCTTGACCTTTATGGAAGTAGAATGAAAATTTAACAGTTGTGTCAGTGCTTAACATACTGACTGATGGGGACAAGACTTCTTGAAATGCGCGAGGTAAATGCTATACAGAAGGCATCCACTCGGAGGAGGATTAGAGGAATTTATTGTTCTTCCCGTCATCAAGGTTAGTTACCTCTAAAATTTGCATGGAATAAAATTTAACAGTAAGAAAACTACACTGATTAATTAAATGGATATGCAAGTAACAATCAGGCCTATGGACAACATTTTACAATACACAATGATGCAGACTAAAAGTATAAGCAACGTACGTTAAATATAGGACAGTATACATTTATATATATATATATATATATATATATATATATATATATATATATATATATATGGAACATACGAAAAGTTAAATTACTGAAAATCGTAAATAAAAAATATAAGCAACGACTAAATAAGAAGAAATTACTAACTAAACATAAACGGCATGATAATTCCTCCACAAAATAGATACAAAGACACTAAAATAATATATATTATTGTGTGAAGTGGTGTATCTATATATATAGGTTATATATAATACTATTAAATTTAGTTGTATATGGATATAATATTATATATACTGTAACTTGTATGAATATTTTAATATATTAATTATTACTAAATAACACATAATTATTTATACATAAATATCATGCGCGTATGTTGTATGCATGTTTGCGTATGCGAGATCAACCAATCAAAACATTGCTGGAGAAAAAGGCCCAAAAAGCCTCGTGTCACAAGGGTCACTGGGCCGGTTGGCACTGCTCCGTAAAATAACTTGGCCACTGTCATTTTACATTAGGTATTTTAAGTCGCCTAATAGGGAGGAAATCCTATTATCATGGTTTTTGTGAGAGGCACAAGGTTTGACTATTATCAAATTAACTCTTCGTTCTCCTATAAGAAACTTTGTCTTTTTCTCCGACAAAAATACTGCTATTTACACGTCAGACATTTGCACACTCGGCTACATAAATAACATAGTACATTCTTACCTTACAAACGTGCACATTATATATATATATATATATATATATATATATATATATATAATATATATATATATATATATGTGTATATATATATATAATAGTGTGTGTGTATGTATGTAAATGTATATGTATATATATATATGTCATATAAATATATATAAATAGATATACATGCATACATACATATTCATATATACATACATACATACATACCTACATATATATTATACATATTATATGTGTGTGTATGTATATATGTATGCATGTGGGTAATCTCAATGACTTTTGTACGGATTCAATGACATACTACATTCATCATACTAACGCACAAGCAGAAAATTAGCAGACGTATGTAACACTGATGCATGCACTGGTATTCAAATACAAAAACAAAATGTGAATGTTTAGCGCAGGAAGAAAAATAGTAAATGGGAAAATTACGACCCGAAAATTCCAGGCGCACGGAACCACCAAAGACAGCCTCGAACATCAAACCCTCCCATGAGGGAAAACCCTACAAAGTATACAAGTGAATTAAGATGTTGCCATGGCAACGAAGTGTTTTGCCTCGAAGTGCATTACACCCTGCACAGATTTTCTCTTTCCGTCCACTAAAAACTCGGCGGACGCCGCCAAAACATGATGTTCTTCTAAATACCGTCGGTCTCCATTCACCCGAAAATGATCGTGAGGATAAAAATACGGGGCGGTGTGTGTGACGGAATAAATCTCGTGGGAGAAGATGGGATGCTGCCAGGACACATAAGCTCCTGAAGGTATATTCGGGAATGGTGAGGCTGAAGCTAAGCCTCTTCCGCAGGATGTTACTCTCACGAGGCTGTTATTAGACTCCTTCAGCTAAGCCTCCACGACGCCAAGGAATACATAGTATGTATACTCATACAGACAGCCGTCCACACAAGCAGTGGCTGGCTTTTTTCCATATGGACCAAAGTAAACACCACCGCCAAAATGCAAAAGCAGATGATTACATTTTTTGTTTATCCTCGAATCCTTCCTACTTTCATATAGTGATGAGAAAAAGTTAATATTAAACAAAAATGGTAAGAGTTCATCTTAACTCTCTATATATACCAAATCGTAAAAAAAAAAAAGAAATCCATGACTTTTCTTAGGATACGGGAATGCACTTTGATAGAAGGATATTATGTACGTATTACTAAGGGGGAGGGGATGGGGAGGGGGATGGGGGTTGTTTTTTTCTTCATTTTAGCTGTTCTTGGTCTCTAGATGGTGGAAGGACTAACATTGAACATAATTTTCTTTTGATGAATTACACCCTTCTGTCTTCTTGAAAATAATCGGAAAGGTTCTAGCTTCATTCTTAGTAGAAAAAGTTGACTTAATATAAGAAACTAGCAAAACAGCGGTCACACTACAGACACAAGTCAATCTGTTATGAAACAAAAAACAGAATACAGAATTTAAGCCAATGGCCAAGCGCTGGGACCTACGAGATCTTTCAGCGCTGCAATGACAGTAGGAAGGTTTGAAAGGTGTAAAAGGAGGAAAACCTCGAAGCAGTTGCCCTAAGAAACGATTGTTAGGAGATGGTGGAAAGCCAGATGGAGGCAAGAGAATATGAACAGAGATACAGTAAAAGGAATGAAAGAGGTTGCAGCTAGGGGTCGAAGGGACGCTGCAAAGACCCTTAATTAATACCGAATGAATTGTTAATCAGGGGATCACCCTTTCACAAATACACCAAAAACAGTATAAGCACTGCATTTACCGAAGGATTATTTCTCCACTGTAAGTAATCTAACTCAAATATTTAAAGTGTCAATCAGGTTGGGTCCATTTATACAATCATACACTACCGATCTCACTCTGATCCTCACCTTTTCGTAAAAGGCATTTGATAAAAAATTCTATGCTTATGAAATTATTGAAAACATCTAAAATAGCAATTTCTGCCTCCAATAAATGTCTCCTCAGTCAGTTAGGCAAATCTCATACAGATTAAGAACTACTACACGACAAGCGCACCTAGGTATTAGAACGAATCATCTTTTAAGGAGAGTAAGATGTTTGGTGAAAGTACATTACTAAGTTGATAGCATAATCAATTCAGTTTCAAAGTATTAACAAACTAAATGACAAAAATCAATTGTAGCTATTCGTGAGAGCGCAGATTGCTTTTTGCACCCAAAACTAAATGATTAACTGGTGTGAAATTCAGTATCTAAGCTACTTCTTAATTCTCAAGAAGTTCCTGTGCATTAGCATAAAGCAAATTCTCACTTAACTCACTAAACTAGCTTACTTCAAACGCCAAACTGCTAATTAACTGTCATTCAAGAGAGGGAAATGGCACTGGAGGTATTGGCAACAGTAAAAATTTGCATCTGGAAAAAAAAAGAAAAAAAAAATCCCACCTCCTCGTTCCATTTGGGCTTCCTCCCCTAAATCTGCTCCTCACCCTCCTCTCACTCCGGCAGTAACTTTTTTCAAACTTTCTCTCCCTGGCACCAATGAGATTAAGCTCCCTTAGCTTATCAGGGAATCGATTTTTTTTATTTTTTTTATTTTATTTTTTTTTACTTCGTCACATTGTGCCTTGACGAAATAGACTCGTAAATGAAGAGTGACTTTTCAATTATGATATGGTATGTCTTTAGTGAGTTTAGGGCTGTTCGCACTTCCGTAATTTTATTCAACAATATTAATGATACCTATCATATTTACTTGAAGAATAACTAAAAACATGGATCCTAGGAGATGGAAGCAGAGCTTGAGTACCCTCACAAGCCAAAGCTTCCTTTCAAAAATAGGGAAACACAAGAAAGCGCGGCTACCGGGTATTTAAAGGCGAGAGTACATCTGCTTAAAGTAGATAGATGTTCATCTATGCTTCCGTGCAGCGTCACGTTTCAAACGGCAGCCAAAAGTGAATATTGTCAAATCCTTGAAGCAACAAACGTAAAAAAATAAAATGCAATTTAAAACGACACCAACAAACAAAAAACATCGCAAGCACCCAAAAGGAAGGAAGGGAATCCAAGAAAAAGAAAGAAATGACAGCGTCTACGCACCGATGTCGCTATTTCCTGAAAGCACGCAACAAATTCCAGGAAAATCGACCCAGCCGTTGATCCTCAGTGTTCCATGACGTTGAAGTGGATGGGACGCGGGGTTACAAGAGGCTCATATGACACATTAATTAGAAAGAGGATGGGAAGGAAGAACGCAGGTTTTTTTTTTTTTTTTTTTTTTCCCAAAGAAAAGGGACGTTTTCGTTTGTTCACCTCTGAAAAAATTCCCCCTAACCAATACTATTCAATCACGGAATGAAAGGTGGATGAACGCACTAACTCATCGATATTGTGGGTACTGGAATACGGGATGAAACTGAAAGTCGATAAAAAGAGAAAGCAAATGAAAGTCAGTAAAAAGAGAGAGAAAGCAAAGAGAAGGCAACACAATCGACGCCATAATGGGATACGGTAACGAGGCCCCCCCCCACCCCTTCGTCCCCGATGCAAAACACACACTCCTCCTCACGGCTTCCGAAGGATCGACCTCTGGGAAGAAGAGTCATGATTTGGAAAACGACATTTCGAACTGCTTCAAGGCTAGTGACGAAACTGTTTATTTCGTTACTAGCTAGAACACAATAATGTCTGCAAAATTTCAAAGACAAGAGGAATTCGAAGCCCATAACTCAAGCCCATAGCGGTCTTTTTAGCAGAGAAATAGTGTTTTGTGACTACCGTCACAGAAAATTTTTTGCTAATTTGACAGAATTAAGCTTGGGTTTTTTTTTAGCAAAAAAATAGCTTTTTTTCGACAGCCGTCACAGAAAATTTCCTGTTTTTAGCAGATAGCTTTTAGCAGAGAAATAGTTTTTTGTGGCAGCCGTCTCAAAAAATTTCATATTTTATCAGAATTAAGCTCGGGCTTTTTAGCTGACAAATAGCTTTATGTGACAGCCATCACAGAAAAATAGCCTATTTCGACAGAATTAAGCTATCAATCTGCTCTAGGAAATGAGATGCATCGGACCGGCTGGGTGAAAAAAAATAAATAAATAAAAAAAATCCGGTGGTTTAGATTTGAAACGGCATCGATGTTACCCCCCACCCCCCACCCCGATAACTCCATCATTCTCAAACAAACTAGAATTCACTGTCATACAGGAACTTTTGTTTTGACCAGTTCACCAAGAACCATTTCATTCCCAGCGTCATTTTCCTGGAGCTCAGTGAATACATCATCCATTTGATGAATATTTTTCGAAGCTCATTAACGACTAATTACAATGATCGACGCATAAATCCTTCAGAAAAAACATAGCATTTGTTTTTGGTTGATATCGATCGGGTGTTCTTGAGCGCATCACTATCTTTCACGGTCATTAAACTGGCTGCCAACATGCATCACCATCCTTTACTGACGCCGAGTGTTTGCGGAGCCGGCACCATCAACTTTCATTGCTCGGCATCAATCTCTGTCGGACCGGCCGATAATAGCCAGATTCATAACCTATTTGGCGCGCGCGCGCGCGAATCCTCGCCAATTTCAAAATAGTAAGCAAGGAATGACAGCAGCAACGATCGCCCTCTGAACGAAACCAAAAACTTCTTTCAGTTGTCTTCTGAAGATGGAAAAAGAAACCCACAAAATTACTTGATGTAACTTGTTTATTTGTATTTACATATTCTTTTAGTCAAAATTGATGAGTAAAATAATTCTTTTTCGATCGCCCTCTCCTCGTTCGATGGTACCTTCAACGCACGCAATATCCTTCCAGTTATGTCAATGAATCTCTTGAATTTGAATTTGATTTTGAAATCTCCTTTCAAATGCGACGCTAAATCGCAGTTAACTGGGAAGTTCAGTACCTCAAAGAAATTATAAAATAAAAAAAGGTATTATGAAAAGAAAAACGCCCTCTAAAAGAAAAAAAAATAAGGAGAAAAGGATAACAACAGCAATATAAAATCGCTGATGGGATAAAAAGATAAAAAGTGGACAACATGAAAAGAAAGAAATAACGTATTTTGAACAGAAAATCGCTCTCTAAACGAAAAAAAAATAAGAAGAAAAAAGCAAAGGATAACAGCAGGAAGATAAAATAGCTGATGGGACAAAAACATAAAAACCAGATAACAAAAACAGAAAGAAATAACGCTCTCTAAAAGACAAAGAAAAGCAAAGGATAACAGCATGAAGATAAAAATCGCTGATGGGATAAAAAGATAACAATTGGATAACATAAAAACAAAGAAATAACGTAATCTGAAAAGAAAAACGCTCTCTAAGATAAAAAAAATAAGAATAAAAGACGCAAAGGATAACAGCATGAAGATAAAAATCGCTGATGGGATAAAGATAAAAATTGGATAACATAAAACGAAAGAAATAGCGTAATTTGGAAAAAAACGCTCTCTAAAAGCTAAAAAAAAATAAGAAGGAAAAAGACAAAGGATAACACCATGAAGATAAAAATCGCTGATGGGATAAAAAAAGCGGAGAGAAGAATTATTGGTGGAGGCCTAATACGCCCTGTAGTAGTAGTAGTAGCAGCAGTGGGACGTCGACTGCCATTAAAAGGGAAAGATAATGAAGAGTCATTTAAATGCAGGCCCGTTGGTATCACAAAGGAACGGGGAATTAAAGGTGATTTAGGAGCCGTTATATCTCCCTGAACCTCGGGGATCAATCGACCCGGGAAAAGAAAAAAAAAAAAAACTACAAACACAAGACATTCAATCCTCTGATTCAATCTAGTTTTGCGAGTGAAAACTTGAATCAGGCGCTTTACAAAATATCTTATTTTAAAAGAATTATATCGGTTTAGTGGATTGGTAAAGTTAACTGTGAATAGTCACATAAGAAGAGGTGTTTTCAAGTGCAATTCAGTGATAATAATAAATACCTTTTGCCCCTATTGTAAAGTCTTATTATAATCTTTCACAATGTTCCTATAAGAAACATTGATATAAATCTTTAATATCTAATGAAATAAATAAATACTGCTTAATCTTTAGATAAATTGCATAATATGGGTAAAAGAAAAAATGCCTAAAACTTTGCAGAGGGAACAATTCTAGTTAAGACCGATGAAGAGGAGGGAGAAACTACTTGATAAGGACCTTTTGGTCATGAAGATCAATAAGGCGTGCGTGCCGTGAGGTTTTATACAAAACCCATGTTGCAGTAATGTGTGAAAATAACAGATATTCGGGGCATTTCACAATCCTCGAATTTCAGATTCCTTGAAGCAATGACCAATTATTCACCTGACTTCACACCTACGCGCAATCGAGCTTTGTCGTAATAACGGATATTTTCCCTTAACACAATTCAAGACTTGCAGTTATTATACTGCTGGAGAGAGAGAGAGAGAGAGAGAGAGAGAGAGAGAGATTCGTCACTATTTTGCTAATAACAACGCAACTTCTTATCAAACCAGAGTGATAGAGGGAGCGGGTTCAGTACTATTCTATCAATTGCTATCATTTTTAATGTCAAGAAGCGAGTTAGAGAAAGAGATGGGGACACAGGCGCTAAGGAACGAACTGCAATACTTTAACAAGAGAAGTACAGAGACGGGAAGGGGGAGGGTTTTCAGCACAATTACACCAAATCCGATAGTTTTCCTGAGAGAGAGAGGGAATGAGACAGACAGACAGACAGACAGACAAGCAGATAAGGGTGTTTCAACACTTGAATTACGACTGTAGTTTTCTTTTATTAAGCGTGAGAGACACTTCTACACCTATTGCAGTATTTTCCTTTAGAGAGAGAGAGAGAGAGAGAGAGAGAGAGATGGTAGATACAGCACTTTTATACCACTTCATAATATCTTCTCTTACAAAGAGAACATAACTCAAAATCTTTAGCTTTCTCCGAGAGACGGAGACAGATGGCTGAATTTCCAATTATCAAGGAAATACTAAAACTTCCGAGAGCCTTTATTTACCGACTATTATTTCCCTCCTCGTCCGAAGAGTGATCAAGAACACCTTCTCTGTAACGAAAGTTCTTTCATTTCATCCTTCCTTTGACGTGAAGTGTCCCGAGGAGAGGCATTTGGTCCTTAATGATTCTGGCCCCTGACCATTTCAAAATCATTTTTCACCCTGATAAAGAGAGAGAAGAGAGAGAGAGAGAGAGAGAGAATCTAAAAAGAGAGAACCTCACCGTGACATCGGGACTTTTGGTCAGGATTTTTCAGCTGACCTCGTCTCTCTCTGGTTTTCAATGTTCCTTCTAAGTCTGGTTTTCGTTTGCAAGAATGTGGTACCTACTGACAGACCGATAGTTTGATCGAACTCGTTCGAAAATTTACATGATTAAGCACACTATCACGGGGCTGTTCTATGAGCAAGAGCCCGTGCTGGCATAAGGCCAGCTTAATCTTCAACAACAACGACAACAAAGTCCACTTAAGAACTGTCACGAGCTTATAATTCTGTTAGTCAACTCACTCTTCCTACTATAGAAGGGGACCAGATCCAAGTACATAATTCACGTGGGAAAAGTAAACTACTGCATTTATTGACGAGAAGAAAAAGAAATAATCAAAGAAGCGAGAATCTGAGTAGAAGCAAAAGCTGACGGGAAAAAGTCCCATAAAGTAAGCCTCGATCTAGCAATTTCTTTTATTCCGAGGTGGAGAACAGAAATTCCAACGGATTCTGTCAAGTCCGCTTAATGAACAGCAGCCCCCACTCTCGGAATGCTATTCCCTAAAACAATGTGGTAACTCCCGTGAGAGAAGTTAACCCCCGTCGCTCATCGTTGGGCCCAACACGGCAGACCACATTATTGCCAGCGCCAGCCTCATTTTGCCCATGTCTAGGTCTTTTGGGTCTACTAGACTTGTGAAAACTATGAAGACTCTTGGCGAAAAGTATCAAGATATCACTAAAATAAAAATAAAAAAATCTTAAAAACTGCTACTAGTATTCTTTTATGGTGGTGTGTATTAAGTCCGTACCTCAAAACCTGCTTTAGGCACACTTCAGTTCCAAGTCAAATGCACATCTAGGGAAGAGACATTGCACGTTGCAATATGCGTTCCTGGCTAACAATACAAGTCACTATTTATTATTTCAAAATAATGATGGAAATAAAACTCAACTAAACCATAAAAACAAAATAAATGCAACCGATGCTAAACAGTTTAGACTTACAAAAGCTACGCACAGAAATTAATCCCCAGAGAATAATGTAAATGCAGCCATCAAAAAAAAAATGTACATCATGGAAGCTGAGGTTTATCGGCCTCATTCAGTTGGTCGTGGAAACTCATTTAACTTATTTGCCTCCTCTTCTTTTACTCAGGTCCATTAACCGTAAGGGAAAACGTAGTCTCTCGTCCCTCACTTCCGAAGGAAGACCTCATGACAGGAGGAGGAGGAGGAGGAGGAGGAGGAGGAGGAGGAGGAGGAGGAGGAATATCCTCCCATATAGCACCCAATATGACCGGGAAAAATCAAACAGTAGATTCTGGGAATTCCGCTCCCTCGTAGTTTGTCCAGCAGGTTAACATACTGAAAGGTTAAATGGAACCCTTAAGAATTATGGGAGATTTCCATGCCCGTGCTTACGGCGTTTTAAGTGGCTGAGAACTTATTGTTTATATTAAACATAGAGATGGGGTCTTTTGTTAGGAAGTAATGACCTGGGCGTGTGAAGAATTTTGCCAAATAAAGTTAAAACGGGTGTAAAATCGTATAAAACGAATTAACTATCATAGTACATATTCTCTCTTTTCGTATGGTAAACTAAAATAACTGGAAATGAGGAGAACACTTACGATAATACAATTCATGTATATATATATATATATATATATATATATATATATATATATATATATATTGTGTGTGTGTGTGTGTGTGTGTGTGTCATATCAAATTACCGTGATTCATATATTTACATCGAGCTACAAATGTCCGTTTAACATCTAATTCGCTCTACCCTCGAAATTAAATTATTTTTCATATATGTTAATATATATATATATAAATATAAAATGTGTGTGCGCGCGCGCGTGTGTATTCATGCAGAACTCGCACAATCAACGTTACTCTCGCTAAAACCAATGAATGACAAACCTGCTATTTGCTGGGCACAAGTATGTGGCCAAACGCATACACTTAGTACACGCTGGACCCCAGGCTCTGGCAAAGCACTCACAAAGACAAGCATATACTACACAACAGCCAGGACTCTATTGATAAAAAAAAAAAAAAAAAAAAAAAAATGCGGGTGGGGGAAGGGGGATGGGTTAAGAGCCCCATAAAAGTGGCGGTGGAAAGCAATAAATTCCGAGGACGGTGAATAGGGAGGAACCATCGCTCAAAGTTCTGCCTGATGGACGGATGGCAACGGCATGCTTGCTGAAAGCGGTCTCCCCCTCATCCCCACCCTGACAACCCCCTCAAAAACTGACGGCAATATTGCAGAGAGACATTAATGAAATTGCTGTGAACGAGAACTGTGGCGATATTCATTGGTGGCTGGCTGGCGCTGGAGGTAAGGTACAGTGGCCAAACTTTTACGTCCACGGAGCTTTTCAAGGAACAGGCGGTACCGGTGGTTTGGGGGGTGGGGGTGTAAGGGGGGATGATGAACAGGGGCGCTGATGCTTCAACAGTAATTTTACCAGCCAGAGTGACATTACTACCAAGACTTCATCTCCAGGCAAAGAGTATGTCAAGTACGCTTTTATGTGAAAATACACAAAATACACAAAAATCTATAAAGGTTATAACTATTTTCTTTCACTTACCCACCCACTGACCCACAGATACAAACGCACAAACATATACCCAACATGCACTCACAAACACGCTCAAGGTTTTTTTTCTCTCTCTCCCGACGCCAGAAATACACCCACACTACACACCCACACACCACGCGCGCTCAAGGTTTTTTTTCTTCTCCCGACGCCAGAAATACACCCACACATACACAAACACACACTCACAACCAAACTTTTTTTTTTTCTCACGACGCCAGAAATTCACCCACACATACACAAACACACACTTACACTCAAGGATTTTTTTTCGCTCGCTCTCTCTCTCTCTCTCTCTCTCTCTCTCTCTCTCTCTCTCTCTCTCCTGACGCCAGAAAATAGACGATAGCCTTCCTTCCCAAAAAAAGTCCATTGCTTTAGTATGCATTACGGAGCCCCTCCAACGACCTCATTCCCATTATGGAAATGCCTCACTTCTTTCCCTGATAACATTATCCTTTGCTTCTGTTAATGATATAAAATGACTTGTGATATGGAGACATACGACTGTGTATACGCCGACGACGATGATGATGATGATGATAACGATTCTGATGGCAGATGGGCCCCACAGAAAATGTTACTGGATCTCTTCCAGTTTTATTTGCCTTTCAATTTTCCTTTTCTCTCTCTCTCTCTCTCTCTCTCTCTCTCTCTCTCTCTCTCTCTCTCTCTCTCTCTCTCTCTCTCTCTCTCTCCATCCGCTTTTCTAATCACAATCTCCGCAGCTTCCACCACCACCACCATCATCATTATCATCTAGGAAAAGATGGAGGCCGGCGGAAGTGAAAGGGAAGGAGATAGATTAAGAAGACGGATGACCACCGAGGAAGATGGAACACTTCGAAAACGGTGAAAAATGAAGCGACGGTCCATTGGCAGGCCATTTGGTGTACATGCAACAGTCCTCGCGCGCTATTTTTCTTTCGGGCGCAAATACAAATAACGGGAGTCTCGCAGGAGATTTGATCTAAGCTGTGAAAAAAAAGAAGAAAAAGAAAAGATTCCAATCAGTATTGTTACAGAAAAACATTTGCTCTGGTAACATCACACCCAACAAAAGCAGATGAAAATTTTCTGAGCGATTAAGGGATAACGGAAGAGCATGATCAGTAAACACACTCTGATGGACTATAGTAGATTGTAAAAATAGCAGAGAAGAAACATAAGCTTGCGACTTTCATGACAAGCATAAAAATTATTGCATATATTTCCATTCCTGTTTATTTTTATTCTAAGTTGTAAAAGCCATCAACGGACTACAAAACGGCTCCGCATATACGTGCACCTTCCAAAAAAAAAAAAAAAAATAAAATAAAATAAATGAATAAAAATAAAAATAAATAAATGAATAAAAAAAAATTTTCTTTAGAAAAAACAATTTTAAAAATGCAGACAGAAAGGTTAGCGCTTCTGTAAAACAGCCTTCAAGTTTTGAAAACAACAGTGTCTTCATTTACCAAAATAAATTTCGAATTGTAACCACCTGTGGTAAATTACCGAAAACAATTCTAAACATAACCGCGCGAACACCGAATTGGAGTTTACTCCATAATTCTTGTTATATTTTTTCATATTAAAACTCCCCCTCCATAACTTACACCAATTCACACCATACACACAGCCCCCTCGCGAGTTCTCAAGCCTGTACCGAGGAGGACGTCTGGAAGTCCATATTTTCTGTGATTATCCTTTTCATTGAACTCTACTTACAAAGTAATGAATAACAATCTTTTTTTTTGCAAGTCTTTTTTTTATATAAATTTTGTTATTAAACCTAAACATCATTCTTTGGTAATGGGAAATACAAGAGTGATGATAAGAATGATATATAGCTATATATTCAATGACATTTATAGGAGAAAATATCCAGTTTTGGGAAAAAAGACCAAACCCCCTCCCCCCCTCCATAAAAAACAAACTCTGAGTACAGGCCTGTTCCCTGCGACGTCTCTCTGAAGGCCTCTTCTACCTCCTTTCAGGCACCACCTGATATGGCGAAGTCAGATCTCCTCCGTATCTTCGTTACAAAATTGCGGTTGATGCGACTCGAGGAGTGAGTATCCTGTTCCGAACTCGAAAGATACTTTTCCCCTGTTGTGTGAAACCTTCCTTTAACTTCACTTCGTCTCCTTTTCCAGTTAGGAGAGAGAGGGCAGAGGAAGAGAGAGAGTGAGAGAAAGACCGAGCCCAGATTCTCGTCGAATCCACTCGCCTTGGAATAAAATTCCATCATCAAAAGTTTTTGGTCGGAGTCTTATATAGTGTTACTAACTGACGCGCGTAACGCTGCGTTTGAAAATCGAAGAGGGCAAGTTATCAGTTTTGCAGTCTGATTCTCAAGTCGCCAAAGGGCCTATTCCTAAATAGATATATTAACGACACTGAATTGAATATCAAAACTTCGTATAAATGGAAAGTAAATTCGGTTAGATATAGTAGTATGATGCAATGGTCTTGAAGTTTAACTTGAAACAGTGTCAAGATCATTATAAATTCTAGTTTAATTTGATTTAACACTAATCTTACGTGCCAACAATAAATAATCAAATACATTAGCATCAAGTGACATGATATGTTACGTTCTAAAGTGCTAAAGCAACAAGATTGCAAATTAGGAAACTAAATCTGATATACATTTGGAATTAATCTTATTAGATACACCGTAATTCTATAATAATCTTGAACTTCAGGATGACAACGTTAAAATTTAAAATTTCTACATGGCTTACTAGCCGGCCAATCTGAAATTGCATGAAATATATAATACCAAGTTCTAAAGAAAATACAATATCGACGTGAAACTTCCTTATATGAGAAGGAAGTTACTATCAATTTAATTAGTTTCGTCTTATGTTTACTTCCATTACTCTCATTTTAAGAACAATATGCATAACTATATAACAATGTACTATACTGTGCTCAAACAAACACAAAAATAATTGTTTCTATATATATATTATATATATATATATATATATATATATATATATATATATATATATTATAAATATATATATATATATTTTATTTAATATACTTAAAAAATCACAGCAGATGCACGTGACTTCATTAAATAAGCGAATACCACAGGAAAATGATATTTAGAAATCCAAGCGCTATCGTCTTAATTCCAATGTAAAAATTCTTTGGTGGGAAACGTTTCTAACACGAATGTTAAAAACAATGTTGATTTTATAAACAAATTGAATAGTTTTAACATTTGAATTTTTTATTTTAAGATGATGGTAGTTTTGATGTTGTCTCTTTATTTACAAAAGTGCCTGTAGATGATTTACTTGAATATTTGGAGGATGAATTAGAACGTCATGATATCTCCTTAACTGTAGCAAACCTCATTAGCCTCGTAAGGTTATGTATCAAAGATAGTAAATTTTGTTTTAATGGGGATTTTTTTGTACAAAAGTTTGGCATGGCTATGCGTAATCCCTTATTTCCTGTCCTTAGCAATATTTACATAGAGTTTTTCGAGACAAAACTCTTACCAGGAATTTTGCCTCAAAAAGTTATATGGTTTAGGCATGTGGATGATATTTTCTGATTTTCACGAAAATCTCAAGGAATTCCTTAATAATCTCAATAATTTAATCCCTTCTATAAATTTACTGTAGAGGATGAAAGAAATTGTAATTTGAATTTTCTTGATGCAATTGTCCACAGAAATGATAGAAATTTCACCTTTTCAGTCTTTCGGAAATCAGCTAACATTGCCTCTTTTGTTTATTACTACTCAAATCACCATCAAAATGTTAAATTCTCTGTTTTTTTCTGGGATGTTCCTAAGGGCTTTACGTGTCTGTAGCCCGCAGTTCACTGACGCTGAGATTAAAACTATTTATGATATTACATTGAAACTTAAATACCCAAGGACTTTTGTAGATGTGGCATAGAAAAGAGCTAGAAAAACATTTTATTTAACTCATGACAAACTTGAATTTAGTAAGCATAACTTTCTAAAATTACCCTATGATGAAAGGATTTTAGATATTCCTAGAATTTTAAAGCTTTTTAATATGAATGTTTTCAGTAATATTATGTCAAGAGTTTAGTAATAAAAAATTCTCTTAAAGATCTTCCAGGCGCATATATGAAATTCCTTGCAAAAAGTGTGATAAAGTCAATTACGGACAAACCGGTAAATCTCTTTCACAATTTCTCAAACAGCACCAATATTCTGTGAGAACTGGGCAAATATCGAATGCATTATTCGTACATATGAGAGATTTAGAGCATCCTATTAACTGGAGTCAGGCAAGAGCCTTAATCCCATGTAATGCCACAGTTAAAAGGAATATCATTGAATCTTGTTTCATCATAATGAAAAAAGTTGTAGATATTATAAGCAACAAAATTAATATATTCAGTTTTTACATGTTTTGGACTGTGCGGATAATTTGTAGTTTCTGTTAGGGTTAAATCTATGTTTAAGTTTGTGACCGTGTGATATCCGATAATCCTGGATTATCTCTTCACCTTTTACACTTTTGACAATTAACCATCTGGTATTTTTGATCTTCTTGTTTACCTGATAACTTTCTCTCCATTTGCATTTCATTCGTTCCTTAACAATGTCTCAGTAAAGACGAAAGCGCTTGGATTTCTGACTATCATTTTCCTGTAGTATTCGCTTATACATACATATATATATGATATATATATTATATATATGTATATATATGTATATATATATATATATATATATATATATATAAATTTATATATATAGAGTATATATATATATAGATATATATATATATAGATATATATATATATATATATAATGTATATAACCTGTGAATAACAGTGATGTAAAATATAAACGTGGAAAAAAGTAAAACAAAGGATTGAACAAAAGATTACAAAGGAGACTCGGGTTTTACAAACAACAACTAAGCTTAGAATGAAAAGGGACATATAACTATCCCAATGCATAGAAAGGTCAGCTGTCTAGGATCATCCCAGGTAATTGGATAAACCAAGGAGAGGCAGCGGAAATTAAACAAGATTACCGATTTAACTTCGTTTCTCTTTTAAATCTTCATTCGAATATCTTTTGTTACTAGAATGGGGTCAAGAGTGTAGGGACCTGGGCTTTTAATTAATGTTATTTCTTCATTAGTTACCGGTATATATATATATATATATATATATATATATATATATATATATATATATATATAATATATATATATATATATATAATGTATAGCAGCAACTGCCGGTACAAGAGTCAAATGATGGAATCAGCCTTATTAAAAGAGAGGCAGGTAATGAACATCTCAAAAGGAGCATGGATTTCAGATACGATCGACAAGGTTTTCATTCAACCAACGCTTAAGAAGATTAAAGGAAGATTATCAGCGGGGGTGACCTAAATTGGCTTGCCTGTGGATGGACCTCTTGGTATAAATACCACCTTTTTCTGTAAACTTTTCTCATTCATCTATCTGAAGAGGGAGGGACAGCAGTCTGAAATATAGTACTTTTCTCTCTATATTTTGGTGTGTTTTTATGGGCTCCTTTTATTAGTATATATATATATATATATATATATATTATATATATATATATATATATATATATATATATTATATATATATATATATATATATAATACCGACTCGACGCTGCTTCGGGAATCAGTTATTCTTTTATCTATTTTTTATAATACTAAGGAACTATCGTTTATGTGCTCCGTGGTTGGTTGTTACATAGTGTGCAATATGAGCGTTATTCTTTCAGTCAGCTATAACTGAAAACCAATGTTATATTCTAATGTTTAGCTACGAAAGAGTTGAAACTTTGCTATAATTATAGCGACCTTTACCAAGGTCATCTAGATGACCTTGCCTTTACACGTTTACCATTTTGCCCGAAGGAGGTATTTAATCCTAATCCAAAAAGGAACACTTTCGGGATTAACCTCGAGGTTTAGGTTGATCCTGAGAATGGGCATATACCAGCTTACTGGCCACCTGTTTGTTTATTCTTATAAGGCGACTTTGTTTTTTCTAGCAATGTTTTATCCAGGCATGCATATATATATATATATATATATATATAATATATATATATATATATACTATATATATATATATCTATATCTATATATATATATATATATATATAATCATATATATTTATTTATATATAGATAGATATATCTTATCTATATATATATATATATATATATATCTATATATATGATATATATATATATTATATATCTATCTATATATATCGATATATAGATATATATATATATATATATATATATATATATCTATAATTAGATATATATATCTATCTATATATATAGATATATAGATATATATATATATATATATATATATATATATATATATATATATATCTATAATTACATATCTCTATATAACATCTATATAATATATATAAATATATATATCTATATATATACACATATATATATATATATAGATATATATTATATATATATGCTTTAAAAATTGCATTAGATAGACATGACTTCATTAAAAAGCGTATATCATTTTCCTGTGGTATTCGCTTATACATATATATATATATATATATAATATATATATATATATATATATATATATATATATATATATACGGAGACCAGACCAAAGACAGATGGAAGGGTACACGAAACAATTAACCAATTAACTCCATTTATTGTGTATATATTATAATACCTTTAATTTGAGCCATATGAATACAAAATGCAAAACTTGGCCCAAGTAAAATGTATTAATCTTAGTGCTTTGATCCTGTGCTGACAGTCACTTCTTTTTATCATCCCTGCGCAATAAAATGACAGCGAAGTTAAAAAAAAAAATGCCAAATCTACCAGATTATCGCCCTTTTTCCTGAGAGTTCGTCGGCCTTGAGAAAATATGGCAAGAGTGCGAATTGCCCTTGAGTCTAATCTTTTGTGGCCGGACAGTAATACTATAAGTCCTTGCTTCCCTTTCCCAAATAAAACTGAATCACAGTCCATAAAATTGGGATTTTATAAGCAAAAATTTTTAATCTGGTGAGGACAGTTCCTTGCGAGCATGCTGTTTTATGGTGTTTTATATGAGAAGATTACATTCCATTCTTCTTGCATTTTAATCCATTTTCATCTATTTGTTGATTTATTTTTTCTTTTCTGATAAGTGGGATTTCTTTCTGTATTTCCCTATAGCTCTTCCTAATGAACACCATATTCTTTGGAAGCTTTAATTTCAGGTAAGTGACCCCTTTGGGGTTGTTCCACATGACTAAGTTTCATCTCCGGAATATTATTTTATTTAGTAATGATTTGCAATTAATATTTGCCGCACTCATTAAATGATTCTGGCTTCCTGTCACTTTTTATTATAAAATGACCCGCCAGTCCCCACAAATGTTTCGGATAACTGTGGCTCGTTATTCAGGACTTCAGGGCTGGCAGTAGATAATGCTCTTAGGAACGCTGAACAGAATGCAGAGATTTTAATATACAAGTAATGTTCAGAAAAATAAAGTACATTTATTAAAATACCTGCGAGTTTGTCTGTACATAATAAATTTACACTGAAATTGCTCACGTCTGATACTGTGACTAAAAAGGGCAAGCAACCCCCACCCCCCCCTTTTTTTTTTTACTATAGTTTTGCCAACATGACGAGACCGCTCTGGCGTGGCGTTTAAAGATCTGCCCTGTTGCCAATTTTACAAAAACAACAACGACACGTGTGTGTGTGTGACATACCTCTGAATGTCTCTGAGACAAACCCTAAGGCTATAATTACAAAGATTATAAGCGTGAAATTTGACAGACGGGGCTTTATCATTCAATTTTTCTAAAAGATTATTTACCTTTACATTTTCACATATAACAGCCAAATGTTAGCAAAATTCAATGGATTTGCCTTTATAACCTCACATCAAGACAGCCAGCCTTTTACAGCAATTCTCGGATACGTTTTGGTGTTGCAATCCCAGAACAATGGTAAAATAGAGATTGAATGCAGCTGGGGCAAAAGGCAATATAAAATTTTTTCCAAAGTGAAGCGAGGATTAGAGCCGATGCTGACGAAATTGAAATTCAAATCTAGGATGTTATTGAAGTTTTAATCAGGCATTTTTCCTCAACTCAAGTATGGAGAATTTTAGGCATGACTTTCATTGCCAGTTCTTCTGAACTGTTGTGAAATCGTCTCATGATACACAAGTATGGATGAAACTGGACTCTCTGACTAGTCTGGCACTTTGCACCATTCGTTAACTCACATCAAATCTCGTTTTTACAAATTAATCTTTTGCCTCGGCAAGCAGTAATCTGTTTATTTTTTACAGTTAGATTTGACGCGTACGAGGACAACAGCAAATAACATGGATCAGATAATATAAAAAACGAGAAAAAAGCTGTATCAGATTATATGAAAGTGAGAAAAAAACTGTATCAGATAATATGAAAACGAGAAAAAAACTGTATCAGATAATATGAAAGTGAGAAAAAAACTGTATCTGATATGAAAATGTGAAAAAACCCTGTATCAGATAATATGAAAATGAGAAAAAAAACTGTATCACATAATATGAAAAAGAGGAAAAAAAACTGTATCTGATATGAAAATGAGAAAAAATCCTGTATCAGATAATATGAAATTGAGGAAAAAAACTGTATCACATAATATGAAAATGATAAAAAAACTGTATCAGATAATATGAAAAAGAGGAAAAAAACTGTATCACATAATATGAAAATGAGAAGAAAAACTGTATCAGATAATATGAAAATGAGGAAAAAATTATATCAGATAATATGAAAATGAGAAAAAACTGTGTCATATTATATAAAAATGAGAAAAAAACTGTATCAGATAATATGAAAATAAGGAAAAAATTATATCAGATAATATGAAAATGAGAAAAAACTGTGACATATAATATAAAAATGAGAAGAAAAACTGTATCAGATAATATGAAAATGAGGAGAAAACTATATCAGACATTATGAAAATGAGGAAAAAACTGTATCACATAATATGAAAATGACGGAAAAAAACTGTATCACATAATATGAAGATGAGAAAAAAACTGTATCACATAATATGAAGATGAGAAAAAATTGTATCAGGTAATATGAAAATAAGAAAAAAACTTTTCAGATAATATGAAATGAGAAAAAAAATTTACCAGATAACATGAAAATGAGAAGAAAAAACTGTATCAGATAATATGAACATGAGAGAAAAACTGTATCAGATAATATGAAAATGAGAAGAAGAACCTGTATCAGATAATATGGCAATAAGAAAAAAAAACTGTATCAGATAATATGAAAATGAGAAAAAAACTGTATCAGATAATATGAAAATGAGAAAAAAAACTGCATCAGATGATATGAAATTGTGAAAAAAAACTGTATCAGATAATATGAAAATGAAAAGAAGCTGTATCAGATAATATGAAAATAAGAAAAAAAAAACTGTATCAGATAACATGAAAATGAGAAAAAACTTGTATCAGATAATATGAAAATGTGAAAAAAAACTGTATCAGCTAATATGAAAATGAGAAAAAAAACTGCATCAGATAACATTAAAATGAGAAAAAAAACTGTATCAGATAATATGAAAATGAGAAAAAAAACTGTATCAGATAACATGAAAATGAGAAAAAAACTGTATCAGATAATATGAAAATGTGAAAAAAAAAACTGTATCAGATAACATGAAAATGAGAAAAAATACTGTATCAGATAATATAAAAATGAGAAAAAAAAATGTATCAGATAATATGAAAATCAGAAAAAAAAATTACATCAGATAATATGAAAATGAGAGACAAACTGTATCAGATAATATGAAAATAAGAAGAACCTGTATCAGATAATATGAAAATAAGAAAAAAAACTGTATCAGATAATATGAAAATGAGAAAAAAACGGCATCAGATAATATGAAAATGGAATGTGAAAAAAAAAAACTGATACAGATAATAGAAAATGAAACTGAAAATGAGAAAAAAAACTGTATCGGATAATATGAAAATGAGAAAAATAATGTAACAGATAATATGAAAATGAGAAAAAAAACTACATTAGATATATGAAAATGAGAGAAAAACTGTATCAGATAATATGAAAATGAGAAAAAAATTGTATCAAATCATATGAAAACTAGAAAAAAACTAACAAGGGGACTTGGGGCAGAACATACCTCCGACCTGGGTATCCAGCATTGATTAAATAAACTCATATCACTGAATGTGCACGAATTCACCAAGTGGGGGGAAATAAATATGCATCATAAAAGGTTATATTACATAAGCTAACTTGCGGAGACTGTTTCCATGCCGATAAACCGCAGCGATCTCAGTTCTCCCAAAATTTAAAATCCCGGTTGAAATATCTCTAAAAAGGTAGCCTAATGAACATTTCTGTCATTTTTCTCCAATATCCCGGTTTGAAATATCTCTAAAAAGGTAGCCTAATGAACATTTCTGTCATTTTTCTCACATATATATGTAAGGCTTCTATCGTTGATTACCTCTGCTGTTGTCACAAATATACGTGATTTAAACCCAATCAACTTACAGGTTTTCAAAGTTACTGCAGACCGCATTTCATTACAGCTAACACACCTACATTGGTTAACAATCGTCATATATGAATAAAGTTAAGTATATCTTAGTTTAACCAGACCACTCAGCTAGTTAACAGCTCTCCTGGGAATGGGACCTACAGATTATTGCCGAATTATTAGGCGAACACGTCATATATAAAGAAAAGGGGGAACAAAGAGACTAAGTAGAAGATTAAGATCAAATGAAACATCGTTGGACGAGAGAGAGAGAGAGAGAGAGAGAGAGAGAGAGAGAGAGAGAGAGAGAGAGCGATAAATGTAAAGTGTTCCTATTCCAAGAGAACATAACGAACAAAGCCATAAAGAGCGATAGTGCCAAAAGAGCCAGGCAATCGAGAACCATCTGCAAAGGAAATCCTTCTGAGCGCCTACATCACACCCAACATGGCTTCCAGTCAAGAGAAATATCCGAGGATTATACGACGAAGAGCTCTTTCTTAATAGAAGGAGCAATAGATCCAGAGCCCATTTTTCCTCTAAACGTCAGATTTATATAGTCGTGGGCCTTAATAATTTACAGATTCTTGCTACAGGGAGCGGTAGTATGTCTCACTGGTATTCCAGAACCTTGAACGATCGAGGACGATTATTCTCCACAATCATTTACGTGAATGACGGGAGATTGTTTATAAGTAAATAGAGCCAATCATTGTAAGTACTGGAAATCCTTTACATGACTGAAGGGAGATAGTTTATAAGTAAATAGAGCCAATCATTGTAGGTACTGTAATTCATTTACGTGAATGTAGGGAGATAGTTTGTCTAAGTAAATAGAGCCAATCATAGTAAGTACTGGAATTCATTTACGTGAATGAAGGGAGACAGTTTATAAGTAAATAGAGCCAACCATTGTAAGTACTGGAATTCATTTACGTGAAGAAGGCGAGACAGTTTATAGGTAAATAGAGCCAATCATTGTTAATACTGGAATTCATTTACGTGAATAAAGGGAGATCATTTGTAATTAAATAGAGCCAGTCATTGTAAATACTGGAATTCATTTACGTGAATGAAGGGAGACAGTTTATAAGTAAATAGAGCCAATCATTGTAAGTACTGGAATTCATTTACGTGAATGAGGGGAGACAATTTATAAGTAAATAGAGCCAATCACTGTAAGTACTGGAATAAATGTAAGTTTTATGTCTTATGACAGAAGGGCAAATGAACGTTCTTCTAAAGTAGGCAAAACGTCACCAAAAACCGCAAATCGTAAAAAATGTAAAAAAAAAAAAAATACGATAAATTGATATTATGAGCGCCATCTCCATAACAGAAATTTAAAATGCTGAGAAATGTATTAATCTGATATCAAGCAATTACACAAAACAGGAGATATGGCAAGCCAAATTACACCATGGATAGACACACACACAGGCAAATAAAGTTACATCATGACACGCATTTCTAAAGAAATCTGCTGAACCGTAACTCATCTGATCTCATAGAGGTCCTTCCTGGTGAGGCATATGACATGACATACATACATACTATACATTCAGATAAAACTGAGTCACCGTATCACGCGTCAAACGAGCTTACAAGCGATAAGGTCTCGGCATGTATTGGCAAACATGATGTTCGGGTTTGCAAAATAAAACCTCTGACTCAAAACCTACTATCTCGCTATGAAAATTCCACTTAAATCGAAAGATATTACTGTTAAGTATAAATTAGTTTTACCAGATCACTGAGCTGATTAACAGCTCTCCTAGGTCTGAACCCAAGGATTAGATATTTTTTACCTGGCTAGGAACCAATTGGTTATCTAGCAACGAGACCTACAGTTTATTGTAGGATCCGAACCACATTATATCGTGAAATGAATTCCTAATAACCAGAGATAAATTCCTCTGATTCCACGTTGGCAGGGCAGGGAAATCGAACTCGCGACTACCGAATCGGTAGGCGAGCACGTAATCCACTCATCCAACGAGAAACTAGAGATGTTACTGGTACATACATATATGATAATGAAATGAATGTTACTGATACATATATGATAAGAAAATGAATGAATGTATGAAGTTTGGTCCACACGACCCGGCACTGGGATATGGAAAGCATCGCTACAAGCAGTAAAATTACATAACTCAAATTTAGTGCAAAACAACACCCAAATAAAAGATAAAACCTTCATAGTCGTTTACTGTCATTCTCTCGCTTCCTCCAGCTTTACATGTCTAATTTCCTGCACCTAAAATATTCCTCGCGCTCTATATTTGTCAAATTAATCCAAATAATGTCAAGGGTTCTCCCCAAAGTATTCTGTCTTCCCTGATGGATATTATGGCGCGATCCAGTTGAACATCAGCGAGATGACAAATAACTCGCTCGCCCCCATCCAAAACCAGCATATCCGCCATGAATGGATTTCGACAATTCCCGTGTAATAAATCCTAGGACATCCCCAGTGAACAAATCAACAATCGCATTTGCACAGGGCCTGCCACACACACACACACACACACCAGCTCCTGCATATGAAAGAAAACAGGGTCATAAATCAGCGTTTTCACAGGCAACTGCTGATGATGCTGGAGAGCAACACAGCTTGAGGGGAAGGGTCATTTGCCATGGACCCAATCACTTACGACGATGCCACCTGACTGAGACCGATAGCCGAGGGGCACACCGTGACCACACCGGCTATCTTTTACCGTGATTAATCGCGAGATCTGACGCACCTGGTGCACAACGCGACACTAACATAAATACAATCTTTTTTTAGGGAATTATATTTGCTCTTTTATGGTCCTCATCTATCTCCACATTTTGTTAAGCTGGTATATGTATGTATACATGTATAATATTCTTTGACTCTTTTTATACCGAATAATCTTTTGTTACGTGGTATCGTTAATATTTTTTAAATTCCCAATCATACTTCGATGGTTCATCGATACGGCAGACGATTCCTGAGGACTCGACGCGGCTGCTATTCCTACAAAGCTAATGGAATCACTTCGTGGAGCAAAATACTAATGAAGTTTTTAGAGAGAGAGAGAGAGAGAGAGAGAGAGAGACAGACAGAGAGAGAGAGAGAGAGAGAGAGAGAGTTAGTTTTTAGCGTTACAAAAACCGCTGACTGGAGATTACGAATTATGAACGTGATACCCATATTTTCTTTTTTATCACAACCGCTACCCATTTCCAAATTTGTTGAATTTAAATCGTGTTTCTTGCGAGATGGACAAAACAAAAGCTGTTTATCAGTGTAGTGAGCTAATAATAGTTTAATTGCAGAATGCATTTCAATGAAATTAATTACGTTTGGCACTAAAGAAAATGTATTATCGGTCACATGTAATGTTCTAGTGTAACTTTAATATACCTAGAATGAAGAGCTGTTTGGATGGAGTGGCTTTCTATATATATATTTTTTTTACACTATGCCAAGCACTGGGGCAACTCAGGCCATTCAGCGCTGAAACGGAAATTGACAGTAAAAGGTTTGAAAGGTGTTACAGGAGGAAAACCTCAAAGTAGTTGCACTATGAAACAATTGTTAGGAGAGGGTGGACAGTAAGATGGAAGAAAGAGAATATGAAATGAGGTACAGTAAACGGAATGAAATTAGTTCCAGCTAGGGGGCTAATAAGAGACGCTGCAAAGAACCTCAATCCTTCAGAGGTAAAGAACATCCAACTATTTCAATTCAATTATTTTTTTCCCTCTTTTATCCGTGGTAACATACATCAAGATATTCAAATGAACCCCTTCCCAGATAAAGAGAAATTTTAATAAATTAGAGTGTATGAAAAAAAAGCGCCAAATCGACATTCATTACGATCAAGATCTGTCACGCCCAAGACAAATGGGGTCCACTGAAAGGTAGCAGCAGCAGCAGCACCCACTCGCCAAAATCGATCATTCTTGGACCAGGTCTGGACTGGCGAGCAGCTGCTGATGCACTATCTTGATTTATTGCTGCAAAGGATGTAACAAATCTTTCTCTTTCTTTCAGAATGGACACTACATTTGGACAAAAATCGACGCCAATGCTTCTTCACTACTACCTACCACTGGAAAATCTGGAAATGAGCCACCTTCTCCGGGCATCATCTGGAAAAGCTGGAACTCTGCCATTTTCGTAACACTACGTGGAAGGGTCCGGATGTGACAAACACGAGACCATTCTATGGAATCAACGCCCACTTCTTGAACAGAAGCTGTCAAAGGGTCAGTTAGTTTGCCAATCAAGCTTTTTCGGACTTAGGTTTATCGAGAAACCCTGCCATACTGTCTGCCGTCCTTGACCAAAAAGAGTTAACACAAAAATGAAATCGAGAACAACAAAATTTGACGCTTATCGTTTACAGAGAAAAAACTATCAATAAAAAGATATGAACTAGCTCACAAGAGCTTGTACTGTGTGTGTGTGTGTGTGTGTGTACACTTGAGTGCATTTTTTTGTCCATTTTCAATAAAAGAGCACCAGTTTCATGGACAATCACCTTGAATTGTGGCTACATTCTATCGCAACTTCGTTTAAAGCGAAAAGATCTGTCAATTTCAGCATCATGCAATGCTTTCACTCAGGCACAGGAAATGGATTCTTTCACCAACAGGACCTCTAACTGTCAAAGAATTAATGAAATTTCCTCCAAAAGCGACTGACACGAATATATCTTTGTATACAAATATTCCAAGGATTAAGTTTCAGTAACAACCGTAGTGGCTATCTCACTGTCGATTAAAAGGAAATTAAAATGCAAAAGAGCGTGCAAATTCATCTGTATGGGACTGAAAGTCCCCATACAGGAAATGATAAAACGCTTACAAAAATTAAAAGACTGCAAGACTCGAAACAATTTCATCATCCGAACTGACAACAATGGGACGTCTTCTGGACTGGGAGAAGGATTCAAAGGACGGCGCCCTCGGCGATAATGGCTGCCAGTCCATCTCACTTTCTCCCCCAAGAAATGAGACAATCGCCGCTCTTCGATCAGTTGCTCCGAAGACCATTTTTTTTTTTTATTCTAAGACATGACAACCACTTGAGAGAATGTCCTTCCTATGGTTAGGCAATTCACACCAACAAGCAAAAGGGGCTTGGTTTTCTTTCAAAAAGTTGCGGAAGGAATAGCATTACACTTTATTCTAAAGGTGAATGACAGCATAAATGTCTTCACCCCCCCCCCTCTCTCTCTCTCTCTCTCTCTCTCTCTCTCTCTCTCAGATGTACTCAATGTTTATCGAACGCTACCAATTACACTTCAGTAATCACAAGACGCGAGAAATACAAAATAATGTTACTCCATAGATAATAATTAATTACTAAAACAAATAATCTGAGACAAGAGAGAGAGAGAGAGAGAGAGAGAGAGAGAGAGGAGTACTTTCATTATCCCTTAAACGATGTCATCATCTGTTTGCCCGACAAGCTGATTTATGAAGGCTCATTTCCAGCTGCGAGGAGAATTGCAGACGACATAAAATTTGTAGTTTCCGCGTCATTAGGTACAAAAATATTCCGTGTTGCTTTCGCCGTATCAATTCATATATCAACCCTTTCCAGGTGATATACAGTGCAGCGAGGGTGGGGGTGGAAGGTGTCATCTTCGCACCAGGGGAGGGTTAAATGACCTTTAATATTAAGCACAGCATTTCATGCTATTTTATATTAACAGACCTATAATGCTAAGAAAAATGAACAACCTACTCGCGACGGTAATAACAACTGATGAATTATTACTACATACTACTACTATCGCCATTCATTAGATATCTACATATAAGAATGACATTCAACAACAAATCAATTCATTTCTGAAGACTTGCAGAGTTGTAAATAAATGTTATCTTTTTGTCTGTAAGTATTATTCTTATTACTGCTTTACCAGAGCTTTTGAATTACCTAAGCGTATAAATGTGTGCATTCTTCCATTCAGCAGTGGGACAAGAAGAAAACTATAGTTTTAAGGTTCAGGTAAAACATATATTTAAACTCCTCAAAACAACACAAGAAGAACCCTAAAGTGACTTATTATTCTTTAATTGCGACCTCGCTTCTTGAATTAATGGCTTCTTAACATGGAAACGAAGCTTTTCCTCCACACACAGAATGTATTTGCTTCCTTGATTCTTTCATATTAACCTCCGAAAACCACCAATTCACAGATAGACGAGACATTTTTGCCGCATTCTTCCTTTTTTTTTTTTTACAAGAAAGGCAAAATTGATAATAGCAAAGACATTCATCACGTTTGTCGTAAACTTACACTAAAGAACTTTCTGTTAACTCACAACAAAGATTTATGCGTTTTAAAATGCATCCTCCACAATGAATAGAATGTGAATTAATAAAGCATCTTTGATAAATATTACTTTGAACAAACCCTAGGTGAATTAATGGTGCGTTAGTAATTGTAAGGCTTATTGAAATGCTACTGATATATACTAACAGCAAGAACCATTTCATAAAATGCAAGGCTTGAAATAATAATAATAATAATAATAATAATAATAATAATAATAATAATAATAATAATAGCAGTAGTAGAAGAGTGTGCTCCTAGAAATAGCACACATAGCGAGAAAAGTGATGGACTGCTAAGGAGGCAGGATGCAACCTGGAACCCTACACTATAAAAACCACCAAGTCGAATAGGATGATTGATAGAACCACCACCCACCCTAAAAATAAAAAATAAAAAATAAAAAATAATATTTCATTATTTGAGAAGCTTATGTCCACGCAATTTTGCTATTTAACCGACTGAATTTCGTAAAAAAAAAAAATAAAATAAAATAAAACCGGTGAATTATAAAAACATGAAAAACTGCCAAAACACTCATCCAAACTTGACACCCGATCATCGCCATAAAATCTCTGGTAACCGAATACCATTTTGCTGGAACAAAAATATACACAGAACATTTCACATATCGCGTAAAACAAATAAATATATGGAAGCGCATGATTTTGAGGACTACGAGAGAGAGAGAAGAGAGAGAGAGAGAGAGAGAGAGAGAGAGAAAGGCTGAAGACTAGGTTTATACGCAGATGTACATACTCACTATGATAAAAAATGTATCAGCAAAGTAAGGAATCATACGCTACTGTATACAGCAACTATCATTACTCATAAACGCTCTAAGCTACAGATAGCAACTGACTTGTTTATTTCCCTACCCATTAATACCTCTAATAATATTAGTATTACGCAAGATGGAGGAATTTTCAAGTCATGCATATCAATATATATCAATATATATATATATATATATATAATATATATATATATCAATATATCTATATATATATATATATATATATATATATATATATATATATATTATCTGCCTAAAATAATAACGCAATGGAAGACACCATCTTGGAATATCCATCCAAACAGACAATCTCACAACCCTATCGCCCTCCCCACGAAATCCTATACTGCGCCTCCTCCTCCTTCCGCCTTATTCTGAGGGGGTAGGGGCGGTTAGAGGGGGAAGGGGGGGAGAAATAGGATTCACAGGGGATATAGCAGTCATCGCGTCTCCCCTTCCCAAATTTCGACAGAGGGGGGCGGGAGGGAGGACTCATATTCCGTAAAAGTGGTTAATTAACAATCTGAATTCATCAAATCGACAGCGTAGGGGCACGAGTCGGAACTTCTAACTTTTGCCTTTTGTAAAACTTCCGTGACGGGGACTGATGGCGAGAGAGAGAGAGAGAGAGAGAGAGAGAGAGATCAGCCGTAGCAGAAGAGCAGAAGTAGGCTGGCGGAAGAAAAGTACTATAAATTTCACTTGATAGACTTCACTCGATCTCTAGCGCTATTGGCCAAGATTAGGAGGAAGCTCCTGATAGGAAGAAAAAGATCAACATTAGTGAATGGTTCTCGTTTACGTCTGGACCTTAAAAACATTGAAAAATATCACAATATGGTAAGGTTTACAAAAATATACAAATACAAACATGTATATATAAATATATATATATATATATATATATATATATATATATATATATATTATATATATATATATATAGTATACACGTATGTGTGTACACACGCACACACACACATATATATATATATGTTTGTGTTTATGATGTTCTGATTCTATTGTTGCTTTTGTCAAAATTTTATTCACGCTTTGAAACAAGGGATATATATATATATATATATATATATATATATATATATATATATATATATATATATATATATATATTACATGCGCGAGTGCATCTGTTTGTTTATATAACAGCATAAAACATCACGACGATAAACAGAGGTAAACTGCCATAATAATAAAAGTAAAGTAATATCGCAAGTAAAACAGAAAACAAAGCGAGGCTGCTTCGCAAACAGCGGATGTACCCGACCCTAACATTCCTTGTTCTTTTAAAAAATGAGCCAAGTTTGATTAGGAGTGCAAACACTCGCTGTCTGATGGTTCGGAAACGATTCCTAATGACAAATTCTAAGAATGCTCTCAAAACACGGAGTCTATCTGATTTGCTTTACGCTTCTTTAGGCAAAAAGGGCCCTGAATGCCTGACGAGTAGTATGCATGATTTCTCAATTCTGGGTGGCTAGCTCATAGAATAAACAGACCCGACAAAATGAAGTCATGTTCTACAGATATAGTGGTTAGTGTCTTGAAATGGCATTCAGATGGCGCGGGTTCGCGTCTCCCCATGGCCGATGAAAAATCACTGACTCTGTAACAAGATCAGCAATTCACGCTCTTCTCTCCGAGCTATAGTAGATTCACATCCACCGTGCATTGATGTCTAGGCCAGTTCCTTTCGACGCTGCTGATTGGTTGTTGATAAGCCAATCACAGGGCTGGAAATTCTCCAGTCTCTCGAGAGAGTTCACATAGGCAGGATGTATGTTCCACATCCCCTGAGGGATACGTCTTTCAAAAGTACCCCTCAACAGAAGTGGAACATACATCCTGGCTATGTCATTGGATTATCAACAGCCAATCAGCAGCGCCGTAAGGGACTGGCTTAGACATCAGATGCACGGTTGATGTGAATCTACTATAGTAACTTTTTTTTTTTTTTTTTTTTTTTTCAGCGCCCGAGCAAATGCTGGTTTGGCTTCTTTCTCGAAGTCGATATCTTTATTTTTCTTCAAGTACCGGAGTCAGTGACCCTACTCCAGTTCCAAAATCATCTGTTGTAATGTCAGTGCATCGATCTCCGGATTCTGCCATATATCAAGGAAAGGTTGAAAAATGCTTCAGTACTGTAACTAAACCGAACTGCCCCTAATCATCCTCAGCATATGGAGAATAATCAGGCCTTTCTTCGCTTATTGTTACTCGCTTACATTATGCAATCATCATTACTTTGATTCCTGATGAAATGAAAAATGCAGTATGAGGCGCCCCCCCACCCAACCCGCGAGCTGACTTTCTGCCACTGCACACATAAAACTTTTATTGGTTTTACGGCCGACTACATTCGGATTCTGGGAATGCAGCGTCTGGCGCAAAATCCTCTCCGGTGTAAAGCACATCTTCGGTTTCGTCAATAAAAGAAAAAAAAAAAGTGTTCTGGTATTAAATCCTTTACGGTGGTATTCAAGTTATCATTATTTAAACTCTCGTTGTTCAAGTCTGCAGTATGTTTATCTCTTTTTAACTGTTTAGTAGGTAACTTTGTTACTGCAGCGAACCAGATATATATATATATATATATATATATATATATATATATATATATATATATATATATATATATATATATATATATATATATATATATATATCTGGTTTCCAGCAGTAACAAAGATACCTTATAACTGATCTACACTATCCCTACGAATCTTTTCGTTAAAAATTACATTGTCATTTTATCTAATTATATCCACACTTAAACACGGTCAATGGAAAGCGGTATCCTTATCTATCATGTTCATTCTTCAGTATAGTTATCACACGATAACCACCTAAGGACAATACAGACCTACTACTTGCTGAAGTCATAATAATTCCCGTATTATCAAATAGTCTTGGAGATATTCTGCATATAATTTGAAAGGAGAAAAGGGATCCATTTTTTGGTAACAAAAAGTCTCAGTAAACAATATGAAAGACTACAGGCATCACTCGTCCAAATTGTAAAAGCAGTGTCGTTATCTTTGCTACAACTTACAAACGCATTCTGATAAATAATACAGGATATAATGGTACTGATAATAATCTCTGTTCCTAATAAGGACATAACGTTTATAGAAGGGCTAACTGAAATAAGAAAAAATGAAGGATATAAATTACATAAGCTACTGAATTAATGAAAGAGAAAACCTGCAGTGTTATGATATCGTATAGAAATTCTTTACAACGCTGCAGAAAAGAGCTTTGAAAGTGAAACATACGATTAATATATTCTCAAAATTTACTTTAAGGTGAAGAATAAAGTAGATTAAGATTAATTTGCATTGGGAATTATAAACAAAATGGAGGAAGCGACGCAACGAATTATTATACAAAGACAATCAAAGAGCAGACCTAAAGGAAAACAATATAAGAACAGAACATAATTAATGAGAAAGCGAACAGCAAGTTCCACTCGTTATGAAGACGGAGATTAAAACCAACCGACATGAAATATAAAAAGTCTTTGAAAGTTGAGAAGTAGGGATTTAGTACACACAGAAATCTGTGAGATCAAAACACCAACACCAACATAAAACTTGCGTGAATGATATACCGTAAGTAATCCAGAGAAAACGCTGGAAGACGTAGATTAAGATCTATTTGTAAGAAGGATGGGAGAGAGAACTTTGAAAGGAAGAAAACCCAAGGTTGTCGTACTCAGAAATTAAAAGACACACATCTACAGCCAATAATATAACAAAATATCCCATAACTTTAGGGAGATGAACATCTCACTCTCCGAATGTCAAAAATGACCCCGATTGAGATTGGTATGAAAACGCAAAACTTACGGATAACAAGATAACAGAAAGACATAAATGTTAAGCAATTGAATTACAAGTTTTAAGCCTTTCAGATTACACGTTGAAACAGAGTAGACTCGCGTTAATCTGAACGAGAAATGAAAAGGTCAACTTTGGGAAGGAGCGAATGTACACAGCAGCAGCAGCAGCAGGAAGCAAAACATTAGGATGATAAAAATCCGAAGCGGGCCAGATCCCACCTCCCCCACCCCACTCCACCCCCGGCCTCCAACAAACCCAACAGCGTTTGCCGCCTCTGGTTAAAAATATCGAGGGGCGTAAGTCTGAGCAAAGGGTGTCCATATTCATTAGCCGGTGCACGGGCGGCATGATTTATCGGGCGAGACGAGCAGCACTCCCGAATTCCTCCTTAACTGAGCTTTACTCTGGACTGTCGGCCCCAATTCCTTACGAAGTTGCTGAAGAAGAAAAATAGCTTGAGCTGACGTACGATTTGAATTTTCAGTTTCTAACGAAAATGATTTGGAAAGAGAGAGAGAGAGAGAGAGAGAGAGAGAGAGAGAGAGAGAGAGAGAGAGAGAGAGAGAGAGAGAGAGAGAGAGAGAGAGAGAGAGAGAGGGTGTAGGGGATTACTTTAAACTACTATACCAAGCAGTCTGATGACCATCGACGTTGAAAATGAATGTTAGAACAGTTTATTTGAGTTAAGGCAAAAATCCTGATAAAATTAAGAAATGAGACAGACAGAAAAACGAAAGATATTATGACTTTGGATTCATTTGATCTTGATCTCAAATGAGAGAGAGGAAGAGTACAAAATTACCTCGAAGGGAAAAAATTATCACTTGAATCCTTAACTGCTGAAAATAGAACCGATTACCGCATGGTATACTTTATCCAAACTTATAGTCTAGTAAAAAAAAAAAAAAAAAAAAAAAAATCTATGAACCATTACGATTAAAAAAAAAAAAAAAAAAAACTAGACAAACATTCCCACCACAAAATTCTGTGAAAGATGTCTTCCATTAATAATTCAATGTTACGCTACAGTCACCACAGAATTATATTCCTCTGAGGCATAGAACGCACCGAAAATAAATATATAAATTAATAAAATTAAAAAATTAAAAAAGTGAGAACTGATGCCATCGACAACTGAACAAAATAATAAATGTGTCAAAATACTGCGGATAACAGAGAATACCGTGTAGTCTTTGGATTTTTTAATAACGAGCATTAAGCTAACAGACAGATAATGCTTAATTTATCCTAAAATCAACCGCAATCCTATTTCTTGCGTCTAACTGACGATTCTAGATTTTCCCCTTCGTCGTTTGTTGTTGTAAGGTTAAGCTGTGCGAGCGCCAACACGGGCTCTTCTCCCCCTCTGGGGAGAGGGGGAAAGGGGGAGTCTGAGCAACATGGCGCCCATGAGTAATCCCCCTCAACTCCTCAAAGATTCAGCTCCCAAAATGTCATACAGGCAGATGGAAAAGGTTACCAGACGGTAACCCTCGCTAATCGCAACGAAGGGTTTACACTATTCATGGCGCATCTAAAATTCCCAGATACTGTATAGTGGAAAATGTCGGGACTACCTAATAATATTAAACATTAAAAAACAGGGCAGACACTGAGCCAGATTTTGCTAAGGTCACATCACGTTACAAGGAAAAACAAAAGGTCTAATTTGCATTTATGCACGTGAATAACTAAAGAGCATTTAAATGGAAAAGATTATTGCTGAAATCAATTTCAGACAGGTAAAAAAAATTATATTATCGCAAAAGGTCTAACTAGCATTTTATGCTCGTAAATAACTAAAGAGCATTTAAATGGAAAAGATTCACTTACTGAAATAAATTTCAGACAGGTAAAAAAGTTATATTAAATATATCAAGCTGACAGAGCAAAAACTTTCAAACATTCCTTTCAAGCAATGTACATCACACTAAAAGGAAAAGCGAAAGGTCTAATTAGCATTTATGCACGTGAATACTAATAAGGATTTAAATTGAAAAGATTCGGTTACTGATACCAGTTTCAGACAGGTAAAAATAAATTATATTAAATATCAAGTTGACAGTTAGAGCAAAAACTTTCGAACATTCCTTTCAAGCAACGTTTATCTAACACTTCTATGACGATGTCAAAAGAGATCTTTAAACGATCCCACAAGAAATGATTATATATGAACGTAATACTCCTAGAGTTTTGGACTCTTGGAATCTTATACGAGTAAACTGCTGGAGTCATCAAAGCCAAAGCCAAATCTTTCACTATGAAAACAAAATAAGAAAGGCTTGAGGAAGTGATCATATACATAAACTCCTAAAAATGTCTTTAAATGGAAGCTGAGTTTGCAATGGTACTTTTGAGACCAACATAAACACATCAAAAAGCTACACTCCAAATTGTTATGTCGCTGGTATATGAAAAATGAAAAAATCAACCACTGTTGACTGGGCAAACACCTTTTCGAACATGAGTTAGAGATCCCCTTGAAAAGTAAAAAAGTAAAAATCTAGCAATAGTACGAAAAATTTCGGGTCGTTCAACACTTCATCCAATTAAGGAGTTTTCCTACCTCTCAGTAGTTGGACTCCTAAAACGTAATGCAAACTCAACTTTTACGTACAAAATAAATACCGTTGTTTTACTCTGCTTCGTCCACTGCCTCCTAAGTTCGGCAGCACACACTTACCTGAAAATAGAGAAAAGAAATATACGTGTGAATGAAACATCATCAGCACTTGCTACAATGTAAGGTTTTTTAATGAAAATTCTTTTTAACCTTCCTTCTAACTCACAATATGAGAGCATTTCAGTATGAAAGGATAATACACAAAATGCAATAAATACACAGTATAAAAGGTTAATGTACAAAATGCGATAAATACGCAATATATAAGGATAATATACAAAATGTGTTAAATAAAAAGTATATACGGATAATATACAAAATGTGGTAAATAAACAGTATTAAAGGATAATGTACAACATGTGTTAAATAAACAATATAAAAGGATAATGTACAAAATGTGATAAATAAACAGTATAAAAGGATAATGTACAAATGTGTTAAATAAACAGTATAAAAGAATAAACAAAACGTGTTAAATAAACAATATAAAAGGATAATGTACAAAATGTGATAAATAAACAGTATAAAAAGATAATGTACAAATGTGTTAAATAAACAGTATAAAAGAATAAACAAAATGTGTTAAATAAACAGTATAAAAGGATAATATATATAAAATGCGATAAATACAACGTTTACATAAACTTCAGACATCTTTTTATATATCTACATACAATATACTCAACAATGTGGTGTATAATATATACCTTAGCTAAAGATTCCAATCCTTCTCAAACACAGGTTGCCATAGCTACACGCCCCTGCAGCGACAAGCCTTTCAGACAGGTGATCCACCCATGTGCTAATTACAGGTGTGACCATCCCAAGCTGAAACACATGTCTCATCATCATATATCTAAGAAAAGATCTAATGAGAGAGAGAGAGAGAGAGAGGAGAGAGAGAGAGAGAGAGAGAGGTTGGATTGTATCTTAGCTTCACCAATTACCAATACACCACAGCTTACATATTGTAAAATCATCTTAAACGCAGTAAAATCTTACTGAGAGAGAGAGAGAGAGAGAGAGAGAGAGAGAGAGAGAGAGAGAGGTTCGGATCGTTATCTTAGTTCCAATGTTTACCAATACACGACAATTTCCATATTATAAAATCATCTTAAATGCAGAAAATCTTAGAGAGAGAGAGAGAGAGAGAGAGAGAGAGAGAGGTTGGATCGTATCTTAGTTCCAACGGTTACCAATACACCACAATTTACATATTCTAAAATCATCTTAAACGCACAATATCTTACTGAGAGAGAGAGAGAGAGAGAGAGGAGAGAGAGAGAGAGAGAGAGTAGCAGAGTAGCAAATAAGGATTTGCGTTCTTTCTTTCGTTTCCAACCGAACGCAAGTGACCAAATATGATCCCCATCTCTCCATCTCCCTGGCCTTGTTAGGGAAACTTCTGAAAAGAAACTTTTTTTTTCCCCGTCGCAAAGAATGGCAGACTTATATATATATCGTCTTGGATGTCCGATCTTGTAGACAAGTTTTCCTTACGAAGTTCTACCGTCTTTACATTTTTAGCCCGAAAAGGTAACAACAGTAGACGTAGAAAATATAATGCCGACGCTGAATGCTACGTTATCAATTTTCCACGACAATTTTATGAATTGAAATATGAAATTTCTCACCTGAGAGTTTTATCCGATGTCAAGATCGTCTAAACAACCCTTTTCCAGTTCGGATAGTCTAAACCGGTTAAGATCTTTGAGTCCGCATCACAGTCGCCAGTTAAAGTGAGGAAAATCGCAAAATTACGGAAACGCATGGAATTTCTGATGCTTTCTCCATGATCTAAAGAGGGAAGGGCATCATGGATTTCACAGTTACGCGCTGAGGACAAAACCGGGCAAGTTCAATTTCAACTTTCCATGAGGACATGAATTTCACTCTTTAATTCCTATATTCTTTTCAGTATGACCAGCTTCTTATTCTCCAACTCTCTTTCCTTTCTCATTCGTTTGCTGCTCACTTTTGGCAACGTGCAGGATATAGGTCTTTAAACAATATTGCAACGGAATTCCTACTTGTAAAAAAAACATAATACAGCGTGTCCATAAAGTCCAAGTACCATTACGAGCAATAAATACTTGTAATGGTACTGGGACTTTATGGACAACCTGTACAAGAAAAAGAGAAAAAGAACTACGTCATGAAGGCTGGACGAAAAAAATAAATAAATAACTTGGGCGTTCTTCAGCAGCTCTCCATAGCAACGTCCACCGTTAATGAGAGAGAGAGAGAGAGAGAGAGAGAGAGAGAGAGAGAGAGAGAGAGAGAGAGAGAGAGAGAGAGAGAGAGAGAGAGAATTTTTTGTCTGAACATGAGCAGCCTAATACTTCATATAAGTGCCAAGTGACTAGTGGCAAAGAAGTTTTTCTGAACCAAGTCAATCAGCAGAACGGCAAACGAAACAGTTCCTTTACAAAGTCCCATCTTGGAAGTAGGACAATTAGAACACAAATATAGATGCAACTCATATAAGAGATATTGTCAGCCTCTTAACATCATCTCGAGCCTCTGAGAGCCCAATTAAGATACGCATTTATCCCGGCTCTTCTAGGACATGTTTGCCTGGTTGACGTATAATGGGTTTTATGAATAAGGAATGGGAGGAAAATGTTTTACTTAGAGGGCATAAATTGTTCCAAATTTCACGATCACTAACCATATAACTAGATTTGAAAGCTAATTTCATCCTCACTGTCTGCAAAGGCCACAAAAGCTGCAAATTCCTAAATAGTTCAAGAACCTGAAGAAATGTTACTTAATTATTTGCAAATATTCCTGATAACAGCAAAATGATAATTTAAAATTCCTTATAACAACAAAAATAATGTCTTGCCTTATGAGAGAGAGAGAGAGAGAGAGAGAGAGAGAGAGAGAGAGAGAGAGAGAGAGAGAGAGACTACAATCCGATTTCCCTTGTGAATGTTGCTACGCGTCCAAGTTTGATTTCCGTCCATCACTGCCACTCATGGTTGCCAAACTTTAGGCTACTGTTTCACCCATATGGATTTTATAATATTCCATTTTTCTGCTATTTTTTTTTTTTTTCAAAAGAATAAACTTGCTCTACCTCTGAAACCGAGTTTTATGGAAATAAGGGGATGTCACACAAAAGAGCAAGGCATAAGTTAAAAAATATCTTAGTTTAACCAAACCAATCACCTGATTAACAGCTCTCCTAGGGCTGGCCCGAAGTATTAGATATTTTTACGGGGCTAGGAACCAATTCACTGCCTAGCAACGGGACCTACAGCTTATTGTGGGATTCGAACCATATTATATTGAGAAATTAATTTGTAATCGCCAGAAATAAATTCCTCTGATTCCACGTTGGCGGAGCCGGGAATAGAATACGCGACTACCGAATCGATAGGAGAGCACGTAACTCACTCTTTTATACTATCTATATATATATATATATATATATATATATATATATATATATATAAATATAGTATGTATATATATATATATATATATATATATTATATATATATATATATATATATATCTCTTCTCTCTCTCTCTTCCTCTCGCCTCTCCTCGTCTCTCTCTCTCGGGCTCCTCTCTCCTCTCTCTCCTCTCTTCTCCTCCTCTCTCCAGCCTCCTCTCTACGCCAACACACACAAACGAACTCCAGTTGGACACAATTCGGTATTTGCATGATAAAAGGTTAGGTCACCATTCCACCGACTATGGTCATTTCATTACAAAAAATCCATTAGCTCGTCAGCAGATACGCAAAAGTCACCGCTTTTGCAGCTCTCTGGCGGCTTGGTCATAGCAATATGCAGGCTAAACATTGAAAGAAAAATAAAATAAGCTTAAATGAAATCAATCACTCCCCATCCTTATTCATAAAGAGACAAAAGTTTAACAAAACATAAGACGACGAGAGAGACATCACAAAAATATATGAACAAAATAACTGCCTTTATGTTTATACATGAATGACGGTAGTTTTCGTCCATTTTTCTACCCGTCAACCCGTCAGTCTGCTTATCGCTATTTCTGCTTATCCAGTCCGATATTTGTGTGCTAATTTCGTTTTTTATCTGTTCGGGGTTAACACTGTTGCCTCCTGCGTTTCAGGCAAAGTGGAAAAGGTTAAAATACTTTTATTGATAATATAGCAATTTATCACGTTAGTCGATAATATTCATAAGGCGTTCGAAAAGTACCCTTGACTTTACGTGCCTCCATTGATTCGACATTCATTCTGTCTTGGGCAGTCGATTTTTCCTCCTCCTCCTTTTCCTCGCGGGGTCCATCTGGCCATAATTCTACTCGAATGGCGGTCGAGCAGCGTCTCATTTACCACTGTACTAGATCCCTGGGTATTCGCTAGGAAGGGGGGAGAGGAGTCTTGCTAAAAAAAAAAGAAAAAAAAAGAAAAAAATACCTACCCTTTGGCGAGAGAGTAGATTGGCCTTCCTAACATGCCTTAACAATTAATATTTGTTTGTGTGATTGTATGGGTTTTTACGTTGCATGGAACCAGTGGTTATTCAGCAACGGGACCAACGGCTTTACGTGACTTCCGAACCACGTCGAGAGTGAACTTCTACCACCACAAATACACATCTCTAACCCATCAGTGGAATGCCCGAGAATCGAACATGCGGCCACCGAGGTGGCAGGCCAAGACCATACCGATCACGCCATTGAGGCACTAACAATTAATATTGAAAAGTACGAGAGCAACGATACTACAAAAATCTGAATTGAATCGATGAAATAATGGTAAAATCATTGCTAGTTAGAAAGACACCTACGGCAGTCACTGAAACTGCTTTAATGAACTGTGATTCCTGGAAAGACAGACATTGCAATAACTTTCATGAGACACTAGGAAAAAAACTTATCAGATCATTACAACATGATACTGAGCACATCTGTGAACTTAAATGTAAAAAAAATAATCGACCTTCACTCCTATTATAATGACGAATTAAATACACTAATACTCAAATGAATGTTCAGCAGACATTGAGTTTAAGTAAATAACAAATAGGAAGACACGACTAAACATTTTTCATACATCGTGGTACAGAGATAATGAAACGTGACTATATTTTATGGGATGAAAAGAAATCATTACAAAGCGTGACACCACATTTCATTTTCCAGGAGTCAAGTCGAGTCAGGTCAAGTATTAATTAACCTCTAATTCTGAGAGAGACAGTTCAATGATCGCGAACGATCGGATCGAGGAATCCTCTGATTATATACACCTTTCCACAGAACGATCGGGTTTTCCAGAGACACTGGAATGACACTCGACCACCTTGGCAAGGTTCATTAACTTGACTTCCCTTTGTTTACATAACAGCGGGAGCTTGCAATCGCTGATTAACTCGTGAGCCTTAAATCCAAAGCTCCATTCCCGGCGTCTGAAGGGGCCAAAGTGGGTAGAGAAGACTCAACGGAGAACACCCTCCCCCCAAGGGCGGGGGAGGAGATCCCGGTCTCTCTACACCCTTTCAAAATGTTTTGAGAGCGATTTTCATCCTTCAAAGTCAGGACATGATTAACTATTCCTGTTAATGGGGACGACAGCATTAATCACTCTATCAACGAGAGAGAGAGAGAGAGAGGGGGGGAGGGGGTGGGGGGGTCGCGTCAGGGGACCGCAACTTCACTAACAAGAATAGAAGAATCGCTTCTTCTGTCTTTCAGTACTAAACATACTTAAGCATAACGTTAGTATGTCTGTGTGTCTGTCTGTCCATGTCTTTAAACAATTACACAATAACTTATGAAAGCGAAAATATGCAGATAAGTTAGTATTTACGACACACACACATATATCTATGGTATTTATATCGATATATCTATATATATAGTATAAATAAATTCTAATACCGAATATATTATAATATATATGATATATAATATATTGTATATGTATACGTAAAGTTATATATATATAATATATGTATATATATATATATGTGTATATGTATATCTCACTTCAATCATTAATTGTTGCTATTGTCAAGGGGTGATATATATATTATAGTATAACGCTATCGCAATGTGATGAAAAGAAGTGCAGCTGGCGACCATAGAGGGTTAATAATAAACCAAATGCGCGCATGCAAAATTAATCCTTGTGGAGTCTGGATTGACAGGTAATTAATCTCTGTCATTCACACACCGCGCGAGGGAGCTTTAACGCAATCATCAATAACCGGCATAGCTTTTGACACAATTTTACCTAATAAATACCAATTCCAATTAATAATTATCTCGTTATTTTACAAAGAACTCGCCGTAATGACTTTTTAAGTGCAATTAGATTTATCTGTGCTAATTGAAACTGTTCTCACACATGACACTATGTAAACAAATAGCATGTGTATACACATTCAATGTAGTTTAATATATATATATATATATATATATATATATGTATATATATAGTATATATATATATATATATATATATATATATATACATACACACACACACAAATATATATGTATATATATACACATATACAAATATATATTATATACAATAATTTGTGAAAAAATGGATCACTTTATTATTCTACAAAATCAACAACCATAAATTTCCAAAATTTTGCATGTACATAAATCAATGTCAAAGGTTGAAATGTTCTAATTAGTACCAGCAAGTACAAGACTATGACCAGGTATGCTTGTTCGACTTTACTGTGGTGATAATCTTCAAGGAACTAAAAATTAATTCTGAGAGTATTTGAAAGCAATACATATCACTACCGATTTCCGACCAACCTTAATCAAAAAGCATTCCTATGCACGAAGTGTTTGAAGAAGTCATTCTGCTTTTTGCAATGGTAGATAACTCGAACAAAGTTCTCCTGTCAAGAACACAGATTCACTTGGTGTCACACTCTGAAAGGGCTTCGTTACTGGAGTTTGCAAGATTAATTTGAAATCTTCTTCCCTTATACAGTACTTTTACGTTCTTGGCCAAGGGCAAAGTTGTATACAGCAGCGGTTCCCCAAAAAGGTTCCACAAGAGGGAGTCAGCAAAACGATGAGAGAAATGAACATTTGTCGTTTCATTAAATCATATTTACATTTATAAATAGCCGTCGTTCTAAAAGATGACAGATAATGTTAAAAAAACAACTGAAGACAGAAATGAACATCTGCTGTTTCATTAAATTATATTTGCATTTATAAACAGCGCTCGTTCTTTAAGATGACAGATAATGTAAAAAAAAAAAAAAAAACTGAAGACAGAAATGAACATTTGTCGCTTCATTAAATTATATTTGCTGTTATAAATAGCTGTCGTTCTATGATATGACAGATAACGTTGAAAAATAACTGAAGACAGTTATAAATAACTGTATAAATATGTGTATCATATATAATTGTGATGAAACCATCTTCCCTGGAGTCCTTAGCAGCTAGAGGGTGGTTGTGGGGCGGCGGGTGATGGGTGGGGGGTGGGTTACGTGGAGGTTGTAATAGAGGCGTCACATCTTACTCTACATTACACATTAAACAGGCAAGGAAATTTTGGTACGTTGAAAACGTAGGTCTGAGTTATACTATATTGACTCGAAGGCAACCGAGATTCCGAAAATCAGCAGTGAATCTAGTTCAAGCCTCACTGGACAATACTGGACTTATTTCTTCGAGGATTATAGAAAAAAATAGGGTAATATGAGGTTACTCATGTGATGTCTAAAATCTATTACTTAGTCCTTTAACACATTTTCCATCACTAGCACTAGGCTTTGTATGGTGTTCATTCGAAAGAGGTACCAGTGAGTAATGGGTAATACAGAAAGGGGACATCAGTTATTAGAAAAAAGTATAAATAAATAAATAAATAAATAAATAAATAAATTAATTAATTAATGAAAATGAAAGTCAATAACTAAGCTACAAGTAATTCAAAAACGCTCCGTATATACTGGGAATCTTCGAATGAACTGTTCTGACCTACCACATTCATTTTTCCTTCCTCCTCCAGAAACCGAGTTGCAGTATTACCTGCACATAACCGAGTACCACTCCTAACCTCTATAACTGTATATTCATACAAATCACAAGTATGGGATTTTCCCAGGGCACGTCTAGCCTGCCATGGAAACATTTTTCAGAGGTCATGCGGGTTTCTAATGCTTTATGGGCTATGTATACCCTTCAGTCTTTCCTAGAGAGAGAAAGAGAGAGAATGAGAGAGAAAGTAAAAAGGATAGAAGACAGGCATCCGCTGTACCGCTCGGCCGGAGCTATCCATAACTGAAACCGCTGTATAGAATGGAAGGCAAACGCGAGAAGAAAAAATGCACAAAAGAACGCGCCGAATTCATTGTCCGAGGTATTTTGTGATTCTGTACCCAGCTCGGGTTTTTTTTACCTTCCAATAAATGTCACTATAGTTCACTTGTAATGTCTAGTCACAGAAATAGACGAATGTGGGTACGTTCGCTTTGTCTCTGTGAATTTTAAGCGAACGCTCAAAGCATACACATACACGCATACACGATATATACTCGTCACACTTTCGGGTGCACGTTATCATGAATTATAATAACCACCTTGTGGCACTTACAAGCATATGATAAAATTTTTTCTGTGTATTCTTGAGTAATATTTTGAAGGGCTGTTGTGACATTTTTGCTAAGTGTTCTTAACTGATATTTTGAAGGGCCATTGTGACCCTACCCTTTCCTTTAAGGTCATACCTTGAACAGACTGCATTCTGTACTACTTGAGTATGGTTGCTTAATCATCTGACAAATTACAGGCTTGTTGATCGTGAGAAAAAAACTAAATCTATTCCTAATACATTCCTATAAGAAATTTTTTACCCCTATTTTGGCCTCATACTGCCCAACGGATTGAAGAAAACCTGAATCTTCATTAAATAAGGAGGACTGCAATACGCTTTTGCCATTTCTGGCCCTCCAGTTCAAGAAAAAAGAGAATTTCACAACATTATTTCTTAATTGCTTTCCCTATGATGGGACGTGGTCTTTAAGTTCAACAAACCAAATTTTTAGCCAAATTCACTTGAGCTTTCACACAGGAACTTAAAAAAAACTTTACTAGTCTGAAGCACACATCATTATTTCATAATGAGGATCAAAAGTCAACAGAGAAAATTTCTTTTCAAGTCACTAAATGCATGATACTGGTAGAAACACACCAAAGTAAACTAGCAAAGACAATCAATTCTGTGTATATATGAACACGTATAACTGGCTGTGAAAACAATACTAATACTAAACCACTCAAAACTTATTCTACAATCAATAATGAAGAGATTATTTGTTTACCAAAAGGGAAATGAAAACAGAAGTTGATGATACTAATTACCTGAAAATGGCACTGATGCGATTGAGACATTGCAACCAAACAATATTCTCTCCTAATGGCATCCTACGTATCTGATGAGTTTACCAACGAATGGAATAATACTGCAAAGCCGTTATGAAATCGTATGCAGTTATTCCACAATTTAGATGAACACACCATATTCATTACCAAGCATCAGCAATATCATTTCATCCACTGAATTAAAAAGCAGGCATGCTGTTGTGGCTCTACAACAGAATTGGCAAATCATTCTAAGCAGCTCCAACCCAAATCCAAACAGGGAAAACGTTCAAGCGTCAAGTTTTTTTTCATAATATTCTAGTTTTCATTCATCCAATTACCTGAAAAACAGTCGGGATAAATGTAAAACTCGCTCCCTCTCTCCGCACAACAAGCTGAACGCCTTAATTGAAGTTATATAAATGCATATGCACGATATTGAATTTCGAAGACTGACTGTGATTCTGGAGGCAGTGCAGCACCATCTACATACGGATTATACTTGTACTTACTATGCTGCATAGCGCAGACATGCTTTCCCCACAGCCAAATACAACATCAAATGTCGAGTTTCATTTGAAGACTCATTTCTTTCAGCATTCTAACTTAGATGCCAGTCTCTCTCTCTCTCTCTCTCTCTCTCTCTCTCTCTCTCTCTCTCTCTCACACACACACACACACACACACACACACACACACACACACACACACACACACACACACAGTTATTCGACTTGAAAATACTCACGGTCTTTGGAAAATGAGAAAAAAAAATGAACGTCAAAAATGACGTAACACAAGCAAAGCAATTCCGTCACAACGGCAAACACAAATGAATTTACTAAAAAGGTTGTCACGCAGAAAAAATCTTCAGCACTCTCTTATTCAGATACACATGACAGTTAATTTGTCGTTGGGAATTCATAACAGAACGTTTAAAATCAACTTGAACCTAAGGAAAAACATGGGTAATAAGAGAGAGAGAGAGAGAGAGAGAGAGAGAGAGAGAGAGAGAGAGAGAAAGGCAAAAGTAGGAAAGGTAATGCAAAGGGCAAAATACGGATTGAGAGAGAAAGAGATCCAAAGCAGAAAGGTAAAGCAAATGACAAAATGAGGATTGAGAGAGAGAGAGAGAGAGAGAGAGCCAAAACAGAAAGGTAAAGCAGATAGCAAAATAAGGATTGAGAGAGAGAGAGAGAGAGAGAAAGAGAGAGAGAGAGAGAGAGGTAATGCAAATGGCTAAATAACACAACTGACAGATGATGAAATGTCACAGCATGCGAATAAGGCGATTAATCTTCAAATGTTCAAATCGAAACCGTAACAACATTCAAAGTTTAAGCGATTGGTTCTTATTGGGCTGCATGTGACGAACGTACTAGACACATCTTTCATCTAGAATGGAATTAAAATTTAGATATACTATGAAGATAATGATAATTTCCTACTGTTTTCATTATTATCCATTTGTTCAGCAAAAAGTTGCAAAAAGTTTTATTTTTACTGTCTCCCGTTTATATATATATATATATATATATATATATATATATATATATTATATATATATATATATATATATATATATATATATAGAGTGTGTGTGTGTGTGGGTACACGTTCATATGCATGCAAGTTCATAACTCTGATAACTTCTTAATAAACATCTGAGCTGCACAATTCGTGAATCTTCTGAGCGAGTAACCAAAAGTATTTGAAGGCTTTAAACTCAGTTTTGCAAAGTGGGCTCCTTTAAATTTAATAAATAAGTGTTAAGCTCTCTTAAGTACCCAGAAAACCACTGGATGCTTATTATCTTGAAAAAGCTGATAGCCCTAAAGGCAAAATGAAAAACAACAACTGTCGATGGTAAAAGGCAGCACATTATAACCAGTACAGATATTCCAAAAATAATGACACACAATGACACCTTGTCTAATGTTTTCAATCTCTGGGCATTTACGCATGAAGAGAAATGGGAGTTAGCATATATGTTCAAAACCGAGTCATTCAGAACTTAGAGAACGTAATGTGAATAGCCTTTATTGTGTCAAACAAACGAGCAAAACACTTAAGAGGCTTCGTTTCTTCATCAAGCAGACTACTCCACCTCTAGAATTTTAAGACTGGAACCAAGAGCAGTAACAGAGAAAGCATAATTAGTAAGGTACCGTGATCTGAATGGAAAAGAAAATAAATGTCAAGAATGAAAAGGAAAATATCTGAAAGAAGCCGAATATCTCGAAGAGGAAGGACAGGGTGACTTGAATGCAAAATAATGAGAGAGAGAGAGAGAGAGAGAGAGAGAGAGAGAGAGAGAGAGAGTTTTTAGATTTAGAACCGTGTGAAATAGTCTGTTGCGAAAGAGGATTGGTTCTTTATGCACAGTACACACGAAATGGCGAAAAAAGGTGTGCCTGAGTAAATACATGTTACAATGGAAAGAAAAAGAGACTGGACTTAAATATTACCATCTATTAGTCGATATAAATTTGAGAATAAAAGATGGTCAAAGTGCCACAGGATGGGTTTACAACGTTAACACTGACAAGGAGGAAGCGAGAATAATAAAGCGGACGGTTGAGGAATGATTTAACATTAGAAATACAGAGGACATGTGGTTTAGAGGGGATCTCCATGGCGAGTCGAAGGGCAGCTTGAAGATCTTGTAAATTCAAGTGTGATCAGAAAGGAAGAATAGGGGAATAGGGCGTTTGTTAAGGGAGGAGAGATTTTTTTGCATCGCAGATGAAAGTTGGAAGGAAGGGAGAGTAATCTACAAAAGGACGGTAACGAACAAGTGAGAGAGAAAAATAAATGACACTAAAACGCTTTGGGAAACTTTGTAAAAGAATTGTAAGGTACAAAATTACTTTTTTTTTTTTTTTGAAAAGAGATTGCGCTGAGAAATTGCTGAACGACTGGACGTTATGTTGGAATAACTAAATGAAGACCTGATGACAGAAGCACGGTGCTATCAAGAGTCAAAAGCAGGATGACAAAACCACGATAGAAATAAATATTGTGTAAGTTAAAAGGATTAACGTAAATCTGAGAATCACTTAAGCCCGACAAATGTTTACTGGATAATGTCGGGCAGTACGAACTGACGTGCTAACCGTGCAGCTTAGTATCAGAATAAGATATGTTAGAAAAGTGAACGGCTAATAAGTGTACTGTACATGACGGAAGTGAGGCAAGTAATGCCATGGTCAGAATGGCTGTGGATGTCGGAAGCAGGACAGAAAAAAGTTGGATATATATATATATATATATATATATATATATATATATATATATATATATATATATATATATACTATAAAACTAGGAATGTATTCTTGTACTGACAGTGCAACTCAAGTGCTGGAATGAGGAGTGTAAAAGAAAACGGTTGGAAGAGAATGTTCCCAGCAATTTGAAAACATGAACACTTGTTTCATCGAATGAAAGTGGCATAAAACTGCTCAGTAAATTTTGAAAGACTATGGAAGGATTCACACTGTGAGAATGATCAAATCGAGCAGACAGTAGGAGTGGGACGATAATATGAATTAAGCACTTTCTTTAAAGTAGTTGCAAGCGGCTTTTGAAAGTAAGGATAACACCTGAACGGGTGTATGTGAACCTAATGAAGCCTATCATACAAGACAGCACTTCGTTAATGAATGATTCGAAGTTCTGAAGAAGAAATCTACGACTTTGTAAGCATATGCCAAAAAGGAGCGAGATTTGCTTAGTACATACCCCAAGGCAGTACAACCTACAACCTTCATGCAAACGGAGTGATGCCAATATCGGAGGGAAAGGTAAATGTATAGGTCGACTTGAAAAATGATTAGGTTTGTCGAGTCGGAGGAGAATTAATTTGCAAATTCCCCGTTATTAGTTAGTCGATACAGAAGAAACTCTGCTGCGACTCATAAAATAGCAAACAAAAAAAATCCAGGAATGACTGAAGAAAATCAAATATGTAAAAAGCAGGACGAATCAAGATAAAAATTACGGAGAGACCAGGACGATCCAGTGGTAAATGTTGTTATGGACGTCGGAAGAATGGAAATGGTATTTTGGGAGTAACAGTTACACAACATTGAAGATAAAGAGGGGAGAGGTGAACCATGAAGCAAGGGAGGCTCTAAAAGCTGTGCAAATGTACTGTATCAATAGGAGTGTTTAAAGAGGGAAATGTTTGAATGCATGAAGGGAATGACAATTCAACTCTTATTTTTTTTTTTTTTTTGGAAGTGGCATATGATTGCTATGATTGACTGAAGGAAAAAGGTGAAAGGTACTGGAATGAAATATCAGCATGCTATGTATGTGGGAAAACTACATGTGGATGAAGACGGCAAGTGATTGAACAAGGAAATCTAAATGAGGAGAGAGCCACAATTTATTATGGACAATGTTAGACATAATGACGTTTCAGTGTAGAATTATGTAATGGTTCTTTTTCTCTTTACACAATGGGATCATCCATGATGAGCCAGTCATTAGTTGTGAAGGCCAAAATCCTATCATTCCTGTTTGATAATTACACACAAATTATATATATATATATATATATATATATATATATATATATATATATATATATGTGTGTGTGTGTGTGTGTGTGTGTGTGTATATATATATATATCTATATATATATATATATATATATCATATATATCACACACCATATATCTATCTATCTATGTGTGTGTGAGTGTAAGTGTGTGGACTGTACACATGAGAATGCTGAAGGAATGAAATTGCACAATGTACACATACATTTATTAGTGTGTATGCCACCCAAAATGCGTATCCTAGCGCGCCGTGAGTGGCTGCAGCCGCACGCCCATCTCATCAACCTCATCATCACTATGATGATGATGATGATGATCAACATCATCATCATCATCTTCTTCTTCGTCTTCAGTAAAGAGGGTGAGGTTGTTTATGGACTTAGGGAGAGATGGCAGAGCGCCTTTTGTCTTACCAATGCTGCTCTCTTTTCATCATGTTCCAACGGTTATAATGCTCGTCTGGCGTGTGTGTGTGTGTGTGTGTGTGTGTGTGTGTGTGTGTGTGTATACGCGAACCATGAAAAAGACGGATAGGGTTTCTTTACTCTGTAGGCACACCATAACCCTGTGCTTGTCTGGAAGGTCTGGTATATACTTTCCTAATACACGATATTATTTTTCCTGCAGTTATTTCCAAAGTCATTGGGGGTAGATTAATAATAAAAAATAAATTAAGCGCTAAAATAGAGCTCATTTACGACTAGCGTCAAATGTAACAATCAGTAAAATCTTTCATATATATATATATTATATATAGTATATATATATATATATATATATATATATATATATATATATATATATATTCTATTATATATATATATATATATATAGGATTAATTTAAATATATGTATATATTCAAATTAAGGAGCACATCAGATGTAAAAACAGCTTCATTCGGCACATACATACATACATACACACACACACAAACACGTTCATACAAAACATGAAAACAAATCTTCAGAAGGGAACGTGGATGTAATTGGAAAAAACCAGTTTTTAGAGAGAGAGAGAGAGAGAGAGAGAGAGAGAGAGAGAGAGAGAGAGAGAGAGAGAGAGACCTAGCCCTTAACAAGGCATTCGGAAATCCTTACTGACAGAAATTCGACTTTTCTTCTCTAAGCTGATTAGAGTTGCTAAAACCGACGCAAGGTAAGAAAATAACTCCGGAGATTTCGCATCTTATTAAGCAAGACGCCTTCTTCGAAACTTTATCTTCGCCGCCGGCAGCAAGTCGGGGCTGTTTTCTTAATGATGCATACAAAAATACCACTCGCGAGATTTACAAAAGATTCGAATTAGGAGGAAAACGGTCTCCGAGACGAATGAAAAGAGCAAAAGAGCCAGGTCGAAACAAATGATTAAGATCCTTCCGCTTGGCGTATAGACAGACATATTCGGGGAAGTTCATCTCTGTCGATTTGCATTTTGCACAAGTAGTATCCTTCGAGTCAAAAACTATCTATAACTGCTTCAGATTTTCCATGGAAAAAAAAATTTCATTTTGGGATTTAATCCAATATGAAGACATTATAAACATGATTTGGTATGCTGTTTAGGGCATTTAGTTTAGTTTTTTGTTCATGTGGCAAATCTAAACACGATCAGGTATGCCTTCAGGGTATTTAGTTTGGTTTTTCGTTCATGTGGCAAATCTAAACACGATCAGGTATGCCGTTCAGGGCATTTAGTTTAGTTTTTCGTTCATGTGGCAAATCTAAACACGATCAGGTATGCCTTCAGGGCATTTAGTTTAGTTTTTCGTTCATCTGGCAAACCTATAGTCACGTGAAGAATTATATGATACCTGTAATCTGTCTGTCTTATCTGAAGTCTGCACAGTTTCATAAAACAACCTTTCATTGCATCAATATCTTAATTTCTGCACCAGGCGAATGGCCATTAAACTAAACTCTGGGTCAATTCTTGGTCATCGAATGGTGATATATTTATTCTATTTTCTATTCAAATACTCCGTCGGGGATGATGTCCATTTGAGATCGTGGATACACTGTTCTTCACTCACCTTCCAGGCAATATGTCCTTGCATTCAATAAATTTAGACAGTTACTGTGAAGAATGCTTGCCGTCACGC
>NC_087213.1:25899020-25924020 GCF_015104395.2 Macrobrachium nipponense | reverse complement strand
ATGTTCTTTCTACATGGTTAAGAAACAGAGCAAATACGCTCTTGAGCAATCCAATTTCATCTCGGTAATGGCTCTCACTCTTTCTTCCTCTTCGAATTTTTATCTCACATCAGCTACAACAAATAGGAGAGAAAAATGATGCGTGCAGACAAAAACTTTTCGTATTTACATCCTGAGACGAGATAAGACACACAGCTAAAACGATAATCGCTCTTATATAAATCATAAAGGATATTTATTCAAAAGGTCAAAGGTTTATCATTCCCACATCAGCATTACGTCTTCCGCTTACAGTTCTGTCGTGGTGATGGTAATAATAATGTTAACTCCCTTTGGTGAGCCATCTAATATTACCTCCGTTATGGACAGTATGAACTTTGAATTAAATCAGACCTGTCTTAAACTATAAGGCATGACGTTTCAGAACACCGTAGTTCAATAATAATGATTCCCTAAAAAGTTGGCAACGTTTTGGAGGCATGATTTCTGTGTGTGTGTGTGTGTGTGATTTAGATACTTTAGCAAAATAAAAAGTAAAACCTTACTATGCAAGCTAAACACTTTTAATCCTTTGATAATAGGACTATAAAAACTGTAACCACCTCTCAATTATTTGGAAAAAATATCTTCTTTTATCGTAAACATGGAGGAAAAAATTGAACGACACTTCAACTCCAAGGAAAAACTAAATATCTAAAAATGAGAATATAACAAGTGGCACTTCTGCATTTAAATCACGTAGCACAACCACTCTTTAATGTCTTTCTAAACCCATTAAAGCACAAATTCGAATTCTCCCTTAAACCAGTCTCTCTAACTCACATTCTTTTCCTACTCTGGTCCATACACATTTACAATCACAAATTTTACTCCTGACATGATAAATTTTCATCACCCGAATGACTGCCGTATCTAATGTCCCCGATTTACACTGTCTGGCGTTCGAATCTCCCAGGTTGCCATATAGTTTATCAGTTATAATTCCCCTTCGGTGATGATTCCTGGGGCAGAGCGAATGAATATTAAACAACATTTGTAGCTTAATGTTTAATGTAACTTCAAGTCTGTATATATGTGTATGTATATATATATATATATATATATATATATGTATATATATATATATATAATTTGATTTTAAATCACGAAGAAATAAGAAAAACTTGATGAAATTATACGAACAAAGTACTTTGCATCTCCAGTGTTTAAATTTTCCTCCGTGGCTGTAACTTTGTTTATGTATATATATATATATATATATATATATATATATATATATATATATATATATATAATTGAAGTTACATTAAGATTCCAGATATATCGACTTGAAAGTTAAATGAAAAGAAATAAAATTCGTCTGGTGTATTAAAAATATACTTTTTTAATAGATAATAAGATGAAACTAAAAAAGCACCACGGAAGCAAGTTAGGACTATCTGTTAGCTCACAATCAACCTCCAGGGTACCAGCCATAAGGTTTTTTATATCTAGGAAAAAATTATATTTTCCTTTTCTTCATTATGTGTGATTTTAATATGGTTTCGGGATATTGAATATATATATATATATATATATATATATATATATATATATATTATATATATATATAGTGAAAGTAGACAGATGTTTTGGAAATCTCAATCTCAGTAGGAAAAGAAGAGCGTAGGTTAAGTTAAGACACCACATTTTTAATGCGACGCGTTCGTTGTTTCTTCATAACAACATTTTCAAGCCTAAAAGAGACATTACAGTATATATATATATATATATATATATATATATATATATATATACTATATATATATATATATATATATATATATATATATATATATATATATATATTATTCTTACTACGAATGCCCGTTGATCAAAATCATAGTTCATAAATGCCCCCGCAATTATAGACATGGTCGTGTGTATGCACGCTTCACATTAATATGCGTTTAAGGATTAATTATACATAAATCACCTGATTTCCAATTCATACTCTAATGATGTTCCATGCCGTGACCTTTACCTTATATGGAAATTAGTTTTGAAAATCATTAATACCATTTTTTTCTGAAGTTCATATAAATTTTATTTTATATGTACACTAATGTTTCATATTATATATATATATAGTATATATATATATATATATATATTATATATATATATATATATATATTATATATATATATATGTGTGTGTGTATATATATATATATTCATATATATAATAAACATACACACACACACACACACACACACACACATATATATATATATATATATATATATATATATATATATATATATATATATACTATATATATACATATACATATATATATATAATATCATATATATATATATATATATATATATATATTATATATATTATTATATGAAAACTAAAATAATTAAGGACAGAGCAAGCTTTAAAGAAGTTGGGTATTCTGAAAACTTTGGAGTAAACGTAAGAAAATAACTGGCCCTACAGAGAATTTTATTGAGGACATTTACCCAAAACCTGGTGTCGTTAACGGACATAAATATACTTATTTAAGGGAAAGCACTCTATGTGTCAATGAACCAATTAACTTCAATAGTCGCTGAACGTGAAGACAAGAAGAGAGGAAGATCTATAACCTCCAAGAACTGAAAATGCAAGTAGATGTTGGTATGTAAGGAAGGCAAATTAAAGTTGAAAGAATGGAAAATCACTAGGAGTTGATGATTTCGAGTAATAAGAGACGGGGTGGCTAATCAGGGCATGGGAAGAAATGTCTGTATGAAGACACTTTCCAAAGGAATGCATGAGAAAGATAATGTTCTTTTATATAAGAGCAAGGGTAAATGAGATGGCATATTCTGGGAGAGTATTTGACAAGATTCTTACTAAGAATGTAAGGCAGATGGAAGAAGGATTAACTGAAAACAGCAAAGTGAGCTTGTGGCAGTAATGGTATGATGTAGAGCAAGTGTTTATCAACAATCATCTGTGGGAGAATATGTAGAAGAATGGGAAAAGATTGAAGATTGTGTAGACTGTTCTAAGGAGCTTAAAACTGAACACACAATGTCTATGGAAACTGAAGTTAGAACACATAGGAGAATTGTTGAGCCACCCCTCTTTTCCGGATGTATGAATACTGAATGTAAATGAAGCAAGATTACTGTAGGTGAAAAAGACTCATAATTGCTTTGAGATGGTTTGATTATGTGGAGACTGGGGGAACACAATCTGGAGGCGTGAGGACGATGGAGAGAGAACGACATTGCAGGTGTTGGTTATACAGAGAATGAAAGATATTGGAACTTCAAAGTTTAATCATCTAGCAAGTGAGGGAGGTTGCGAAAGAAACATGTAACCAACAGGGTGTAAGTAACGGGTTCAAGATGGTGACTTTGAGCCAACCTATAACTGTGTGAAGTGCCTAAAGCTGTGAGGGTTTTTCCGTACGAAAGAGTCAGCCTTCATGTTGTAGTTAAAAAAAATAATAAATAAATAAAAACATGGCAGTGACTGTTGTATTTTTTCTTGACGACGCTCAAATCACGGAAAACTGCACATTTGGAAGATTAAATATTTAATATGTATGTATGTACATAAATACACATATATACATATGTATATATATACGTACACATACACGTACCTATAAAAGAGGCCAACACAGAAAAAGCCCACTTCTTCTCTAGTTGTCAATTCCTTTTAACTCCAATATTGACAATCTTATGTTCCTTTTTCTCTCTCTCTCAGTCTTTCCATTTCAGATCTTTTTTCTTCCCCCCTTTTATCTCCCTTTCACCCTTTCGCATTCTCAGCAGATCATTCCAGATCCCTAGTTCGCCTCAATGGTCTCACTTAACCTCTCTCTCTCTCTCTCTCTCTCTCTCTCTCTCTCTCTCCCCGGTATCTTACTCCCCTCCTCTTCAATTTACCCATCATTTCCCCTTTTCTTAGCCACCCTTCCCTCGTCTACCCGAATCTACCCAATATCCCGGACCTCCCTCCTCCTCCCCAAACCTTTAACCCGCCCCCCACACATACCCCCACCCCCGCCCCTGGGCCCCTCCTTCCTCGTTCGTAACGTGCGTGCGATGTAAAATTTACCTGGGAACAGAATTCCCGTCTCGAATTTTTAAATGTAATCACCATCATCCTTCTTATCCTCCTGCTAGAGCATGAAGCGATCTCTCTCTCTCTCTCTCTCTCTCTCTCTCTCTCTCTCTCTCTCTCTCCCCGAAAAAAAGTTAGGTTAGACATGATGCAATACGTACGTCCCGCGTCTGTGTAGCAATCTGCATTTAATTACAACCACATATAAAGCCAACTCATACACGTATGTATATTATACTTACATACACACACACACACACACACATTTATACACAACAACACATTATTAATATATAATATATATATATATATATATATATAATATATATATATATAATCCTATTGAATACTGGTGTTTATGCAACGTCCATCTGTGGGAATAAACGATGCTGTAAAGGCTAAAGATGATAGTAGGAAGTTATATATGATATTATGAAGTTATTATTATATATAAAATAAAGAACTAAGTACCTGTAGTATATACTTTGATGATAATCATACCTGCACGTGTGTATAGATGTATACTTGAATACACACACACACACATATATATATATATTATATATATATATATATATATATGTAGTTATATATATATATAATATAATATAATAAAATATACGTATGTATGGAACTGCGTATACAATTTATTCCAAAATGCCAAGCACTGAGACCCATGAGGTCATTCAGTGCTGAGGGGATACCTAACAGTAAAAGGATTGAAAGGTGTAACAGGAGGAAAGCCTCGCAGTTGCACTATGAAACAATTGTTAGAAGAGGATGGAAAGTAAGATGGTAGAAAGAGAATATGAACGGAGCCACAGAAAAAGGAATGAAAGGGATTGAAACTAAGGACCGAAGGGACGCTGCAAAAGACCTTTAGTAATGCCTACAGTGCACCGCTTGAGGTGCACTGAAGGCACTACAACCCTCCGGGTTTACGTATGTATGCAAGATTTAATTTTTCCGTGTAATTATATTTTTATTTATGTACCGGCAAATATAAAGTCTGCATCATATCTCATCTATCTATAGGGGAGAGTGGGGTAAGAAGGCCCCCTTAAGGAGAAATGCTTATATAGTCTACAGTATTTCAGCTATTGACCTAACAGAGATATATCTAGAAAGCTTTGTTATTGGAGTATCAACGATCATAACCATGAGATGCTGTTAGCAATTTAGGATAGTAAAAACATGACCTGAAAATAAAGAACAAAGGGGGGCCTTTTACCCCATGGGTGGGGTAAGAAGCCCACGGTGGGGGCTTTTTGCCCCATACCTAAGATATTGTGGTACTTCATGAAAACTACCATTTATATTGAAAAGTAGACGCCTACTTTTGCTAGATATAAAAAATTCAACCTTCCACACAAAAATATTCAAGAATAATGTTGGAAAATATACAAAAATTAATCTTAGAGTTTTTAGTTTCTTGTAAAACCTAGTAACTTTTTGTTATTCATAAGAACTGAAATGAGCAAAATTGTAAAATAAATTGACACTTCCTCTACATGACAGCTGTAGCAGCATAATTAGAAATAAATTTACTTTTATATAGCACCAAGAATAACACAAATAAAAGAAATAATGGATAAGTTTTACATAAGAACAAAAATACATAAGTCAAAAAGGTAGACTAATTTTCTTTACATTACTCCATTCTCTCTGGCTAAAGTCCTGTGACTCTGGTGGCCATCTGGGATTGTAATGTGCTTTTCTGCTCGACTTGGCTAAACAATTTTAACAAAGTGATGTAGCCAGTCTACGAAACAACCAGCATTATACCATCCATTTGCTCTGCATCTAGCAATTGATCCAGGTGAGCTGCCGATCATAAGTAGTGAAGTCATCCTTTTACGGGCAAATATAAACATAAGAGGAAGACAAACTCCTGCTGCCTTCATTGCACAAATAAGATGTAGTCTGTCCTCTTTCACCACTGGTTACACGTCCAACTGATCAGATGGGGTAAAAAGCCCCCTGGGCTTCTTGCCCCAAAGCGTGGTGGGCCTTTTACCCCACTTGCCATTTTTTTAAGAAAACTAAATCCACCTGTACCTCAATTGAGTTTTCAAGTCTGGATTGCATTGCAAGATATTTCTCAGCTCTCATTTAAAGTAACTGTAGTTAAAGTACTGACTTTACTGACAAGATGTCCGCGCAGGATATCCCTGATATAGGACGCATACTTACATGAAATGTGTCCAAAGAAGAAAAATGCGTGCTGTCTGTGTCACATTCTAGTTCTCCCTGGCTGTTTGGTAAAGAAAGCTTCAGGCAGAAGGTGTTGCTACACTGATCAGCTGACTAAGTTGCGATGGTATGTAATAAGCAAGAAAATAGGGGGAGGCCTTTCACCCCACGGGGGCCTTTTACCCCACTCTGCCCTATATCTAAGTATATATCTATCTACCTATTAGATTATCTATTTATCTATCTATCTATCTATCTATCTAGAGAGCGAGTTACAAGGAGTTGCAAGGATTAGGATGTCTAAAAGACCTATTAGTCCGAGAGAGAGAGAGAGGAGAGAGAGAGAGAGAGAGAGAGAGAGAGAGAGAGAGAAATTGCTTTATTATAGCAGAATAAGAAGGATATTTATATTTACGTACATACATCCAAACACGTGTACGGTTGTGTACAAATAACATGCGCAAAACAACGTGCAGATGATTTAGAGCACCGTTTAATAATCGCACAGATATACAATTCTCCCAGTTTCTTACAAAACTGATGCCAAAGAGCTCATCAGAGCCTCTGCATATTTCGCGGAGGCCAATAACGACCCCGGCTGATATCATAACATGGAAGATCTGATATTATCCGATCAAAAAAAGTACCTGGACAAAATCATAGCTTCAAGATGAAAGATTTGTGTCCCCTCAACGTCGGAATTGATCTCTGCTTCTGTTATTACAGCATCCAAGTCTTCCTCTCTCTGTAGGCGACGATCTTTAGCCATCCTAAGCATTCTGGCCCAGTTCAGGTTTGTGTGATCTCTCTCTCTCTCTCTCTCTCTCTCTCTCTCTCTCTCTCTCGTGATATGCATGAATATGCAAAAGATCAATTAGACAACCGGATTTTTCATAACGTGCTTCGATGCACCGGCAAGAGACAGAAATGCAGGTCTCCTTCAATTAAACGTAAACGTTTCCACGAAACTCTCTCTCTCTCTCTCTCTCTCTCTCTCTCTCTCTCTGGAGAGGGAATGGAAGCAATTTGCAAAAAAACGAGTCTTAAATAAAAAGAAAAAAATGAAATGGAAACTCGAGAGAGAGTGATAACCTGAGGAAGAACTCCAGGAGCAGCTAAGACAGGATGGATGGATGGATGCACGGAGGAGGAGGAGGGTGGAGGAGGACGAAGAAGGAAAGGTGGAAGGAAAGGGGGTAAAATGGGGGGGAGGAGAGAGAGAGAGAGAGAGAGACGGGTACGAAAGGAGGAGAGAAAAGGAAGAAATGTGTGTGTGGGTGGGTGAAGGCGGATGGGGGAGGGGGAGAAGGGGGTAGTGTATGCGCGCGTGTCAAGCGTCTACTGGCGTCTACTTACAGCCAAGCCTACCCTCGCCTGCCCTCTACCGGCCTAACCTAGTAGTACTCGACGATCGAAAGACAGATTCATCTTCACTATTTCTAAACTGAAAGAAAAGCGGGGAAAAAATGCATTTCCCTCAAGGAGTCACTGTGCCTACTCTGTGATCGAAATGCACCTATAAAATATCTCCTTTAAGAAAATTAAATAAGACTGGGAAAATGATTGACTAGGTAGCGGACCGACGGAAGGCTTATACTCCGACACCGCCGACCGAAGAATAATCATCCTTTGTAATAATGACGCAACGGTTGAACGGAGCATTGCAGTAACAACATTAGCAACAACGTAATGCTTTTATCGCCGACGGAGAAGCCAATGTAAATCGCAGCAGGAACCTGATGTTGAATACGTGAACCATAATAAGTCCGCTCATACGTCGAATAGCAAAGTCGTTAAAAAAAAAAAAAAGATCGTCCACATTCTGACGAAAGGGAATGATAATAAGTTTATTGGATCGCGAAATGAATATCTTTGGAAACGAACGACTGGAAAAGAGAGAACATGACACATATATATATAAAAATGGCGATTAGTTATAATGAAGCCTAGGTAACTAATCTATGTCACCTTGCATGTCGCAGAAGCCCCGCATCTACGGAGAACTTCCGGATGCCAGATGTATAATGTAGGAAACGCTGCTTTTCTTCTTCGCTTGACTATACCAACCCACTATTCGCTTTTGCTTAAAACTGTTACATTCCTTGTAGATAGAATTCTATATATATATATATATATACTATATATATATATATATATATATATATATATATATACATATATATATATATACATATATATATATATATATATATATATATATATATATATATATATATATATATATATATATATATATATATATATATATCCTTTATTGCAAACTTGAATATTGTATGCGTTAAATCTTTAGAGAAATTATTTATCAGAAATTGAAAATTAACGCTCAGAGGCGTTTACTTTAATAATATTTTACAGTCCTTAAGTAATCCGTTTCATATACTTGACACTGGTATAATCAAGAGCAATAATCTCTAAATGCTGATGATGTAAAATATTGCTGAATTAAAATATTTTATCAGAACAAATAACGCTCAATCACATAAAAAATAATAACAATAAAAGGGACAATCAACAATAATCATCATAAATATATAATAATTCCAATACATGAAAGACAATCTATCAAACTCATAAAAAGATAAAGTTATCGGAACTTAAAATCCGAGTTATTTCCTGCGATATTAATACAATCCTGCGGTCTTTTTCATTACAAATACCATCCCATTACGCATATATAACCCGAAGCAGAAAACCTACAATTGAATTAACACACGGAAAAAATTCAACATTACCTAAATGCTAATCGCACTGAATAATCGTTAAAAACAATAACAGTAATCGGTATTATTTTAAACTGAATCATTTTTACGAAATATATTTTTGGAGTTTCAAATCTTACCCGAAGCCGGAAAATAGAGATATGCTCGCGGTAAAAATAGGTTAAGTATTTACTATTTAATCTCTTATGACAAATAATTTTATTTTATATAAAAACAAAGCAAACAATACATGAGATTTCATTGACGTGAAATATCATCATTATGGACTAAGCCAAAGAAAGACCTGCCATAAAGCGATAAAGGGAAAAGTGAACATGCTAGTCAATAAGGCACCTTTACCTTTCCAAGTTACAAAGAGCATACCAACTATATGTGTGGTATGTAACTACCATTATACCTATAACTCACGGCACAAAGTTGTAAGGTTAACTCATATTACCAGTGCGTAAATGAACAAACCTAAGGCTGTTCCCCTGGTGTTTATGTTTAAGACAGATTTTTTTAACTCTCAAAGAAAAACTCGTGTAAAAAGAAATTGATAAGAATGTTTCCAATCTATCTATTTTTCAAGCTGTTACACAGTAGTATTCTAAAGGTTTATAAAAGGTTTATGTATTATGTGTGTATGTATGTATGTGTGTATGTATTTATACAGACCAAAGGAACCCACGTAAAATAAAAAGTGGTTCCGCTGACCTAAGCAATGTATTATGTATCTGATAATCATATATAATTAGATTTTTATGTTTAAATATATAAGAACGCACATAATGTACTTGCATAAGCGCAAACTTTGAAATTACATTCACAGAATCTGGTCCATTACAGACACATCAATAAATGCCGGATCATTTTCAAAATTTGCTCCTAAAAATTATAAAAAAATATAAATAAAAAAAAGAGTGGGGGGGGGGTGATATGTAATCTAATTATCGCGATACTTAGATCTAATTACACTGAAATAAAGTAAAGTATGCTTTGTAAGTTTTCCAAGGCTGCGGAATATCTTAACATTTATTGACTGATTATTATCATCTTCAGTAACAAAATATATTTTCAGTGTTTGAATAAAGAACTGCCCTGCAAAAATATGCAGGATTCTTTTAAAGACTACAATGACAGCAATCCCCACAGGTGTGAGTGCCGCCAGGTACAGATTTGAAGTCTTGATAGCTGCCATTCAGGTTTCATAATTGTAAAAATCGTTATAATACTATAATTTTCACGTTTCATAGCACAAGTTGTTTTTCAGCCAAGCCCTATGCCAGTCTAAATGTGGAAATTAAGACGTCTTGTTTAATTAATTAATTAATAATAATAATAATAATAATAATAATAATAATAATAATAATAATAATAATAATAATATAGTTGCAACCCCTGGCTTCATATCCCTATCCTCAGGTCATAATAATAATAATAATAATAATAATAATAATAATAATAATAATAATAATAATAATAATAATAATAAAGGGATAAAGCTACCAGATGGGAGCAACATCAAACACATAGATGAGACAGGATACAAATACCTGGGAATAATGGAAGGAGGAGATATAAAACACCAAGAGATGAAGGACACGATCAGGAAAGAATATATGCAGAGACTCAAGGCGATACTCAAGTCAAAACTCAACGCCGGAAATATGATAAAAGCCATAAACACATGGGCAGTGCCAGTAATCAGATACAGCGCAGGAATAGTCGAATGGACGAAGGCAGAACTCCGCAGCATTGATCAGAAAACCAGGAAACAAATGACAATACACAAAGCACTACACCCAAGAGCAAATACGGACAGACTATACATAACACGAAAGGAAGGAGGGAGAGGACTACTAAGTATAGAGGACTGCGTCAACATCGAAAACAGAGCACTGGGGCAATATCTGAAAACCAGTGAAGACGAGTGGCTAAAGAGTGCATGGGAAGAAGGACTAATAAAGTAGACGAAGACCCAGAAATATACAGAGACAGGAGAAAGACAGAAAGAACAGAGGACTGGCACAACAAACCAATGCACGGACAATACATGAGACAGACTAAAGAACTAGCCAGCGATGACAATTGGCAATGGCTACAGAGGGGAGAGCTAAAGAAGGAAACTGAAGGAATGATAACAGCGGCACAAGATCAGGCCCTAAGAACCAGATATGTTCAAAGTACGATAGACGGAAATAACATCTCTCCCATATGTAGGAAGTGCAATACGAAAAATGAAACCATAAACCACATAGCAAGCGAATGCCCGGCACTTGCACAGAACCAGTACAAAAAGAGGCATGATTCAGTGGCAAAAGCCCTCCACTGGAGCCTGTGCAAGAAACATCAGCTACCTTGCAGTAATAAGTGGTACGAGCACCAACCTGAAGGAGTGATAGAAAACGATCAGGCAAAGATCCTCTGGGACTATGGTATCAGAACGGATAGGGTGATACGTGCAAACACAGACCAGACGTGACGTTGATTGACAAAGTCAAGAAGAAAGTATCACTCATTGATGTCGCAATACCATGGGACACCAGAGTTGAAGAGAAAGAGAGGGAAAAAATGGATAAGTATCAAGATCTGAAAATAGAAATAAGAAGGATATGGGATATGCCAGTGGAAATCGTACCCATAATCATAGGAGCACTAGGCACGATCCCAAGATCCCTGAAAAGGAATCTAGAAAAACTAGAGGCTGAAGTAGCTCCAGGACTCATGCAGAAGAGTGTGATCCTAGAAACGGCACACATAGTAAGAAAAGTGATGGACTCCTAAGGAGGCAGGATGCAACCCGGAACCCCACACTATAAATACCACCCAGTCGAATTGAAGGACTGTGATAGAGCAAAAAAAAAAAAAAAAAAAAAAAAAAATAATAATAATAATAATATCCTTGTTGAACAAAATAGCCGCCATAGGCAAACTGATTACATACTGAGTTTTTTCCATTTTTCTTTCAATAATTGGCCAACGTTCATATTCCGAAGGATATAAAGCGTATTTCTTACAGACTCATTTTTAATTTTCCTTTCACACCAGGCTACTGAAACTTGGGTTGTAAATCCGTATATAATAATAATAATAATAATAATAATAATAATAATAATAATAATAATAATAATAATAATAATAAAAATAATAATAATAATGACAGAGGTTCTTTTCTATTCTTCTTATCACGGCTACATTACTTACGTTGGCGAGTTACAAGCCTATTGGATACACAGTATATCCAATATGCGCGTTACTCGCCAACCTGTAAGTGATGTAGAAGCAGCCGTGATACGAATAGAAAAGGACTTCTATAAAATAGATGCAACTTAAGCAGCAATCTCCTTCAATAGAACATGCTTGAAAGAGGGTATTCTACCTAAATAATATTAATAATAATACTTCTATGAAATAGATGCAACTTAAGCAGCAATCTCCTTCAATAGAACATGGTTGAAAGAGGGTATTATACCTAAATACTAATAATAATAATAATTCTATAAAATAGATGCATCTTAAGCGGCAATCTCCTCCAACAGAACATGCTTGAAAGAGGGTCTTCTACCTGAATAATAATAATAATAATAATAATAATAATAATAATAATAATAATAATAATAATAATAATAATAATAATGCTTCTATAAAATAGATGCAACTTAAGCAGCAATCTCCTTCAATAGAACATGCTTGAAAGAGGGTATTATACCTAAATAATAATAATAATAATAATAATAATAATAATAATAATAATAATAATAATAATAATAATAATAATAATAATATATTGGTACATCAACCTCAGTATACTAAATCAGAGGGAAATTTGGATTTTCCTGGAAGGTCTGTTTCCCCGTTGATCAATTCGCTTCAAGCTCAGCGTCTGGTAATTCTTTCGACTCCCAATAAACCACATGGGTGCGCGTCTTCCCCAAAAGTGCTTCATAACGTACCCAATGGAGGGGAAAGTGCAACCTAACGATGTTTGAAATTTACGGTCAAAATTCCTCGGGATTTAAAGGATATATTTTGAATTACGAGACGGAGGGGCACGCAACGCCTCTTGGGCAGGATGAGGGTCATGCGAGGGCAAGTACTGAGAGCATTATCGCAATGAATGTATTTGTGGGCCCATATCTAAATTAAGTATACTATCTTAGTTTAACCAGACCACTGAGTTGATTAACAGCTCTCCTAAGGCTGGTGGCCAGAAGGATTAGATATTTTTAAAGTGTTTGTGGGCCCATATTTAAATTAAGCATATTAAGTATATCTGCTTATTGTGGGATCCGAACCACATCGAGAAATGAATTTCCATCACCAGAATTAAATTCCTCCGATATTGGTAGTCGAGCACGTAACCTACTCGTCCAACGAGGAACTGGGCCTATACTTGGTTCGACTAAATTCCCAATAAGTGGATGAATCATGCGAGAGGTGCTGTTCTAAAGACTGCAGCCTTCACAAGGTCATAAAACTGGCTCTTTCAATATTCTCCAGCCTCGACCTTCATAAAATAAGAGGCCATAATTCCCTGATGCATGGTACAGCGTTACATCATCGCCAGATCAAATCACATATCACTATATTAGTTCGTCTTTTACTCGCTACGACGCTCACCAAAATTGGAAGGAGGAATTGCTTATGTACCCACAGAGGAATATGAGAAAAGTATTAGGTTGTTTGATACTCATAAAATAGTGAATATGCCTCGGATCAACTTAATTATATTACATTAGAATATAATGTACTTGAGTCAGATGATAATTACGCATTACGCTTCCATTTATATATATAAATGTACAATATATATATATTATATATATACATATATATATATATATATCTATATATATATATATATATATATATATATATATATATTGAATAGAATGGTCTTTTCACTGTTAACCAGCTTTTTTTAAATTGCTTATATTTTCTAATTATTTTCTTCGCGTGTAAAAGTACGTAGTAAATGGAAAGAATCCCATTATGTCCATTAATAACCTGAACAATGAAGTGAAGAAAATAATTTGAAAATATGAAGCAATTTCAAAAAAGCAGGTTAACAGCGAAAAAGCCATTCTATTCAATGAATGTTGTATCCGTGAAAAATTGTGCCCTAAAAAACACACACACACACACACACACACACACACACAACACACACACATATATATATATATATATATAATATATATATATATATATATATATATATATATATATATGAAGAATATACCTCGGACGGGTGCTTTCAGGGGGCCCTTTGCCGTCAGCGCCAGACTGCCTTGAGTCCGAAGGTTCGATTATGGTACACTTTTATAACAGGAGGTATTTTGGAGTTCTGAAGGTCTTACTTGGCTTTATCAACAGGAATTCTTCTCTACCCATTCCACATATAATAAGCCATTGATTCTATTCAGCAAGAGTTCAGAAAATCAAGGCACTTCGAATTATGTATTGCTAGCTGGAAATTAATTGTAAGCAATCTGTTTTTGAACTGTTATCATTATTAACATTTTCACTGTTATTCTCAATACTATTACTGTCATTAACATTATTATCAGTGCTATTTTTACTATTACTTTTATTTTTTTGTCTCGTATATCTAGATTCTGTGTATTGCATTGTCTCTACGTGTATATTCCATGTACTATATGGCCCTGAGTTGAAATAAAGAACATTATTATTATTATTATTATTATTATTATTATTATTATTATTATTATTATTATTATTGGGAAAAACTATCTATCACGAGAGTATATATAAGGGGTCGACAATATTAAAAAATTAAAATTTTTAAATGATATACGAACTCTAAAATTTTTGTTATTATTGTGGACCCCTTAGAGCATTATTATTATTATTATTATTATTATTATTATTATTATTATTATTATTATTATTATTATTATTATACTACCTCTAATATTATATAGTATATTTGTTGTCATGGATTTCTGACAAGACCCGATACCAAAACATTCAGAAATTACAAAGGAGACGAAACTAGACCTTTAAAGATGAAGATCCCTTTTCTCCTTTTGAAGGTAACGTACCTTTCAATAAATCATTTTATATTAGATATCGGACATCTATCAAACGAATGATTTGAAGATAGCTTAAAAGTGAAGGTTATTGTATCATCTGTAGAAAATGCAGTTAAGTAATCCGTTCAAAATTTCGAAAGACCTTTCTTCTTAATAGCAATGATATTATCTATAAACTTATGAGGACTTCTTTGAGGTTCTATAGAACTACAAAATCTTATGCCTGATACACATGCGGTTGTCGAGAGAGAGAGAGAGAGAGAGAGAGAGAGAGAGAGAGAGAGCTTTGAAGTTTTATACAGGTAACTACAAAATCTTTTGCTTGATACACTTGCGGTTGTTATGAGAGAGAGAGAGAGAGAGAGAGAGAGAGAGAGAGAGAGAGAGAGAGAGAGAGAGTGCTGACATTCAAAAAGGTACCCAGCTGAGCATTCGATTGCTGTGACGTCATCAATATATCCGGTGCGGCACCGAAAGGAGAAAAAGGTCAGTCTGCATCTGGCGGTGGCCTATAATTCCATCTACCCAACACAAAATAATTCTGAACCAAAACCGTCTTATGAAAATACTTTCCCATCCCTTTGGCGGAGCCTTAGCAACTTTCTTCCTTAAGTTTTTAATTACAAGATCTTGCCGTCAGGGTTAACAATATCTTTTTGCAGAGTAATGAATTTTGGCAATAATGCTGCGTGCGGCACCTCACACTTTGCGAAAAGCACTCCAACCCCGACTTATTCAAGTTAGGTGAGAATTGCCAGCTTCCAATCTCAAATATTTATTTATACACTCTCATAAATTAAAATAAAAAACCATTTCACAAAAGATAAGGCCCTACTACAGATTAATTTTCATTAAATACACTTGAAACATCAGAAACATAACATTTATCACCAACAAATACATTCTTGTATGAAACCAGCTACAAAGGAACTTGAAACGAGGATGGTCTTTACGAGTCAAAAGTTGAACATCACAAAAAAAGTCAGTATTAGTGATCTGCTTCAGTCACTGTCATCTTCTGCTCTATATCTATCAAATAATAACGTCTTGAAGTAAATATATCTATCTATCTATCTATCTATCTATATATAGATATATATGTATGTATGTATATATATATATATATATATATATCTATATATATTTATATATATTTCCATAGTATATATGTATATTATACATACCAACATACACACACATAATATAATGATATTTTAGATACCCCATAGACTTTATTAACCTTACATTTTGATTTAGCTCTCTCTCTCTCTAAGTTTGTGTATGAGTGTGCGCGGACGCAGCCAGCAGTTCCTTCCCAAACAACCTGCAGTGCTCAAACAAGCGACCCCCGCCCCCGGCCCTCGCCCCCTCACCCCTAGCAGCAGCAGCAGCAGCAGCAGCAGCGAAATCCTCTTTGCTATTTTTCGAAATGGCTAATGACTGATTTGTTTTCTTTTGACGGCAACCCAGCCGTAATATCCGCGGGTTGAGCTGCCAACTCGAATCACCAAATATTAGGCCGGTTCAATCGGAGGACTTTTATTAGCCCCTTTTTACTTCTCTATATTATCAATCTCACGTGGGAGTGCCATTTTCCATTCTATTTTGGACTTCTTTTCGTTTGCATGCAGCCAGCTCCACACCAGCAAATTGCTTTTCGAAATGCCGGGGCCCATTTTTCAAAAAGGCAGCTGCATATTTTTCTGATTCTTGAAAAAAAGTACAAATAGTATTGAAAAAATTTTCCAGTTTCTTTTTTTTTATTTTTATTTCTACGGTCAGTCTGAGGCACAAAAAAATTAAAGCTGCAAATGTGCTGTACATCTCGAGTACATATCAGAAGCTAAAAATCAATATAAAACTATAGCCGTAAATTTTTCATTTGAATAATAACAACAATAATAGAACCGATTTCCAGTTCTAATAAACATCAGAAGTAATATAGATGCATTTAACTAACACAATAAAAAGAAATGATAATAAAGCACCCAAGCAAAACGAAACCATCCGTATAACAGTTGAAATAATTGCAACGTCAACCGGGGATCTTCTGTCTCAAGATGATGGCATCTCCGTCCGAGGACATTTGCCCCAGAATTTCTTGGAAATGTAAATAAATAGAAATATAAATAAATGCCGTGGCCAATTCTCCTTCACACACACGCACACACATTAATGGAAGGGATGGCTAAAAGGCAACAATATAAAAAACAGCAGGATAAACACGAAGAGAAACCAACATTAATCAGCTTGACACAGTTCGGAATATAGGTCATTGCACACCCCATATTTTATTTTTAAGGATACTGAGAGAGAGAGAGAGAGAGAGAGAGAGAGAGAGAGAGAGAGAGAGAGAGAGAGAGAGAGAGAGCGCCTTGACAACAATGTGCAAAATTCTAAACCGTTCTCCAGCACAAACAGTAAGATATATATTCCTCATATATGCATACTTATAAACTCCAGCAAAATAAAATTATGCATTTATACGTACAATACTTCATCTATACAAATATATATATATATATATAAATATATATATATATATATATATATATATATATATATATATATATATATAGTATATATATATATATAAAGGTTGCAACATTCTGGTCTTCCCATGGGTATCACACTCATCTTCTCCATTTCCATCGCTCCTGAAGATCATGCGTGATTAGAACTTGATAGAACATCAGTATTGTGCTATTTTTGTGAATGACAGGTTCTCCTACACAAGCCGAGGGAATACTACTATTTCCCTAAAAGGGACGAGCGTGACAGTCAGTCGGCCACCGACAGAAAACTTCTGAATACTTTCTTTAACGCCAAAAAGAACGAGCGAGTCGTGACCTGAAGGACAAACGTATTCACGGTTTTATGAAGAGATAACAGGTCACTTCTTAAAAAGAGGAAGATTAAATTCGGGAGATACGGAGAAACGAGAGAGGATTCAAAATTCCAGTGCGAATTGTAAGGGGAATGACTGACCACGTCGAATTGTAAGTTCTTGGACTGTGAACGTAGTTTAAGATTTTTTTTCCAGATGCGCATCCAATATTTGGAAAGAATTCGTTTTCTATATGAATTAACGTAAAACACATTGTCAATATGAAAAGTGTGCTTGTGTGCATAACGAAGCTAGCTACACACACACACACACACACACACACACACACACATATATATATCAGTGCGAGGGTAGACCAGGGAAACCAATTAATTCCAACATATTTCTTTATTTCCGACGTTTCGTAATAATTTCTTTATTACATCATCAGGGATCTGTTGAATAAAGAATGAATTACTAAAAAAGTTACTGTAAAAGCTTAAAATTTCATAAGAAAATCAAAATTCAACACATTAGCTGAAATGTGTTGAATTTTAATTTTCGTATGAAATTTTAAGCTTTTACAGTAACTTTTTTTTAGTAATTTATTCATTATTCAACAGATCCCTGATGATGCCATAAAGAAATTATTACGAAACGACGGAAATTAAGAAATATGTTGGAATTAATTGGTTTCCCTGGTACACCCTCGCACTGATGTATCTTGCTGGACGTCGCCTAGCCCTGCTTTTGATATATATATATATATATATATATATATATATATATATATATATATATATATATATATATATATATATATATTATATATATATATACATATATATACATATATTATACACACAATATATATATATATATATATATATATATATATATATATATATATATATATATATATATATATATATATATATATATATATATATATACATACATTTTTAAAATAAGACGCACCAAATAATGCGAATAATATGACAAATAACCCAACCACAACCACTGACCGTATTATGCATTTTCCGTGCGGTGAAATGCCAACAACAAAACTGTATGAAACATTAAACTTTTAGAGAAGCTTATCACCCTAAACTGCTGAATATAATTAGTGACACAACACGTTAAAATGACTTTCCTTCTTTACATTGTTGAACAGTAAATTGTCCAAAGGTGTATATACAAATCAGAAATGAATCTGCAAGATGTTCATTGGCAAAACATAAGGATCAATCTTCCTCATCAGTTTTAGGGAAATGTGCAAAATACACTAAACAGTACTTCTATAATAATTAATTAGACAGATTCGCAATCTCATTCCATTCTTTGGCACTTAAATTACCGACACGATACGAAAAGCAATTCGACATTAATAAGCTATTACTTTAAAAATATATAAATAAATAAACAAATAAAAAACGCTCCCAAACAAGGATATTAGACGGCACAAACATCCGCTACATGACTTTCATGCAATTCATGCAATGCCATTTCATATTACTTAAGTAAATGCACACAAATCCTTCGTATTATTCAGTGAATATCATAGCATAACATTTCGAAATAAGTTTGGCATGACATAAGATAATTCCATAGCGTTACAAAAGAAAGAAAGAAAGAAAAAAAAACAGTTCACACCACTTCTATTCATATATGTCTAACATGAACACGGAAAATATTTCGCTCACAAATCGACACAGTTTGCAATAAATAAATAAATAAATAAATAAATAAATAAATAAATAAATAAATAAATAAATAAAAAAATAAAATAAATAAATAAAAAAAAATAAAAATCTACTCCACAGCCTGAATGCAAATAAGGAAAAAATCCTTGACCTCAAATGACTGCATATGGGTAATGCATCATACAGCCATATTTTAGCAATAATGCGTAACATACTGGCATGAAAGCAAATTCAAATTACGACCACAAAGCAGATGGCAAAGCAGCAATACGAAACTATAAAAATATACACATTACCTTCCAACCCATCCTACTTTACAGCGACTGAACATCGCAAGAACAGTTCATTAAAACGTATGCACACTTTAACATCAAAAGATTTTCAAATCACTACATGAAACACACCAGTTTCATGGCATAAAAATAATTGCCGCCATGCCAGCGTTACTTCAAATTTATTAATTCAAATTAAAATTTCACAAAAGGCAGCCTACCTCACTTATAAAACTGGGTAATATGAAGACAGAGCGATCTACCATTGTTTGTAGAATGGACACATTATCATCTTAATTACAGATGCAAAACACTTTTTAATTTTGCAAAGAATTTGAGCTAACATTAATTCGGCATAAAAGATATTTTATGATTTAAAAATGCTCCATCCATTAAAAGAAAAAGAAAAGTGCACATCGGTCTCTGTTGCTTTTTAAAAGCGTTAATTACCGATGACTGAAATAACTATAAGCTGTACATTATAAATATTCCGTATTTCGAGGCCATCCGGGGAAAAATTCGGCACATATTTCATGCAAATCCATAATCAAGCTTACAACGCGCGGGCCGTACTATACTATACGCTTCGACTTTCAATGATCTGAAATTCAAAAGCCGTGCCACATTCCGGCACATTCCTAGTTGCTGACATCATTACCCGAGCTGTGTAGCTTACACGCCTTTAATAATGTCAGCAAGCTAATTATATGCAGACCACACAAGGACAGCCAGGTGTCTCTACGTTACAGAAAAGGAAAAAATGCGACCAAATTTCTCACTCCGGTAATAATAAGTCAAATCTAGCTCCCTCGGAGTCTTATTTTGCCAAAAGCTAATTAACAAAATAAAAAAAATCGTTTGCTCACACCGTAGAAACCTTCAATTGCACATCAGGTGTAAAATCTCATAATCAGCAAAATAGACAATTTATTTTGTGCCAAATGCTCAAAAGACAAAACCTTTCCATATCTCGTACTCGAATTGAACTGAATTGTCTCATATTCTAAGAGCGAATAAACTTTTTTTGTGTGTGTGTGTGTGTGTGCGTTGCGATAGGGGGGAATGTAGGGGCATTCAGAAGCTTTATGAATACATTAGCAGCCATCGAATATTGGAGAGTGTATAAAAAGAAAATCTAAACTAGCAATCATCATAATTCTAACAGACAAGTAGCAAACAATCAAGCTATTATGGACTATAACGTAACTCTTGAAGTCTTCCTAATTAACATAATGTGCCATTAACCAAATAATCATAGTCATTAGCAGCAAATTCAAACAGACATGCCAGGTTGTGGATTAGGTGAACAGCTTTCTTTTCTCTCCCGCGATATTCTAATGAAGCATCGTCCCGCATAATATATTACAACAAACCCATGAACACTGCTCACCTTAGCAACCTCCAGCCATATGAATATTCATGATTCATATGCATACGCTGATACCCTAATATCTCTGGGGAAAAAAGCCGTAAAACGAAGTTGGTTAAAAAAAACAAAAAACACACACAAAAAAAAAAACTGTTTAAAGTCAGCCACCCTTAAGGGACTGGAGGTATGGTCCATTTGTTTAATAAGCTTTTGAAGTCACTCGCCCATACGGTGCAGGATGGAAAGTCTGTTTGTCTAATATAATATCCCGTGATATTAACTGGGAGACATACAAACGAGAATACGTGCCACGATGACAAAGTTTAGAATAATGAATAGTTATCATTCATGCGTTACTTCGAAAACTAACGCGTGATAATAGTAAAGCTTAGAACGACGTATATGATTCAAGCCTTACTTAACCCATGAAAATAAGTATTAATGTTAAAATTCGAAATAATGTTGAATGCAAAGCTCAGAATGTTAGTCGCGACAAGCTGAAATATGAATAAGGCACAGCATTACTTGACGAATAATAATTCATGCGTTACCTGGCAGCTCTAATTCCTTTCCCGCTTCTGTTCCAGATATTAGAAACTTCAGTTACCAATATCTCACCTGGATTTTGTTAACTGATATATCGTACATCTCGCATGATTAGCCAAGCGAAGTAATGTGCGTGCACCTGTCGGTTAAGCAACAGCACTATCGCTGAGTCAACAAATTGCTATCATGTTATTCGATCAAAAATAAACTACAATGACTTGGTGAATGAATTATTTACTTAAGATTCTTCTAATGAATATACACTCTAGCTTAATTCCATTATATGACAATATTACTAATTATGATATCCCTGAAGACTCTCTCTCTCTCTCTCTCTCTCTCTCTCTCTCTCTCTCTCTCTCTCTCTCTCTCACACACACACACACACACAAAACAGACAATTGCTTAAGTAATGTCGATATATTTGCAAATATTCACGCTTTAAATCGATTGGCACCCCACAAATGTCGATATATTTGTAAATATTCACGTCATTTATGGTACCACATAAATGCCGATATTTTTGAAAATATTCACGCCTTAAATCAATGGTACCCTGTAAGTTTACAAGCCATCACTTGATGCCGTTTAAGCAAGAGCTCCTGGACGGTATCCAGTCCCTTAAAGATGATATATATTATACCATATATATATATATATATATATATATATATATATATATATATATATGATATATATACACATATATACATATACATATATATATTATATGATCCCCGGTACTAAACAGCACCGCTGCGCACCATTCTGACGCTACGGGAATCATCAACCCGAGAAAAGTTCTGGAATAATTTTTCCAGTAATTAATTCCTTCCAGGGGCGCTGTTAAATCCCCTTTTTATCATTTAATTTTGTTACCTTCTCCCGCGATGGGAGATGTAACCAGAAGCCTCGTCGCTTCCCTCTTCTTGCCACTGGCACGAGGATTGAGGTGATTGTCAAACATAATATTAAGTACCGTATATCCTCTCTCTCTCTCTCTCGTCATATACATACATTCATATATATATATATATATATATATATATATATATATATATATATATACACCACACACACACACACACACACACACACACACACACATATATATATATATATATATATATATATTATTATATATATATAGAGGAGAGAGAGAGGAGATGACGTCTCAGGAGAAGGGGAGAGAGAGGAGAGAGAGAGAGAGAGAGAGAGAGAGAGAGAGAGAGAGCTTTCTGAAAAATCCCACATACAGACGCACCTGTAGCAGTAGAATTAAAAATGTGAGTTCATCAAGATTAGGTATAGTAGCAAATGTCCATAATTAACGTCTCCTAAAAACATCGGCGCTCTATTGAATAAAAAGAAATTACGGAAATCAATCGTTTAAAAATCACTGGAAAACGTTCTACCCGTAAAGTACTGTTTATGTCCAATGCCCTGAACACGGAAAAAACCACGTTTACCAGTTCTCATTTTTACGGTCTGCTGAAAAGCAAGAGCCCGTGGCAGCACAAGACTGGCTTAATCTTTCTACTACCAGTTCTGACAAGTACTTTTGCATCTTCCGTCTTCGTGCGAATCTCTGACTTTTTTTTTCTTTCTTAAATGTACGCTTACACACAAGTATCTTTACTACTCGATATTGTGCCTGAATCCTCTACAAGGAAAAGAACCTACATAAGAATTAATAAAAAAAAAATCAAGCAATATTTATGTCAGGCAAATCGTGCCAAAACTGGGAAAAAGGTGATCGGAATCAAAGGGACGACAACCAAACCGTAACAGAAATATTACAGCTTTTTGAAAGCGAACAAAAAGAGACAGCGAATTTTGCAGCATAAATAACAATATGCAACGGGATCCAGACCAACCCAACACGAGACTCCGCCGCTCGTGCAAAGTTAACATAAAAAGAAAAAAAAAATTGGAAATCAATTTTCGCCGGCGGGAAACGCGTCAGCTCATGACTTTTCTGCTGAAATACTGATGAAGACAAAGGTCACCAGCTCAACTAGAATAGAATAATAAATAAATACCGATACCAACAACACAAAAATTTCGTAATATTTGGAAATATTATCATCACTGACCCCGTGGCGTCCAGACACTACTCTCCTCACTCGTCCTTTAGCCAGGTGTCAGTTTTTTTTTAAAAACAACTCTGGCTGAAGATGAACAATTATGATGTATGGATGGATCTCCAATAACATTTTCGATTCACACAAGCAAACATAAATATTGTATACATAAAATATTCAACTGATATTAGAATTCTTTAAATACTTGAGAGAGGGAGCGATAGAGAAAGAGAGAGAAACCTTGAACCGTACTTCAGAGAAGTTACATGCGCCTTGCTTAACGCAAGAGCCCTGCAACTCGAGCCTCCTATATTTATTTATTAATAAATTTTGAAGACCCAATAGCGAAGCAATCTTCTTTGCATTTCCATAATCGATTCTCATATCCAACTTGGGCGGATCGCTTACCCATAACTAACTTACCCGGCAACCATCGATAGATATATATAAGTATGCTAATTTACGACATCAATATCACCATCCAGCCTCACTTGATATGAGACATCCACGCCACACAGAGCTTTTCTTCTCTACGGGGTTATGCTGTCAAAAAGGGACAAGGGAAAAATAAATAAAATAAAGTAAAAACGAGACTCTCGTGTTAAAGGGAGTCTGTCGACTCATCTGATCGGGAAAGGTCTCGACTGAAAGGAGAATGACGAAGGTTTAGTGCTGAGTAATTGTATTTAAGGCTCTCGGTCTCTTTGACGGCATGCTTTATCTGCCGAAATAAAATCATCGCTCGTTTAAAGGCCCCTCTTTTTAAAGGACAAAATTAAACCCTTTTTTCTTTTTTACACCTGTCAAAGAATTTCATTAGCGAATTTAATGAGAGACTTAACTCTAGCACTGATGAGAAAAAACTGTGCTCTCTCTCCGTTGACTCGATTTCACGGGGACAGCCTCTATAGTTTTCCGTGGACGGGACAAGAAAAATAGCGGCATTTTGACACAAAGCGACACTATCTCTGTCGAGTTAACGAGGTTCTAGTAAACCCGAAATATAAATTGAAAGGTCCGCATGAGATGAAAGTATTCCCCAAAAGGCCTGGAATGTTAATCCACACCCTATCAGGAAAATAATTAATTACTGCAAATATTAATTAACGTTATT
>NC_087213.1:25776520-25894020 GCF_015104395.2 Macrobrachium nipponense | reverse complement strand
AATTGCTATTCTACCATTGCCCGTATCATACATCCACCACGTAATAAGAAACAGTACGGAGACACATCACCCAAATATGCAATCAGGGAGAGAAAGACACGCTCAAGAGTTTTTTTATTACCACTCGGGAGAGTCTGAGAAGCGCCATTTTTCCTCATTTCATTAAGAGAATCATCAACGAGTCTGTAGTCGAGTGATCGCCCTTCTCCATTATCTCCATCGCCATCACCAGCCGCCTTAACCATTTCATCTCCACATTCCTCTTCTCTGCTGCGACCCCCATCGTGTCTCCGTCGCCCCCGTCCCCGCCCCCGCCGCCACCGCCACCGCGCCAGAAGCTCGATAATAATATTAAGTGCCGCAGACGAGGCAATTTGTGGTGTTCTTGAGGTCTAATATTAGCTGAACTCTCGTGGCAAGCATCTTCGACTGTGGCAGCGGTAGGATGCCTCTCGAGAAGTCTGGTCCTCCTTGTCCCAAAAAAAAAGGATCGTGTTCCCATTTTATTCCAAACAACACGAGCCGCCGACCTCACCGTTAATTATTCTAATGGACAACTTGCGGGTCGCGCCATCCAGCATCCAGAATTTTCAAAGGGAAAAAATGTGTTCCCATTCTCTCATTTGTCAGCTGTATATACCGCGTTTAGAACAGGCGCCGGTAATCAGTTTAATGGTAAGCTACAGCTAGTTGCATATTTGGGCAAAGAAATCTTTAACCTGGCCTTCAAGTCCTGGGAATCTTTGAAGTTCTCTGCGCTTATATTTGAAGTTCCCGTGCTAAAGAAAGAAAGAGAGTTGTTGATTATCTAAATGGCATCTACTACTAGGCTTTCAATCAAGAGTGTGTACTGAAGGACTCGGCCAGCTTTCTAGCCTATACGCTTCTTCGTGCAAAATAAGTCGTCGCCACACCTTCCACAAAAGCCAATATTAAAGATAAAAGACAGGCAATCAGGATACTATATTTATGCGGGCGTGTGCGCGTGTGCACTGTGAGCGTGCCCGGGACTGTGTGTGTGTGTGTGTGTGAAGGCTTCTTCCGTGGAGGTATATTTAAATGCAAAGCATGAGAAAATATTCATTAGCGGAGAAAAATTAATCCAATAAGGACATTCCAGGAGGCAGAAAATGAATTGTAAAGTGCCAAAGGGGAAACTGCTTCTAGGATTTTACCCGGAATATAACTCTCTGCATATATAACTGGATGGAAATACGCACGCTCGTGCGCGCGCGCACACACACACACACACACACACACACACACACATATATATATATATAGTACAAAACTCTAACAAATTTGGTTCTTCATTGCTAAACGTCACACACACACACACGCACACACAAACACACACACCAAGAAATAAATTAGCAATTGCCAAAATATTACTTGTGTTTATGTTTACCTACTTCGAACTATTTAAGAAGCTGCGGCATATATTTCCCTAGCTATAAAAACATGAACTCAACTCGATGAGGCTAGAATGAACTACCTACCAAATAGACAAGTTTAATGCACAAGTTTTACCAACAAAGACTAAATAAAAAAAACTCCTCATCAAGAAAATGGTAAGTAAATGTTACATGGAATGGGATTATAACTTACGCATCCAGCCCGCACCATAACGTCTATAAATGACGTCAACGAGTTATGACTGGGGTTATCAGAAACCTCCAGACGGATAGAAATCCTTTTTCATGTAAGAACTCACGACCATTAGGAATAAGATCGGCAACTTCCTCTCGGTAACCGAAAACTCTTTTTCCAAGGATTTCTCGGGAAATTTATCAGTTCATAAAAGGAAATCCTTGCTGAAGATCAGATTCCTATACTGGGGTATTTTCAGCCGATGTTATTCGCAAACTAATTTCGCTTTCTCATTTCTGATATCTAAGTGTAGGACGAATGGTTATTTTAAGTGCGACCTACATTGCGAAATGAATCTCCATTCCCGCTGGATAAGCTCAAGTCACGGATAAACTCATGAAATGAAATTCCAAATAGGTCAAATCTTACAGCCTGTATGGAAAGACGCACCATTACCGCCACTTTGAAACATGCCTCAAGGGATCGCTGCAAATCACAGACAGCTAACAGTAGAATAATATTTAATTCTACGAGTGGTCACCTTAAGTCATAACCTAATAAAGATAAGAATTTACACATTAAAACCATATGCAAAAGCTGCACTAGCATCTGAGAAAACTGATGATTTATTTTCAATGAACGACAAACTCTCAAAAGTTGTATCTATAACTCACTGGCGGTCCTAGCCCCGAAAAATAAGTAGGACTGAAGTCAGTCTACCAACCGTTCAAGAAAGAAACAGATGGATGAGGATTACACTGAAAACAGCGACCCCGACTAAGGATTAAATCAAGATGGGGAGTTATGTATATATATATATATATATATATATATATATATATATATATATATATATATATATGCAACAACTGTACGACTTACATGAGGAATTTACAATACAGGAAAGGTCATATAACTGACAGATAGGGATTATAAGGAGATTAGTAGCTAGAATCCGGGACACCTGGAGAATGAGCAACCTTTCCAAAGCAAGCATAAACATGGGTACAATTTAAAAACAACACACTAAATGGAATGTTAATAAAAAATGGCCCCAGGGGAAGCAACAACACAATATATAAAATTCCACGTATGGACTGCCCCCCTTTTTATCTCGGACAGTCGAGCAAGGGCTTAGAAGTAAGACTAAACCCACATAAATATTCTGTAAAAACTGGGCAAACATCTAATGCAATAGTCATTCATTTAAGTGAAAACAACCACCGGAAAAATTGGATTGGTAGTTCAGTAATTGCAAGATCAAAAGATGTCTTATCACGAAATCTTTTAGAATCTGCCATAATACAACTTACTTCCCATTGTAATTTTAATATTAGTCGTGGCCTGTTTCATTTAGACCCTTGTATTTGCAACATGTTTAATAATGACCTCAAAGATATAATTTTCAGACTTAAATACAAATTAGTTGCCTTAGAGATATCTTCGTTGTATATGTATATTTCATATGTTTTGTGAATAAGTTTTTGTTTACCAAAGGTCTGAATTGGTCAGCTGTCGCCCTGTATAATCTTTTAATTGTCTTGTCCCTGTGTCTGAGCAGTTGGACTTATCTTTTTGTTTTTAAATTGTACCCATGTTTATGCCTGTTTCGGAAAGGTTACTCATTCTCCAGGTGTGCCGGATTCTAGGTACTAATCTCCTTACAATCCCTATCTGTCAGTTATACGACCTTTCCTGTATCGTAAATTCCTCATGTAAGTCAGTTTGTCTGCTGAGTAAAGGACGTCGAGTCGAAAGATCTTGCAGAAACTCCGTTGTTTATTTTTCCTTTGTGGCTTATACCTTTATTTATGGATTTATCACTTTCCAAACTTTCGTGACTCAGTTTTACACACACACACACGCGCACACACACACACACACACACACACACACACACATATATATATATATATATATATATATATATATATATATATATATATATATATATATATATATATATATAATCTGAAGTTCAACTTGCCCTACATGCCGATAAAACTTCATGTATCTACAAATCCACAAAACTAACGACAGTTTCTAAACTGGTATGAAAAAAATAAACTGGGGTTCCAAGAAACAAGAAATTTCCTTCTTAATGCGTTAGGCCCTAAGTTGCATCAAACCACACAGCGTCAAGGTTGCAAGAACAGAATGGCAGTTCCCCCCTCGTCTGCTACACAGAAAAATTTCTTAATTCATCAAGGACCTAGAAAAGTCTCGAGAGCTCTCTCTCTCTCTCTCTCTCTCTCTCTCTCTCTCTCTCTCTCTCTCTCTCTCTCTCTCTCTCTCGAAGCTGGAGGTGAGGGAAAGTGCGTAAAATGTCCCCGGTGAGAGAGGAAAGCCCCTCACCCCATTTTCTCTTCTGGTTTAACGCGACTTCACATAGAGCAAAGGGGAATGATGATATTAACAGTCGGAATAGAATGAGAGGACGCATGAACTAGGAAACGGCGATAGAGCGTAAAACCAAAAGAGTGAAAAAAGGAAAAAAAGAAGCAGGCATTCTTTTAAAGTCTAGCTGCTCATCATCATATGCGCCACGTTTAATCAATGGGCGAAATTAATGGCGTGGCACAGCATCCGCTCACATGAGGCTAATTAATGATATGTTGAGGATTATATTTTGGCCAAAAGAAGGGGGCAGGGACGGCGTGGGGAGAGGGGGATGGGTGGGGGCGGCTGGAACAAAAAATGCGGATGAAGTGACGTCGGCAGAGAGGAAATGACTATTATCTTTGCCTCTTCGTGTGGTTTACGGCTCTATTATTTTTTGCCTTCACCTTTTTATTTCTCCCCTCTTCTCTTAATCCCTTTGTCTTCCCAAAATGCTACTTTCCAAGGCCTTGCATTAACACCCACCCCCGAAAAAAAGTTAAAACATTTTAATTTGAAATGAAATCGTGGTGTCTGTTCTAAAACTAAAGATAAAACGTCTGAAAGTCATGACTGAATACTCGAGTCAAAACAATCACTTTTAGTTACTTAGTAGACTCATTTTATTCATAAAAGACATAGATAGTTTTCCCAGCGTCTGCATGCTGTCATAATTACAAGGGTTACAAATCTCCTGCACACGCGCAAAACATAAACATACACATTTTAAGTCAAGCTTAAAACTAAAAGGTTCATCATCATTACGTCATACATTAATTATTTTTTAGGTAAGAATTCTCTTGCTACTGATTGAATAAGGTGATTCAGAAGGTGCTGGTTATAGAGGCCTAACATTTAATTCGCCGCAAGTCAAAATTCTCTTAATACAAAACTTTTAATTCTGACTATCTATGCATATGTATATACACATAAATTACCCAAACACACACATATATATAACACACACACACACACATATATATATATATATATATATATATATATATATATATCTATATATACACACACACACACACACACACACACACATCACACTATATATATATATATATATATATATATATATATATATATATATATATATATATATATAACGGAATTTCATATCAAACAAATCTTAAGCACACGCCATCATACATGACGTTATATCTTACGCTATTCAATTAAATACACATATAACAAGGACGTATTTCAATTGCATCATTTCCTTGTAATACCTGAGATTTACTTTACGCGGTCTAACATAACCACAGCAGAGCATATTTCATAATCTATAAAAAAAAAAAATACGATTTCCTTTTGGAGCAGATGCTTATTCAAGCCTACCTGCCAACAAATTACGATAAACTTGGCATCTGAATACGTACCACTCACAGCATCCAACTTCCAAATAGCAAAGTATTACATATTTCAAACCAGCTACAAAACGAATAGGCAACATTGCTCATTAAATTATTCTGACGGAGAGAGAGAGAGAGAGAGAGAGAGAGAGAGAGAGAGTTAAGTATATCTTAGTTTTACCAGACCACTGAGCTGACTAACAGCTCTCCGAAAGGCTGGCCCGAAGGATTAGATCATTTTTACTTGGCTAGGAACCAATTGGTTACCTAGCAACGGAACCTACAGTTTATCGTGGAATCCGAACCGCATTATAGAGGGTAACGAATTTCTATCACCAGAAACAAATTCCTCTGATTCCGCGTTAGCAGAGCCAAGAATCGAACTTCGGACCACCGGATTGGTAGGCGAGCGCGAAAACCACACTTGTCCGACGAGGAACTGAGAGAGAGAGAGAGAGAGAGAGAGAGAGAGAGAGAGGGGGGGGGGGGTTGTTTGTTGGGCATTGGGAAGATACAATGATTTGCCTTAAAATATCACGAGCCTCCAGCAAAGTCTGTCGTGTGGATTTAATGACATGAGGACCAGCTTTATATACGTGCCGTAAAGTGCCAATCACATGCAGTTGGCGTATATAATGTTCAGTGAGAGAATCTGGTAAACCCAAATAGTAGAGGCGAGGGGTTGCAACAGACATATTATAATCAAGGCAGAAGCGCCGATTAAATTAAGATCCCAAGGACCAGGGTATAAGGGAGGGAGGGGGGAAGGGATGGAGGAACCTAGGGAGGACTCGCTGGCTGGCTGGCTGGAGGGTTAGCAGAGTCACAGAAATGGTTAGGAGAGAGTGATTGGAGAAAGGAGAGAGAGAGAGAGAGAGAGAAGCAAACACCAGTGCCACATGCACGCCGCATTTCACCACACACGATCCAATGCAATCTGATTCGTTTGAGATTTCCCGCTCATTTGCAACAACTTAGCAGCGTGCAATATTGCGAGGGTTCAATTGGACGCAACTAGAATTACGTTCGCCGCCGTTCTACTTGATGGGATGATCTCCCCCCACCCCCTTTTCTGTGTCTGCGTTCATACCGTTTCCCTTTGATAAAACTCACTCCGTTAAATAATATTTTTCAGCGCAGACGACAAAGGAGAATCAGACTCAATCAAATTTGCAAGGAAGACGTCGGTGTAAAACTAAACTTTAAAATATATATATATATATATATATATATATATATATATATATATATATATATATATATATAAATATGCAGAAACTAGGTACTATGTCGTATCTCTAAGTAAATGGGGATACAATCCTCAATGATAAAAAATCCTTCTGTAGTTTAAGTTCCTGCACAAGATATATATATTTCAAACTACAGAAGGATTTTATATCATTGTGGATTGTATCCACATACACTATCACACACACACACACACACACACACACACACATATATATATATATATATATATATATATATATATATATATGCATACATGCATACAGTGGTACCTCGAGATACGAAATTAGTCCGTTCCGAGGAGGCCTTCGTATCATGAGCTTTTCGTATCTTGGACTGCATTTTACATGTAAAATGGCTAATCCGTTCAAAGCCCTCCAAAAAAAACCCAGTAAATTTCATAATAAAGCTAAATTGACCTATAAACAATGAAATACTACGACAATTTGGACCATTCAATACCTAACTTAATACGTACTGCTAATATACCTGTAAATAAAGTGTATTAGTGTACATGGTATACAAGAAATACTGTACGTACATATGTACGTATGTAGTAAAATGTGGAAGCTTACCTTTCGAGTGAGGCTATCTCCAAAAGTGGCGACAGAGGAGGACAAACAGCAGATACGTACGTACACTTAACTTTACGAAACACAAAAAAATGTAAGGAAAACATAAACTAAACTTTACGAAACATATTAACACAACTGTAACACTTAACTTTAGAAAAAACTTAAAATTAAAAATTAAAATTTTTTTTGTCTTTATTTTTACATTTTTTTTTTACTTTTTTATACTTCACGTTTTTTTTATACAAAATTTCAACTTCTTCACCACTTTCAACTTTCTGTTTTTTAGTATCACCTGATTCTTCCTTTTTGCTTACTACTCCTACTAAAGGCCTCTTTAAAAAATAACTATCCAAGGAAGATTGCTTCTGCCTACTTTTGACAATGTTCCTGAAACGACTCAGGCAAACGTCATCAAACTGTGCAAGCATACGACCTGTGTAAGCCTTTTCGTGGTGTTTTTTTTCTACGAATGATTGCACCTTATGAAAAGCAGCTAGAGCATCCTTAATTTCTGCCGTTGTCATAGAGTAGTCGTCCTCCTCCTTGCCGCTGCTAGAGAACTCCTCTTGAACGACGTTATGTTGCATGGCCTCCAACTCCTTCAGGTCATCCGTTGTAAGCTCCTCTTGGTGCTCCTTGAGAAGGTCATTGATGTCGTCCTCATCGATGACCAGCCCATGAACTTGCCGAGTGCAACGATCTCATCAAGATCTGGTTGCGAAACAGTTCCAGGATCGTCAACTGTTCCTGAATCTGCAGCACCAGCTTCGCCCACATCGAATCCCTCGAAATCTCGGGCGGATACGGCATCAGGCCAGAGTTTCCTCCACGAGGAATTCAAGGTTCGCCTGGAAACCTCCTGCCAAGCTTGGTCGATGAGTCGGATGCATATGACGATGTCGAAATGCTCCTTCCAAAATTCACGCAAGGTGAGGTTTGTGGTATCGGTGATGTCAAAACATCTCTTGAAAAGATGTTTCATATACAGCTTCTTGAAGTTTGATATCACTTGATGGTCCATGGGCTGGAGGAGAGGGGTGGTGTTAGGCGGAAGATAAAGAACCTTGATGAAGGAATACTCCACTAGGATATCTTTCTTGAGGCCAGGAGGGTGGGCAGGGGCATTGTCCAACACCAGCAGACATTTCAGAGGGAGGCGCTTCTCTTCCAAGAATTTCTTCACTGCCGGGCCGAAACACAGATTTACCCACTCCGTGAACAAAAGCCTCGTTACCCAGGCTTTCGCATTAGCCCTCCACTTCACTGGAAGCTTCTCCTTAAGCATTTTGTGGGCCTTGAAGGCTCAAGGAGTCTCAGAATGATAGACAAGTAGGGGCTTTACCTTGCAATCCCCACTGGCGTTGGAACAAAGTGCGAGGGTAAGAATGTCTTTCATAGGCTTATGCCCGGGTAGCTTCTTCTCTTCCTGCGTGATGTACGTCCGACGAGGCATATTTTTCCAAAAAAGGCCAGTCTCATCACAGTTGAAGACATGCTGAGAACTGTAGCCTTCGTTGATCATCATCTCGTCGAACGTCTTTTTAAAGGCTTCGGCCACTCTTGTGTCCGAGCTGGCCGCCTCCCCATGCCGCACCACCGAATGGATGCCAGTCCATTTATGGAATTTCTCGAACCCCCCATGCGAAGCCTTGAAGTCTGGGGTTGGCATTGATGTCCCTTCTCCTCCATCGTCTTCGGCCTGGGCAGATTGCCGTCTCTGTTATCGTATCACCAGCGATTTCTTTGTCTTTTATCCAGACAAGAAGAAGCCTTTCCATTTCATCGTGCACGTGGGTCCTCTTGCTGGACAAAATAGTGACGCCCTTGGAAGGTGTAGCTACTTTGATGACATCCTTCTGCTTAAGGATGGTGCCTATTGTCGATGGATTTTGGCCGTATTCCTTGGCGATCACACTCAATCGCATACCAGCTTCATACTTCTTGATAATCTCCATCTTCATCTCCAAAGAGAGCATCCTCTTCTTTTCCGTGAATTTCAAGTTTCTTGGGACCAATGACTACATATATACTGTACGTAATTATGTTATGTAATACGTATACGTATGTAGTAAAGTTCTCACACAACACGATAAAGTATACTACAATGAAATCACTAACAAATTTACGTTAATAAATGAAATCGTTAGAACGAATGAATACCGCGTGCTTACGATACCGACGATGCCGTGCAGTGGCCGAAGAAGCACGCCACTACGTAGATGCATCATGGGAGGGATGCTGACCAACAGGAGAGAAGGATCTCATGGCGGTGACTAGCATCAGGAACCAATGGGAGAGCGGGAGCATGGTGGCGAGTCTACTCAGTTGGCGGCGCGCGAGTTTCAAAATTGTTATTGGTGGTCCGGGCGAATCTCGGACTTTACAGCAACAAGCTTTCATATCTTGAGCAATTTTCGTATGTAGAGCCATAAAATTTTTCGTATTTGCTTTCGTATCTCGATTTTTTCGTAAGTTGAGCCTTTCGTATCTCAAGGTACCACTGTGTGTGTATATATATATATATATATATATATATATATATATATATATATATATATATATATATATATATATATATATATATGTGTGTGTGTGTGTGTGTGTGTGTGTGGATATATATTTAAATTCAGGTTTCTATACATTTCAAATCATGTTAGGTTCACTAATTTTCCAATGTTTTCTTATACATACATACATACATACGCATGACCAAATAGACAGAGGAAGAGATGAACCAGTAGTAACGAACCTACCAGGAGATGACTGGAGAGAACCCAAAGAGAAAAAAAATTCAGAAATGGCTAGAGAGAGAGAGAGAGAGAGAGAGAGAGAGAGAGAGATAGAGAGAGAGAGAGAGAGAGAGAGAGAGAGATCACGTCGCTTTATTCAGTTAGAGGAACGGTCAAACATCCAAAAATACTACAAAGGCCACAAACAGGAACGGAACCAATAAAAACAAATTATCAATGAAAAGTCCTCCATGCGTGCGCCGTAACATCAAACCACGCGGAAACTTGCAGTGCTTTTATTTCGGCCAAACACGGACCGGTTACTAACGTGCGTAGATCAGCGCGAATAAAAAAAAAAAAAAAAAAAAAAAAAAAAAAAAAACCTTAACAGTCAAGCACAAGCTGATCAGGAAATTGCCAGCGTTTTGGATCGCTCGTGACGTGACTGCCGGCGTCATCATGTGGACTGAAATGAGGTCTAAACAAACATTTCTCCATCGAGATTCCAGTCTTTAGCGCGGGAGTCTCTTCAAGACGCCAGAACGGACCCACCCACAGAAACCGCACCGCGGGACCTACAAATACTCGGAGATATGGAGTGCTGGTCCTTTCAGGATTTTACACAGCCGAATATTATTCCAGTTTCCATTTAAAGCAATGTCTTCCAGATCTTATTAGATGGCTGGATTTACGAAAAATATCAATTTCCGTTTACAATAATGTCTCCCAGATCTTACTATAGTGTGTTTACTTTTCTAAGATCGCTAGGGTGGGGCCAGGTAGAAAATGCAGTTTTGTCATATCTACGGTATGTAAATCCCATTAAATGCTTCCCGCAGATATAATCCTTCTTAGAGGATTCGCTTTAGACCTTGGGAGTTGAGGGAAAGATTTGCTTCTTCCCTGTTGACTTTTTTTTTTTTTTCATTCCCGTTCTATTTAGCTATTCCTTCTTTCTCTTTCTATAATTATAGATGCGCTGAATGGCCTGTTAGCTCCTGTGTTTTCACTTTAAACATAAATTCAAAACTCAATCGAAGTATTATGCCCTTCGAAAAGACATCCACTCATTCATTCTTTGCATAACATTTTTATCAAAATCATCCAAGTCAGTCACAAGACTCACTTTCTCTTTTCTTTTTAAAACACAGGAGATTCCACTATATTTCCCGCCTCTCTTGCTTCTTAAGTCTACGAATGGTCATTTCTGACACTTTTGTTGCTTCAGATGTTCTCTGGATAGCCTTCGAAACATCAGTTACAGGACCTTCATGATGGTTTTATTAAATGAAGTATTTCACGAAATTATAGACTATTTCCATGGCCTCAGGTGGTGGGTGAAGACGTTTACAGGAGTCACTTGGGCTGGGCTGTCCATACTTATCACAGTGGGTGATCGAGTGCGAGTATCCTTTAATGATATTGACCATGACTTAGATCCTCTTAAAAATCATAGGTCCCCTAAACTCAGATCTGGCATCGCCGGGAAAAAATGTCATATCTTCATTTTCATTAATGAAACTGAGGTTTTAACGAAGAATATACGAAATAAGACATATTCAAAATATCTGATGCAAACAAAGAACCACATTTCAAGAGATGGAAACTATTTCAATAGACTCCATGAAGCTAATATGATTACCATAACATGAAAATTGGCAACGTATGATATCTGTACAAGCCACACCACAGCGATCTTAGAAAAGTAAACGCACTATAGAAGGCTGGATTTATGAAAAATATCAATTTCCATTTACAGTAAAAATCTTCCAGATCTTATTAGATGGCTGGATTTACGAAAAAGATATCCATTTCCGTTTACAGTAAATGTCTTCCTGATCTTATTAGATGGCTGGAATTACGAAAAAAATATCAATTTCCATTTACAATAATGTCCTACAGATCTTATTAGATGGCTGGATTTACAAAAAATATCAATTTCCATTTACAGTAATTATCTTCCAGATCTTACTAGATGGCTGGATTTACGCAAAATATCCATTTCCGTTTACAGGAAATGTCTTCCTGATCTTATTAGAAGGCTGGATTTACGAAAAGTATCTATGACTAAGCTGATAAACTCACTGTTTTCCTTCAGCAATTAATAAATAAATATTACATTTGAAAAAAAAAAATTCTGAAAATTTAGTGAATATTTACATAGTTTTTCAGCACATTCATAAATACTTAAAACGTGTCAAAACGTAACTAGAAAAACACTGAGACAATGATTGAATGTCAAACAATGGGCAAAAGGACGAACATTATGAATATTAGGTAGCATGGAATATGCAGGCTTTTAAAATGGCAACAACTTTGTTTAACCATACTTCGAGAGAGAGAGAGAGAGAGAGAGAGAGAGAGAGAGAGAGGAGAGAGAGAGAGAAGGGGGGGGGGGGGGGGGGGCCCGCTCCATCATCCGTATCAGAATTAGAGCTGGCATCAAGTAAAACTTGCCTGCAAAGAAAAAAAAAAAAACTATGAATCTAGAATATAACCATCAGCAGTGTTCAGAGACGGCAAACCTCCGTCAAGGCTGAGCAATGATCATCATTATTACCACTTCAAAACTTTCCAAGGTTATGCCTACTGCGCACCGCGGGAGGTGCACTGACGGCACTAACCCGACCAACCGGCCCCCCCCCCCCCCTCCTGCGGAGGGATAGAGCCTGGACTGGACACTAAATGGGGAAGGGGGTTATAATCATACGGAGAAATAACACAAGGTGTAAAATATGTGGATCAAAACAAACTAACAATCTCATAAAAAAAAAAAAAAATTACAGGCATTCACATAAAGAGAATACAGAATGGTCTTCATAAATTGACAGTGACAACGAGGGAATACAACGGGATTATTGACGTAGTGTAGACAACGGAGATTCCACACAAGCAGTTATGAAAAGACATAATATAAAGAAAAAATGATTGCATAATCAATACGAAGAGAGAGAGAGAGAGAGAGAGAGAGAGAGAGAGAGAGAGAGAGAGAGAGACTCCTTTTCCGAAAAAAAGTTGAGAAAATTACCATTATCACGATGAAAAAAAAAATGCTCAAGGTGTACATAAGAAAGATACATACACTAGTCGACCAAGAAAAACATGGGTGTATTTATGTGTATAACTGGGTAGTGAATCAACATACACAAGAGGAAGTTATTATTTTTTTTTCTTCAAGAGCGAACGAGCATCCGGATAAATTGACCAGTTGCGGAAGGGAAGAACTGGTTTTAGGGTACGAACGCCTCGTAACTCTACCCTCTACCCAGTTCCCATCTCCCGGCAACGTTCTGACCCACCCGTGAACTCTCCCGACCGGTAGCGAGCCTCTCTCTCTCTCTCTCTCTCTCTCTCTCTCTCTCTCTCTCTCTCCTTCCTTTTTCCGTAATTCGGTAAGCGTTGAGTCGATCGTACCCTTTAAGGCCAAAATACACAATGACTTCTTTTAAAGCCTTCTCCTCTTCTTCTTCTTCTTCTCTTTTTCTTCCCCTTCCTCTCCTCCTCCTCCTCCTCCTCCTCCTCCTCTTCTTCTTCTTCTTCTTCTACTTCTTCTTTTTCTCTGTTTTACTTCTTCCTCCTCCTCCTCTTCTTCTCTCTTTTCTTCTTCTTCCTCCTCCTCCTCCTCCTCCTCCTCCTCCTCCTCCTCCTCCTCTTCTTCTTCTTCTTCTTCTTCTTCTTCTTCTTCTTCTTCTTCTTCTTCTTCTCTAATAAAGATATTTTCACGAACAATTTGCGGCAAGAGAGGCGCTTCACTCCACGGCCTCCGGGAAAATCAAAACCGTTCCCGAAGAGGGAACGATATGGCACAACTTAGAATCAACTTTAACCACCACTCTTCCTCTTAACGATGCTCGATGAACCTGATCGATGGCTCCGCATAAGTTTCTCGGAGCGGCGCTTTGCAAGGCTTGAAAACATGCATTAATGCAACTTCGGGTAATAAAGACCTGGGTCCAGATTAAATTACCAAAAAAAAAGTAAAAAAAAAAAATTAAAATAAATAAATACATTAAAATAAATAAAAAGGGATATATCAGTCCTATTTGTATTAGTATTGTTTTGAATTTTACAAAATCTAGGAAAGAAAACACGCAACTTAACTTCCTTCCTGCATTTAGAGAAGCCATTTCAACTACCAAAACGTGGCAGAGGTCTGTAAGATCGTTTTTCGAAGTTTATTTTTACGATAATTCTTTTAAAATTAAGCTGTCGCTACAGCCTCGTCTTACAGAATTTCTTAAGATATATAATCTTTTGGAAGCTTCATAAAAAATCATTTTTCAAATTCATTATTGCAATGGAGATTGTTTTTTATTTTCTTTGAAATACAATATTATTTTTTTTACTTTATTTGAAATACAATTTGAAGTGTTTTTTCCTTTCTTTTTCTTTTTTACCCGTATCACAAGAATAAGATCCCTAGAGGCTTTTAAAGGTATTATCAAGAGTTTGGGATTTGAAGTTTCATGGTAAATCTCTTTTGAAAGTTACTCCGATGTTTTTCCCAAAACTTATTTGGAAGTCTTCAATCCTTTTGCAAATGAGCAAGGTTCTTCACTAAGTTTATTTGGAAGTCTTCAATCTTTTTGCAGATGATTCTTAGGTTCTTCACTGAGTTTGAATCTTTTTGCAACTGACCCTATGTTCTTCCCTATGCTTATTTTAGTCTTGAATCTTTCTGCAGATGAGTCTACGTTCTTCACGAAACTCGTAAATTTATTTGCAAATGACTTATGTTCGTCACGAAAGACTTCAATCTTTTTGCAAATGACACTTAAGTTCCTCACAAATTTTGTTGAAAAGTCTTCTAAAAATGTTATACTGCCTTTTCCAGACATTCCTCTTCGAAGATTCTTGAAAATTCTCTCGACTAGTTCCAAGGACTTGTCTTCAAAGATTCTTCAAGATTCTTTTATCATTTCATGAGAGACACCACAAATTCCCCTGAAGAAACCTGAGTTCCCTTCGTGAGACTCTTCCAAATGGATTATTACTCCAAATGTTTATAGTGGATACATTCTAGAGATCCTTCAAAACATTCTTTGGAGACTTTTTCAAGCTCCTTAAGACTCTTCTTGAAGGTTTCAAGGAAAATCTTCTTATACATGTCTTTTGTTTTTGGGAACTCTTTTTCAAGCTCTTGAAGACTCTCTTTGAAGGCTTTTGGGAAAGCCTTCTTATAAGTCTTATAAGTTTCATAGGATCCCAGAAGGCTCCTCTTAAAACCCTCCTCATAGACTGAATGCTCTTTACAATAGTCTTTTAAGACATTTTCAAATTTCTCATAGACTCCTTCAAAGCTCATGTTAAAATTTCATAGGAGACTTTTCTTTAAGCCATCTCATAGACTCTTCTTGCTTTAAAATATCTATATATAAGATCTTTGAGGAATTCCCAAGGATTCCAAGAACTCCTTAAAATATTTACCATTATGCCGACGGTTTCTTGAAGCCTCCTCCGAACAGTTACAACTGTGTCACAGATTTCCAGGATGAGTTTCCTGACATGATAAACATAAGATGCTAAAATGGACTAGAGAACTTTAAAATTGAGGCTATATTAACGAGCAAAAGTATGAATAAAATCTCAGTGAGAGAGAGAGAGAGAGAGAGAGAGAGAGAGAGAGAGAGAGAGAGAGAGAGAGAGAGAATTTTTTTTATAAAAGCAACAAAAATTATACTATATCAAAATAAAACCTAAAATTAACATTTCAAAATTAAATTTGAACAACCTTACCTTTCTTTGAATGACCAAATCGCAGAATAAGAAAAACAAAAATGCTCTCGACCACTAAAGCCCTGCAGAGGGAAGGCCGAATATCGGTTCTTCTCGAAAATATCTCATGTTCCATTCCAATCTATTTTCTTCTGAGAGTTATAAGTACAAAAGGTAAAAATGAAGGTTCCAATATTTTCCATCACTCCTGCTGGCTCGCACTACCACAAAACGGAGCGGTATCATGCGAGAGGTAAGGGAGTCAATAATCAATAATGAGGTTTGACGTTAACAAAACAGCGGAAATAGAGTGGAAGTGTGCGCTGAAGGTAAACCTTGATAACACCCACCAGCCAGATTTTCCCTCCGTGCAACACCCACGAATTTATAACCCTCGGGAACTTCAAGAAACGAGAGTATGCACGTACAAATGCATGGTGAATTCATTAGTTTTATATAATATATTCTATGTATATGTATATATATATTATATATTATATATATATATATATATATATATATGTATATATGTATGTGTGTGTTGTGTGTGTGTGTGTGTGTGTTTGTGTGTGTGTGTGTTATATATGTATGTATGTTCTTAAGTATGTTTGAAGGCTATATTAGTGTTCTATTTTTAAATGGTAATTGTTTCATTTAGTTTTATTATAAATATATCGTACACGCATATATATATATATATATATATATATATATATATATATATATATATATCCAATAAAAGGAGCCCATAAAAACACCAAAATATAGAGAGAAAAGTACTATATTTCAGAGACTGCTGTCTCCCTCTTCAGGTAGATGAAAGAGAAAAGTTTACAGAAATGGTGGTATTTATACCAAGAGGCCCATCCACAGGCAAGCCAATTTAGGTCACCCCCGCTGAAAATCTTCCTTTAATCTTCTTAAGCGTTGGTTGAATGAAAATCTTGTCATTCGTATCTGAAATCCATGCTCCTTTTGAGATGTTCATTACCTGCCTCTCTTTTATTAAGGCCGATTCCATCATTTGACTCTTGTAGCGGCAGTTGCTGCTATAAATTACACGTGACAGATTCCAGTTTATTCTATGGTTTTGTTCATTTATATGGTTGAAAATAGCTGAGTTCTGTTGTCCATACCTAACTGACTGTTAGTGTTGTATTAATCTCTGGGGAAGTGATTTACCTGTAAATCCAATGTAAGATTGTTCACAGTCCTGGCATGGGATTTGATAAACCCTAGTGTCCTTGGGAGATGTCTTTTGTTGGACGTTAATCAGGGATTTGGCTAAGGTGTTTGGGTAAGTAAACGCTTAAGAAGATTAAAGGAAGATTATCAGCGGGGGTGACCTAAATTGGCTTGCCTGTGGATGGACCTCTTGGTATAAATACCACCATTTCTGTAAACTTTTCTCTTTCATCTACCTGAAGAGAGACAGCAGTCTCTGAAATATAGTTCTTTTCTCTCCATATTTTGGTGTTTTTTATGGGCTCCTTTTATTAGATGGAATTCTGTTGTAACAGAACATTTTTACCAGTCATATATATATATATATATATATGCGTGTACGCATATATTTATAATAAAACTAAATGAAACAATTACCATTTAAATGTAGGACACTAATATAGCCTGTAAACATACTTCAGAACCTCGAAACGGCACAAAATCCCTTCCCCCTTCCCCCCAAAATAAGGACAAAATCTTACAGAACAATTTCAGTAACTGTATATCAAAAGCTCTAAGAAACCACCCCTTTCTTTTAATCTTTTTTGGCATCAAGAAATGTCCCAAAAGAAATACCCACTGACGGGGGTTTGGGAGCTTTATCGAAAGCGGTCTCGGGGAGACTGCCGGCAAAAGAAATCTTCAAGAGGAAAGTTTATTCATAAAGCTGCTGGTGTCTCTCGTTCTGTCATCCCACCATCGTAGCCTCCATTATCGTTCGCATAAAAGTGACGCTGTCCGGTACCACCCATCAATGGTTCCAGGATTCGAGGAGCTATGCGTGTCATACCAACATACCACTACTTATTGTCCGCAATATTTCCAATACGTTAAGTTACGATGATACAATAGATGGCTTGCAAGTACCTCAACAAGCCCAAGATACAACCACCAACGAAGATACTGTTTATTGTTTGTGGACATTTACAACTTGTTTTCGTACAAAATAATACAATATAACCGATGGCTTGCAACTAAGTCCTCAACAGGGACAGGATGCCAAACACCAAGTAATTTTATTTGCAATATTTCACCAACATTTACAAACAATATAGTACCAAAGATAGCCTTCTTGTACTGAACAAATGGATTTTACCGAAAACAAAGAAATCATAGTTGAACGGACGACAAATGGCTATGTGAGATAATACAGTGCGCTTACTAACAGACGTAAATATCGGACCAGATGGAAACAAAAGAGAAAAGAAGAATGAATACAAAGGAAAAGGAGACGAGTCGATGTCAAATGAGACAATTACAGGAAACGGGGAGGAGAATGAGAGATATTGCAATAAGGAATGACACTGGGGCATGTAAAGCCTTCTCGAAACTTACCCCGACATACACAGTATGTTGATCGCTTCCGATCACAAGAACTTCCTATTTAAAATAAGCGTAAACGGTACAGGGGACATCAGAGCTATTTGAAGAAGAAATAAAAATCGCGAATGACAAAATAGTTCATAAAACTATCGCTCCAATTTACAAAATGTTACAAGAGTAAATGCATTCGGTCCCGCTGGCTATCTGGCCTCATTGTAACCCACTGCCGACGAAAGCTGACCGCTGAGGTTGGTATTTCGTACGGCCAAACTTCTCTTATTCTGGCCGGGGGAATTATCCTTACCAAACAGCAACGCTAAGTTGCGTGTCACTCCATCGAATAATTTTATTTGACCAGGGATATCACTGCCTAAAGGTCCCGGCACGACGGAGTTACCGTGATTTGAATTCCGCTGAATCGTTAAATAAAAAATAACACATTTCACAAGCAAAGACTATGGCACGCTATTGGCAGGGACGCTCCCCATTAATGATTATATATACGTCCCCTGATCGACTAACTGTGTTGGCTACTTTCATGCTCTAGTCATTGAAATGGCTGTCGATTCTCATCGAACTTTACCAGCAATGTTCTTACAGTAAAAATAACAATAACACATAAATATAGAATAAAACAAATAAACAATAACCATTTGCTCAAACGAGTAGTACGTCGGTAAGGTGGAAAAAGCACATTCTTTCTTCATGCAAAAGTTAACGGAAGGCGGCACAGAAACTTCGTCTTCAATTTAAAAGTAATCTAAAAATAAAAACAAAAAATTTATGAGGCAAAATGTTAAACTCTAAAATAAATATGTTTCGAACATCGTAAATCTAAGAAAATTAAAAATTATCTAAAAATAAAAATAATGTAGAGACAAAATGTTAAACACTAATTTTTTTTTTTACCAACCAGTATGGATACCACCATTCGAACATCGGAATTCCAAGAAAAATGAGTGAACACATTCCAAACAAACAAAAGCAAGGCGAATTCCAAAGTTATTGCCGTGAGAAAATATTTTTCACTAAAAGCAGTAACAAAGATTTTTTCTCAAAAATACTCCAACGCAAGCAAAAATTGCTTTTAAAACTATCTACACAACTTGGAGCACTTTACCACCTTATAAATATTATGATCAGAATTTTTATCCACTTACAGAAAGTCAAAATACCACAAATACAAGAGTATTAAGTATATATTTATGTAGGTATAAGGAAACATACACACACAGAAGAGAAACCTATAATTTTTAATTATAAACATGTAAGCATATCATATATACCTAAAAAGATAAGACTCACTGATACAGATGCAATATATATATGTATATATGTATATGTATATATATATATATATATATATATATATATATATATATATATATATATACGGTTGCTGTTTCCAATGGATAAAAAATAAATGCATGTAATAGATCACAATTCTGGCACTTATAAAAGGAATTATTTATGATATATATGAATTAAAAATTTCTTTATGAAATTTTTTATGCATGAAAAGAAAAAGTGTACAATATGGTTTTTTCCCAACATTATTGACCTCCTTTCAGAAAAAATATATACATGAGAACAGTAAAATCACCGTTTCGCACGAGGTCGTAAATATTACTAAATACGGAACAATAACTTGTCAATGTTGCCTGAAATTCACAATCTTTGCCAGCCTTCGGCTCAAGACCTTAACTACCATTATATATATATATATATATATATATATATATATATATATATATATATATATATATATTATATAATTTTTTTTCTCGAGTTACGTTACGCAGAAACAATGGGACGTCTCCCACGAATATTAAACTGGAATAAGAACCGAGGCATAACGTTGCCATGAATAGAATATTACGGGAATGATAAACAGATATCATAACTAATAAAGAAATACCTCTGGGCACGAAACTGATTTAATGTATTCAGTTCAATAACCTGTAACCATAAACAGTCGCCTAATTCCCCTAACTACCTGTACCGTAATAATTAATTCACCTATATTCCAAAGAGAGTAGCCTTAAATTATCAACGATTTTTCTCAAATTATCAACGACTTTACTTAAATTGTCAACGATTTTACTTGAATCATCAACGAATTTTCTTAAATTGTCTACGATTTTACTTAAATTATCAACGATTTTACTTAAATTACCAACGATTTGACTTAAATTGTCAACGATCTTACTTAAATCTTCAACGATGTTACTTAAATTGTCTACGATTTAACTTAAATTATCACGATTTTACTTAAATTGTCCACGATTTTACGAGAAACGTCATGAAGTTTTATTTTTTCAGGAATGACTTGAACTAAGCCCTAATTACACAGACCCACATCATCAAATACCCAGAAATCTATTTCAATCAAACTGTTGAATTCTATTATAGTCAAATTATTAAAGAGGAATGAAAAATAATCATTACATCGGGGCGAGTCCACGGGAATAATGTTACTTACCTAGCTCTTTATAAAAAATTCTGGGTGGCAAACTAATCTCAGCACCAATCCATAAATTATTACAATACCAAATTCCTTCCACTCTGACGAATAATAAATGGCAATTGCTTGTGGAATCATCGTTCGATAGGTAGAATGAAGCGAACTTGTGTAATCCTAACATTTTAATTAATTCACGACAGCGTAATGGAAGAAGTAATGTCGATCTTAAGTACCGGAGAGCACCTGTACTTCTGATTCTGGAATAAAACAAATGGAGTCCAGTCTTATTGCGAACATTATCGTAAGCACAACAGCGAAGTTTAGGCGTCACAAGAGGTAATGGGTGATGAAAATAAATGTCGAGCTAATACCAATCCTGTTAATTGTCCATTACATAACAGCAATCCACCATACTGACTTCCCCACTTTGATTAAGAGGAGGAGCAAATCTCACAATTAAGTCTATATCTAAAATTATTTACAGCGCAATCAGATTACGAAAATACTCTCATACATATAGGTATCTACGCTTTAAAGCAATTATTAATATGCTTAGTACCTTTTCTAAGAAAGAAGAGATATGCCAATGAATTCACAAGCTACATAAAAGTTTTTCAAGTGTTGATTTTTAGACCTCCATATAGTACCATTGTACTGCCCACCGTATACGTCTTGACGCGTACGGAATAATCTGACAAAATTTTGGATCGTACGCGCGCACACACATGGCACTAGGTAGTTTCCCCTAACAGGGGGCGAGGGGGGGAGGGGGGTACGCAAGGGAAAAAAACATTGTTGAAGAACAACCACATTGAAAACCACAGAAGAAATAAAAACAACTAGAAAGCAGCAGATTAAGTGTTATATCTAAATATATCGGCGAATCACATATTCGAGAGGAACACACATGCTTATTTTTAAAGCGAAGTTCGAAGGGGGCGCAGCCAGCCTTACGGCCAAGCAAGGGAAAAATATACGAAAAGCTACACATGTGCTATGAGGTACCTTTGTAAGAGGGGAGTGGGCGGGGTTGGAAGGACACTCCTTAAAAGAAGTAGTACCTGTGGAAACTGAAAGTAATAACGCCACTTTTCTTGTGAATGCATGAAATTACAGACACCATGACAACAAACATAGTTCCATTTTTATTGATACATGAATACATTTAGATGCGCGAAATACGCAATGAATGCATGCAAGTGCCAATTTACGGCATATAAAGTTTCACACAGCTAGATTTATATTTGCATATATGTAAGCATCTAGGTAATAAAATATCTAGAATTACACAGCATATCACGTAATAAGTACACGAATCATCAATTTATCTAAGAATATCGTCGTCGTCAGTAACTGAAGCCCCGAATCTGTCGAAAATAACGACTCGTGTTTTGTTTTATAATGATAATAATAAAAACGAAACTGCAATCAAGAAACCCTCAGTGAAGGCGAGGGCTCCGAGGAAGCGATTCGCGAGTTTGCTGCAACATGAAAGAACATATACATCAGGCAATACGCTAGAATTTCGGATATAAATGCTTAAAAGTCATCTCATGCAGGTTTATCTCGTATTTGCTCTTGAACCCTCTATTACCGAGACGTTTCCTTTTTGCTTGAGATATCACCTGCCTTTAATTTGACCTGGGTGTTCAATTACCCGCAATGTACAATAAACAAATAACATGCTCGGATGCATTATCGCGTGACTCGTCTTCCTCTGGATTCCTTGACACGTGATTTAACTTAAAAAAAAAACAAACAAAAAAAAAACTTCCCCCGGATGAGATGTCTGTTATTTCATGCTGTATAGCTCCGCATTAAAATAACAGGGAGATTTTCTAAAATACGACAGACTCTTATTATTAGATAAATATAGTATTATGGTCTTCAGCTCTCAGAACTGGAAAAAAAACACCGAAATATGAAAAACAAGGATCTGTGCATATCTACGTCATTGTTTTGTGTGTAAGAACATGTGAAAACAAATAATTTAATCATAACGGCATGGCGATGCACAACCTTGGGAGACAGTTTAAAACTAGAAGTAGGACTTACTGAGAAATTAAAAAAACGCTCAAAATACTCATAATGAAACATCTTCTTTAACCAATATGGCTAAAAAGCAACTGAACGAGCTTGTGTGTTCCTCATAAAAGGAAAATACGCTGTTTATAGGGCAAGGTTTACATAGACTGTTTCTAACAAACGATAGAGGGTCTTGAGCTGATTCCTATCAACTATAACCTTTCCCTTTAAATTGATTTTAAAGAGTTATCAAGAAATTCTCTAAAATCTGCCCATCTACATGTCTCTCTCTCTCTCTCTCTCTCTCTCTCTCTCTCTCTCTCTCTCTCTCTCTCTCTCTAATATATATATATATATTATATATATATATATATGCATATACGTATATGTGCATATATGCATATATATATATATATATATATATATATATATATATACATATATATATATATGCCAGCTAGCTAATATCCAGAGCATGAATGAGCAGCTATATCTGGATACATCAGCATCTAAAAAATCAATAAAATGTAGTCATCGTTAACTCAACTGACTTTCCGTTTATTTCACCCAAAGTGAAATGCAGCATAATCCCAAAGACTAAGAAACATACAAGCGAGATTCCTAATTCTAAGAAACTGATTTTTATAATTTAGATAATAAGATGTAAAAACGAATAGTAGTATAGGCCCTATACCGCTGTTTGATCTAGTTAGATTATTCTGAGCAGCCAGTAATTTTACTATCGTTTAGGTAAGACTATTACAGGCTGCTCAAAATAAAAGTCTTACTCTCTTTTAGGTAAGACTATTATTCTGAGCAGCCAGTAATAGTCTTGCCTAAAAGATAGTAATAGTCTTACTATCTTTTAAGCAAGACTATTACTATCTTTTAGGCAAGACTATTATTCTGAGCAGCCAGTAATAGTCTTGCCTAAACGATAGTAAAATGAAGTATTCGTAAGGGCTCAAAGCTGGCATTATTGGTGGTCAGTTTATACACAATTTGTCCAACCCGAAAAGAGTGAGATTCATCGTTAAATTGACATGACAAAAAAAAAAAAAAAAAGCCTTGTGGTTTCCCCGCGAAACAAGGCAAACGCAAAGGTCAAAACTCTCGCAAAACCCACTCTGACGCATACTAGAGTCTGCCAGTGTGCTTTAACACAGACATCAACTTCGATTATAATAGCAGAGATAAATAACCTCAAACTGCTGACATGTAGCTATCAGCGCCAATGAATCATGAGTAATCTAATGGCCAATAGCGTGCGGCGTTTTGAATTATTTAATCTCCAACGTCTAGCATGTCAATGGCTGAGGGTCTTTGTCCATCCTTCCTTCCTTCCTTCCAGGCCAAAGAACTGATTTGGATATCCGCCATTTGCCCACATATACAGCAGCGCTCATAAACATTACAGCATGATGGACGAAGCTGTATGTATTCAGAATCAGTGATTTGCAGGCATATTGGTTTTCCTGAGGGTAGAACGTTTTATGTGACACACTTCCTTCTCCCATAAATACGCCTCGTCTATATTTTTGCGTCTGGGAAAGTATATATACAGAACATATCCTACTAAGTGTGGACAGGTGGCAGCGCGATGGCGGAGCCATAAGTAATTCTGGCAATAATGTCTTTCTGTCCCTTTTATAGCTTGAGTTGGAGAACAAATACCATTTTTTATTATTATTATTTTTTTTTTTGCCAGGATCCGGGGCGGGTCTTTTCTTCTCTCCTTAGTCGCCGCAGAACGGCAAAAAGAAAAAAAAAGATCCCTTTAGTGTTATGAGAGAATTACATACCGCGCCGAGGATCGATCAGAGGGATGGATATATGGCCTACAAACGTGTAATCTCGAGCACAGCCGAACGAGAGGTGTTGGCCAACGACTGCCATTACGGCTTATTGCTCACTCTCATTTTCGAGAATAAAGCGGAATTCTAAATTCACAGCCGTGAACACCGAGAGAGAGAAAGAGAGAGAGAGAGAGGAAGTCTTCTCAAAGGGAAGGGAACCAATACACAGTAATAACTATATCGTGAAATATAGATGATGTTGTATTTCTTAAGATAACGCTCAAGCATTTTCCACTTATTACACGCAATAAAAGTGCTTGAATTATATACGTCACGGGCGCGCACATCAATTCTGCACGACCGTTATTGCTTGTCGATGAATCAGTCTCTGGGAGGTTCCAATGTCGATAACGATTCTTATGACAGATACAATAAAAAAGAGTAGAAAAAACTGAACTCTGCGGAGAAACTTACGTGAAATAAAAAGGAAAATCAATATTCACAGGCCAACATGCTAACTTCACAAGAGAAAACAAAGAAAACGACCATACAAACAACAGTAGGTAACAGCCAAGCATTATGGATCCTCTCACGTATTCCAGCGTAATTAACAGATAATCGCACATACAATCAAGATGGCTGCGTCAACTTGTGAAACAAATTAACGTCGCTCGACAAACAATAACTTAGGTCCCCCTCCGCGACAAATAGGATATTTTGTCATAATTAATATCCCAATGAACTATGAGTAAGACTCACGGGCGTACAAACCGCCCCCCGCCCCCTACTTGAACTCAGACTGCTACAGTGACGAATGGCCAAAGTTTTTATGAGCATGGGGAATATAATGAAGTGTATTGCACAGCGCAATGCATGATTAAGGGATTGAAAAAAAAAAAGAGAGGGGGGGGGATGAATCACTAAGAAAAAAAAAAAAGGAGAGACAAGGCGGACCTTCATCAAAAACTAACGCACAGTAAAAGTTGATATGTGAAGCTATATGATTCAAGGAGAGAGCGAGAAGAGAGAGAGAGAGAGAGAGAGAGAGAGAGAGAGAGAGAGTTTTTCCCTTTAGTCTGTAGGTTTCGGCAAAAATGATCTCGCTGTCGCCCAAGAATAACAAGCATCTATACCTAACGTTTACTAATTTTTTTAAACCACATTATTTGCTATCTTTCGAGCCAATTTCCCTATTTTTTTCTTCTCAGATACTGTCTAAATCTCACATTGCTTCAAAATCATTTCGCACCGATATATTTGTATTTGTAGCTGCTTTCGTTTCCTATCACTCTTTCCAGCCATCTGACTTCTAACTTTTTTTTTTTTTTTTTTTTTTTTTTACTTTATTCTCAGATCAAAATATTCATTTACATGTGGTATCACTGTCACACTGTGATCCCTCAGCATATAGTACACAATTCCTAATGAAAATTCATTTTTCCAAGTTTTTAATTTGAATTTAGCAAGCACTTTCAGCATTAGGGCCAGATGATCTACAGACTTCTTTTCAATATTCCAACTTTAATAGAATATGCCCCACTTTTTGTTGCAGTGTGCATACACACACACACACACACACACACACACACACACACCACACACATATATATATATATATATATATATATATATATATATATATATATATATATATATATATTGTGTGTGTGAGTGTGTGTGTGTGGAAATTCTATATATATATATATATATATATATATATATATATATATATATATATATATGTGTGTGTGTGTGTGTGTGTATGTGGAGATTCTATATGATATATATATTTATATATATACTATATATACCAATATCTATATATATAGATCTATATATATCTATATATAAAAATATATATATATATATATATATATATATCTATATATATATTATATATATATAGTATGCATGTGCACGTATGTATATAGTACTATATATACACATACATATATACACAGATTCTTTCATTCTTTCTTTTTCCACAATACATTTTTCCCTTAGTTGGGATGGACACCAGAGCGTATTTCTAGCCCTAAGCCCTTCTTGACCTATGCTGCGACCCACCGCATTCGAATAATTACCAGATACTCAACTCACTGATTAGGATAAAAACAGGTACAACAGCGTTTACATAAAACGGACCCTAATCGTTTCCCCACCCCTGGGATCGATCACGTTTGTCTTGCTGGTCAGAGGAAATGGTGAACAACAGGACCGCCACGAATTTAAAAAAACTCAGGAGGTTCGTCTTCGTCAAGGTTAGTTCTTCAAGGTCACAAACAGAAAGAGTATCGTCGCTTTTCACTCAGCAGATGTCAAGGTGATTCTCCTATTTATTTCTTTCCTATTCTATTTAACGTCTCTACTGTCATGGTTCTCCCTCACTAGAATCACTCATTACTGCTGTCACAATTATTCGCTGCATCTTTAGTCTCCAGCACACAGGGGCTGATATTACAAGGGAGACTCAAGACGTAAGGAGAGAGGAAGAGCTGATAACTGAGGAAATGAAGGGAGGACAGAGGATGACAGATAAGCAACAAAGGCAGAAGGAAGATGGGACGAACACGAGATGAAGAGAAGAGAAGGAAAACGAAGTGAGAGAGAGAGAAGACGCCAAAGACAAAGAGAAGATTCTGTGCATTAAATGTATATAATGGCATCCATCTCATGCATTAGGTATTCATTAAGTATTCATTACACGCACCCCTGTCATCGATATCGAGCAACATCATTTTGCCTTTTAAGCCATCGACCTCATTCCAGCAGAGGACAAAATGTAAATAACTTATAGGTTTTGGAACTTTTCTCTAAACCTCATTAAAGAAGACATGAAACTTGGCCAAACTCGTATGATTTTTGCTTAATTTTCCCCGAAATAAAATTAGGTTCATGTCATTACCTGGCTTATAGCATCAACACCCACCAAAGGAGAGTAGTTATTACAAAATATTTTCTACTCCGTTCAGCCTTTCTTGATTGCTTCTATGGTGGATTTTAATAACAATTTTATTCACTTTGAAATATTTTTTTTTACCTTAGTTGTCCGTTCAAACAAATCAAAATACTGAATGATCTTAATTTCGAATTTTTGTAAGATAATGTCTGCTCATGTATTTAATAATCCTACTATTTTACCAAAATCATTATAATCGTCATAGAGGTAAACTTCATATTAATGATAATAGATTAAAAAATAATTATTGCTACATCGAACGCACCTTTTGCCAAGACAGAAGTAATGATTATACCAATAACTTCGCTTCCTATTAGCATCATTATGCTCTTTCAATAAACGAAAATATAAGACAGACAGGTTCAGGAGGAGACTACAATCTAAACATTTTACCACAACTGCATATAATACATAAATTAATGGGGATGACACTTAACCATAACCTAAATCATTAAAGAGGCAGCTAATGGTAAAATAAAAATACATAAAGTATTGGGGATGTCACTTAAATAACCTAAATTACTAAAAAGGCATCTTATGGTAGAATGGTCTATTTCTACTCAGTTGACATATGCACCCACTTACTTCAATGTATCTGTTCCATGTGTGCGGCATGAGGCCGTTAGACACGATCATAAAATCCGAACTGTAAGACTTCATTTTCTTGTAACGATCAATGCGGGATTGCAACATAATCATATATTCGCTAATGTAAGCAGATAACACGCAATAAAAACGCAGAATAGATTTCTCTAGAGAATATCATAATAGCCCTCGGGGGGCTTTTCCAGCAATGTTGCAAGAGTTCCAGTAAGGCTAAGGCCATGTCACTTGGAGTAGTTACCGCTGTCGTGGGTGTTGTAATGTGTCTGGATATGGTTCAATACGTACTTATAAAGGAATGATTGGTAATACCCACTTTTCTATTTCTCTGGTCGGGGTAATACTGCGAAATTCTTACTGTACAACGAAAATACATTACCTTAACCGCTGACAATAAATTGGTTAGTCTCGTATGCAGGACATAAGTGCTTCAGGAAAGAGAGAAGAAAAAATCACAATTAACTCAAATTTATGGCAATATACGACCACTCAGTTCAATCATGGACCGTTGATTTTTTTTTTTTACAAAAACGATATTATATACCGGTACATCTTCATTCGCATCTATATCCCTATGCTGCTTCTCTCTCTCTCTCTCTCTCTCTCTCTCTCTCTCTCTCTCTCTAAATATATATATATATATATATATATATATATATATATATATATATATATATATATATATATATAAACAATATAAATCCTGCAGCACGCAAGAGATGCATAGGGCCTCCTCTTCTATTTCCACCTTCATTCTCCTTAGACATCTTCTTTGGTCTCCCCCCCCCCCCGACCATATAACCCTGCCCCTTTCTCCAGCATTCCACCATTTCCTCTTCTCTCGTGACTCACGGGTTCCACTCCAGTTACCTACCACTTCTTCTGGCTGGTAGTTGGACCTGCCATCTGGTTCCTACGATCCCTCTCAAGATTTAAATCTTCAATTGCTACCAACCTCCTCACCGTCAAACCAACTAAAGAGTACCATGACTCAGTTGGGCCATAAGCCATGAACTCTTTTTTAGTGCCCACTGACAGGTATTACTATCATTCCACGTCACTGTGAACATACCAACTGCCCGTGCCTGCCCTCTGATCTGATTTTTTATTTTTATTTTTTTTTTTTTTGTCTTCCGAGGCGACCGTAGTACTAATTACCTAAATCTCTCACGGACTTTTCACTCTTACAAATAAAACATGCTCATAATGTTCATTTAGTTTGTAAACTGGTTAACAAGTCCTGCTATGAATGCCTCCCTAAAAATATATATATAAATAAATAAATAGATAAATAAATATATGAATAAACAATCAACCGTAATACTAGCAGCATTCCCTCTAGAAGTCTAAATATCACTATGAAGTCGCCAATATAGCCAAGATTCAGTAGCATTCCAACGTTTTGTACTGATACCCAAACCTGCCTTATCGCCAAGTTTGCATGACAAAATTCACAATTAGAAAACTGACAAAAGTGATAGATTCACACCGGTCATAAGTTACAAAGGACCTCTCAATTATACATCAACCATGACTTTACTTCATGCAATTTCGTTTTACTATAGACTTATAACGAACCTCATCTTTCATCTTATACGATAACCCATTAAGTAAAAATACCCTCAAATGCTTTCCAAAATCTACAAATTACAAACAGCAACAGATATATAAATAGGTAAACAGCCGAGAGGAGAAGAGAGAATGAATGCAATGAAGCAGGGTCCAAGTGTCCACAGCAAAAAGAAGATTTATTTCTTCATAAATCAATAATAAGTACTATTGTATGTAGCCCAGCCAGTACCCGATTCAAAGGACAACTACAAAGACTCCCTCTGCGTCCAGTGAGTGACATGCAGCCACGGATCTTCACAAACAGCCCCCAAGATTGTGGGTAACTTGATGTCAACTTACATGGCGAGGCACATAAAGGGAGAATGGGGACTTCCGCCCAGTTATCTAGGGGGGATAAGTGACTGGCACTCTGGAAATGGCTCTTTCAAATGGAGTCCTAGGGAGGGGAAGGAGTCGGGAGAGTTCTTGGGAATCTGTGAGTCACTCCTTGCCCCACTGCTCTGGTCAATATACTTCGAGATTAGGATCAGCTCTCCAAAGAGTATAAATACATAAATAAATACTTCCTTGACGTCACGCGCCGTTGGAAGCGATAATAATGATGAAATAAACAAATCACTTCCATTATAACGACTGATTATATAAATTTCTCCCCTTTTAAGACAGAACTATTTCACTTAAGGATGTCAATTACGATGTACTGAAATATTAGATAAAATATATATTCATAAGCAATAACAGATAATGAAGATATACTTTGAGAATAACCTACAAAAAATATTCATCAACATCAGCTGTCCAAGAGATGTTTCAGCCATTTCATCAAACAAAATTTATTATATTTTCGTCAGGAATGTTTAGCGAAACAATCAATGACTTGGCTTACCGACCTCGTCACCTGCTTACCTAAGTAACAAGAAGACAGTCTATACTAGATTTGAGATAGGACCACAGCAAAATTCCTCCAAAAATAATGGAATGGAAGCAAGACGCTAAACAATATTCGTATTTCGAATTCAAACGAAAATATTTTCAAATCAGTAAAATTCTTTTGAAAATTACTGGACACATTTTATGCCAAGGGTAGGAACAAAGCTTGGGTGTTTATGTCTTTTTAAATAAAGACAGTATACTATATCCTAATTGCCATGATATGAAGGGACTACTAACAGGGGCAAACCAGAAACACGTGAAAAACTGAATACCTCTGGCGGGCCTGGGTTCCATCAAACCCTTTGGCAAGCGCTTCAAGAAGTGTATAATTCATGAAAACAGCCTTTATCTTGTCATTGGGCAAGCGCTTCCAGAAAAGTGTATAATTCATGAAAACAGCCTTTATCTTGTCATTGGGCAAGCGTTTCCAGAAAAGTGTATAATTCATGAAAACAGCCTTTATCTTGTCATTGGGCAAGCGCTTCAAGAAAAGTGTATAATTCATGAAAGCTGCCTTTATCTTGTCATTGGGCAAGCGCTTCAAGAAAAGTGTATAATTCATGAAAACATCCTTTATCTTGTCACTGGGTAAACCAAAACAGCGAGTAAAAGCTTCGACGAGATGACCTGAAACCGAGAGCAGTGTCTGGCTGCTGTAACAATTCCGTGAATGTCAAAATCGTACCGAAATAGCTTCCACTCATCACCTGAATCGCCCAGTTTATCTTTGCTTCAATTGGCTTGCGTGCGAACTTCAATCAAAACTCTTCATCATAACGGGCGAAGTGACATTTTTATTGGCGACTGCACAAATATCAAATATCGAAAATCAGGCACCAGTGATATCATATTTCATTTTTCCACGCCAAATTCCGTCCATTTATAACACTCCAATTCTTTTTAAATTACCGAAAGCGGTCTCGCTAATGTTATTAACAACAGCTAATAGACACTGCCATGACACCGATACTCGGCTCGTGAGTTTGTGTGTGCGTGCGAGTGTCCGTAACTGTAAACGTTTTTCTACAGTGTAAATAATACCGAGTTCATCCAGTGGCAAAAAGATGGCGCTGCTTCTGTCCATAAACTTTTGCTGTCTTTAATTAACGCACTTAGAAATCAGAAACATGCATGACTGCTAAGACTTAGCGCACACAAACAAAGCCTTTCAGACACAACCCGTGGAAAAGGCACCTCTGAATTATCTCCAGAGTTGATGGGTGGCTACGAAAGGGAGAAATTTGAAGTTCCCATTTAATCGGACCAAAATCCCCCACTTGGCGAGGGATAAACAAAAAGGAGGCAGGGGAGAGGGATTGGCGGCGATATAATCCCTTGCAGACACCTGTAGTGTTGAAACAATGCACACAGTACAACCCAAAGTCAACAGTTCAAGACCTAACGTCAACATGTCCCGATTTGGCGCACAAGGCGGTCGGGTCTGCAGCCCATCTCGGTCCAAAACAGAACAAACCCGTAGAGGCCTTTATTCAATATTTACCCGTCATGGGACCTCATTCCGCCGCCATATGCCAACAGCATTATAATGTAACCATGTATCTGCGACTCCCTTTATGAATGAATACTCCACGAAGCGGTGCCATCCAACGTAACACCTTCTCGGGGCGCCGTTAAAACATTTAATCGTGAATATTTACTCAATCAATGTCGAGAAATGCGCATGCTTGGTTTTCAAGCATGAAGCAACAATTCATAAAACTTTTTGAACGAAAAATCTATTAAACGCGAACCTGCCCTGTTATTGCATAAATCTGAACTCTAGCTAAGCTGATGAAATCGTGCATGATCAAATGAATTGTGCTCGCGCGCACGCTCGTGCGCAAACAACAGGATCCATTTGAAACCCTCCAGTAACTCTGGGCACGCCCTATATATATATATATAATATATATTATATAATAACATATATATTATATATATATATATATATTATTAAAATATATATATATATATTATATATATATATATATATATGTATATATATAGATATATATATAATGTATATATATATTATATATTATTAATATAATATATATATATCTATATATATTATATATATATATATATATATATATATATATATATATTATAAATATTTATTATATAGTATATCCTTGGAAAAGTGCATACGCTCGTCACCCCCGATAAGACCGGCCTCATATTTTCCTTGGCAATTATGATGAAAACGGCGCAGATGCTCATCGAGGAATCCCTGACCCAAGACGACCCCGAAGACCAAATAACAGAGTTTCGCTCCTAAATGGGGGATCAATAGACTCGATGACTTAATAAAACCACGATTAGCCTGTTTCAATGAAATGACTGAGCCCCGGATCGCATTATTAAGGGTAATCAGTGACGGGTTACTGAGTTTTATGTCTTCAACGTACCTTGGGGATGGAGGTATGTTGCCGGCGCGGCGATCTGAGTCGGCATTTCTTCGAATTCTGTACACCAGTACCAGAATAAACGAAAATATAACAATGTTATTTTAACATTACAAAATGCCGATCCCAGGTGGGCATTTCATTGTTATAAAAAAAAAAAAAAAACCAAAAAAAAAAAAAAACCTGATCTACATCGAGATTACAAACATATTACATAATCTTCCATTTCCCCGTTAGCGGCAATCCCAGAAAATGAAATCACTTTTTTTTAGCAGCATTACGGGATTAATCCCTTTAAAATCCTACCGGATCAACCGTAAACTGAAGGCAGGAAGGATTTTCTACTTTGTTCGGAAATATCTTAATCCGAGATACGTCTAGTTGATACGCGGAACTAAATGATTTAGGGACGTTTTCAGAGATAGATTCCGTACTGACATGCGACGGAAATGGACGAGAACTGACGCGATGTGAAAGCACACAGGAATTGCTTGCAAAATGTTTGGAGGCGAGATCATCCACACTCCTCCGAGAATAGAAAAATGCACAACGCACATCCAATACAAAATTCGCCAAAAAATGCAGAAAACAAAAAAGCTTATTTACGTTCAATCCTCGAAAGGATATGCAGATGAAACTTGCAAGGCAGAGAGTTCACAAAATTCGCCGAAAATTAAGAAAAAAATATATTTATGTTCAACCCTCGAAAGGGAATGAAGATGAAACTTGCAAGGCAAAGAATTAACAAAATTCGGCGAAAACTGAAGAGAAAAAATCCTAATTTTTTTCAACCCTCGAAAGGATATGAAATGCAACTTGCAAGGCAGAGAATTCACAAAATTCGCCGAAAAATGGAGAAAAATGTATAATTATGTTCAATCTTCGAAAGGAAGTGAATATGAAACTTGCAAGGCAAGGAATTCACAAATAAATAAATAAATAAATAAAAACATTGCATTCACATCTAAAACATCTCTGGAATTTCAACAAAGGAGATTATTTAATTGCGTAAATGCTGACATACACGATTTTGAAATAAAAAGCTGACGAAACCTTACTAATTGTAGAGCGGCAGAATAAACAAACTCCAAACAACACTTCGTGAGGCTTCTTGCCTGTCGTAATAATATTGCAAAATGCTTTCAATTCCGATCGGATATAAATGAACTCTTATTATGCGATTTTCAAACACATGATCGTAAATTCGACGCCACATTTTAAGCCTCACACGCGCGCGCGCGCTCTCTATTTGGATTATCATTTTACAAAACGTTTCAACCAATTTTGCCAAGCACGAAACGAGGTTCACAATAGTCTCGTGAAATTAGCAAAACCTGAAAAAGTACAAAAAAAGAAGAAAAAAAAGGAGTAATTTCATGCCGGCCATTACACAGAAACAAGTATCGAAATTGTGAACCATTTCCCTGAACAAATTCTCTTTTCCTCCCAGTTTGTTTTCTATTTATAGAGAGGTTTATCGCACAAAAGTAAATATAAACGATAATTTCATTTTATGACAATAGGAAATTTTCTCAATCCGAATACCTATCCCATGCACGCATTGTAAAGAGAAATATGGACTGCAGTACTGAAACGCCAATTCTTTTTTTTTTCGTTCTTTCAGTACCAATTGAATGCATCTTCGTAAAACATTAAATGGAAGGTATGACAATTTTTCGTTATTTTTATCACTGTCAATAACACTAGGTTTCTTTGGCAACACTGCTGTGAGGTAAATATTTCAGCGTTCATGATTTTTCCGAACCTGCTGTTGCAAAATCTGAAGAAAAATAATTTACAGAGAGACGTCCATCGAATACAATAAAAAAAAAATAGATGGTGTTCGAAGAACGACAAACCAATAATAATTAAATTCGAATTGCTAAATAGAATATTGATTTCAATTAATTTCTGAATAACTTCCTGTCGCAACAACACTTGCGTAACAGTTCGTAAAAATTGACTTACTGCACATTCCGTTTACAATTCTAATTTACGAAAGGAAAGCGGCTGTCTATATGTCCAACGGAAGCAAACAAGCACAGCAAACAAGCCATTACAAACAACTCAAGCAATCAGGACTTCAATACAGTGAAATATCCGTAGTTTACGGCCCCCAATAATATTATGGGACACGCCAGGGAGGGTCGACTGCCACAGAAACGATTAAGAGTGGCTTTCAACCCAGCAAACCCACAGAGTCATTGGGCGTGACAGTTAATAATGTCACACCATCCCAACAAGGAAACAAATTGCCTAATAGCACAGTACGCTACCAGACGTACTATAGCTGACGAGCGTAGGTGGTAATTTAGAATTCTTTTTTATACAGTGAAAAATTACTGAAAAGGATGTAAACCGTCATAGAAATGGGTCGATCACGAAAGTAGTACATTGTCGCAAAGTTCACGAAGTCCCTTAGTTAATGTCTTTGGCATTATGCCATATGACACAGTTAGAGAAAATTGCGGTCATTAACATCATGTACAGACGAACACTTCAGCACAAATGACTTAATCGAAAATTGTAGGTTACGTCCTCAGTAAACTATCGGTAATATCAAAAGCGCCATGCACTGAGCAACTTGTAATGAATCGATTGGCAATTTACTCAATTTACTGAAATAAAGGGGTAGGCGGAGTCCCCACAGGTACATCATGATTAAATTTTCAATAACTTTTATCACCATAAATTTTGGAAAAAACGTCACTACTTGGTGATATGTAAAGGAAAAAAAAATAAAAGCATACTATAACACGTACATTCCAAAAGAAAACAATTTCAGAAGCCTGATATATATATATATATATATATATATATATATATATATATATATATATATATATATATATATATAAGAAGAGAGAGAGAGAGAGAGAGTCTACAGTTTGTAAGCTTATGCATGTATGTTATATTACACAACCGACGTGAATTGTACTCACTCCATATAAACGGGAAAAAATATTGCTGATCAAAGTGTGGTACCATTCCGCACCCCGCTCGCAAAAAAAAAAAAAAAAAAAAAAAAAACAACCGTAGCGGTACGTTTTACCTCTCCCACATTTATTTCATTCCGATAATTCTATATAAAAATCAAAAAACAAAAAAACAAAATATGTACGAACGATTGAAGGAAATCTCGCACGCAGTGTCATATCACACATGAGTTTACCATTTCATATCGAGGTTTTAGCTTTTGAATTTCCATTTACAAAAATAATTGTTAAATACCGAAATAGGATACAATCTGCCGTTCGCAACGCTTATATTCTTTAAAAGGCCGAATCGAAAATAACATTTCCTACATTTATAGAAATCCCTTTCAAGTAGAAATGCATGTCTTGCATGTGTATTTGAACAGGTCAGGAATGAAATATACTTACCCTAGGCCAGGGTAAAACTTGTCAATTTGTCAATCGAATACATTCATGTAAGATTTAGGATATATTAGAATTGTACTGAAAAAAGTGTATGATGCTTCCAGCAAATATCCGAGGTAGAAAAAAGAAAAAAAAAACTGACGTTCTGTGTCTGTTATTCACAGTAAATGAAAAAAAGTGTGCTAAATTAAATAAGAATAAATAATAATTAATAATAAATAAAATAATAATAATAATAATAATAATAATAATAATAATAATAATAATAAAAGAATCAAAAAGAAAAATTCTTGACAAATGTGGATTACTTTTCCAAGTAATAAAATAATAATAATAATAATAATAATAATAATAAGATAATAATAATAATCAAAAGAAAATTCTTGATCAAATGTGGATTTACTTTTCCATAATAATAATAATAATAATAATAATAATAAAATAATAATAATAATAATAATAATCATAATACATAATAATAATAAATAATCAAATAATATAATATAATAATCAAAAGAAAACATTCTTGATCAAATGTTGGATTTACTTTTCCCAATAATAATAATAATAATAATAATAATAATAATAATAATAATAATAATAATAATAAAGAAAGCAAGAAAACAGCTGTCATAGGCAACACAATATTCACATAGTAGTCAACATGAATCCAATATAGTCACCTATGGGATGCATTCAAACGTAAATACAATCAGGCCGGAAATTAAGCTCTGATTAGATCTAGCACAATAAATAATTAATTTATAGAGCTTCAAGTTTCACTGGACACCAGCTTCCTCACATTCGATACACAATAACTCATTAATGAACATCAAAGACCACCAACATGTCGCCATGACTAGATACTGCGTGGCATTATTCACGCTCAAGCTGCGAAGTATTGACTTGTCCAATATATATGGATACACTAGACACTAGTGCTACTGATGACATACGGCTGCCTAAAGCATTCTTGATACAAACTGCTGATATACCCTAAATATAAGCTGCAACAGTTTTCGAAGATGGCGCAGTCGTTCCAGCTAAAATCAGCAGTTGGATTTAAGACTATAATTTGCACAGATTGAGACATTGCCTTTCGCTATTCAAAACAGTACAGTTATTGTGAAACGAGTCATTGAAAGAAAGTATGATATTACAGAATATTTATAAAAATCAATCGTGTAAAGAGAAGTAGTTGTTAGGAGGAATAACCGTTTTGCATATATATTGACGGCACCTTATTTTAGAGGAATACTACTAGTAGAGATACCTGTATACAAGACAAAAATGTAACCTTCCTCTGAACAACAACAACAGCAACAACAACAACAACAATAACAACAACAACAATAATAATAATAATAATAAAAGATTAAGACAAATTCACAGATTTTGACAACCCCTTTCGGCATGTTGCTTGCCAGTTTAATTAAACAACCATGAGAAGACTGGTAAGAAAAATAGAGAAGTTATTGTATAGACTCAACAGTGCTGAAGCAGCAATAAATTCAATAAGGCTTGTTTAAAAGAGGGTCTGCTACCCAAATAATAATAATAATAATAATAATAATAATAATAATAATAATAATAATAATAATAATAATAATAATAATAATATATTTTGGTAAAAGACCCTCTTTTAGGCAAATTCTATTAAAGAGAATGACAGAATTCAGCGAGTTGTATTTTTTTTATCGTCCGCTTCTCTGGCTTAGCGATGTTTCTGAGTAACTGGGAATTTCTAAAAATTCTCAAAAAATGCTGAAGGTGATGTTAATGCCATTATACCTGAATGACACCAGAATCCTGTGTTAATAAAAAAAAATCACCTTCAGCATTTTCTTTTTAGAATTTTTGAATTTCCAAATATTAATTTTGGCCAGTTACTCAGAAATATCGCTGAGCCAGAGAAGCGGAAGATGAGAAAAATAGAAAAAGCAATATGTAAAATCAACTAGCTTATTTCTGTCCCTCTTCAACAGAATAATAATAATAATTAATAATAAATAATAATAACTAATATAATAATCATAATAATATTAATAATAATAATAAAATTAAAATAATCAATAATAACAATAATTAACGCCATATGATCATTACGAAAACAAATATTCTAAACGCTAAAAAAGATTCTTGGACTTTCGTCATCTTCAAAATAAAAACTTAAATAACAAACATTGCTTTTATTCCATTAATATATTCACATTAAATCTCGTATAACAGACTATTTTACAACCTCTTAATATCAAAGTGTCGTCTCGGAATCTATAACGCAGATTTTTCTGTTTTAGAAGTTTTAACAAAGTTAAATTTACTAATATATATATATATATATATATATATATATATATATATATATATATATATATATATACTATATATATATGCGAAAATTCAAATCACCCTTATATTTTTATTCTAAAAATTCACATCACGTACATTCTCTCCCCACTCCCCTCTCCAGTTTTCACCCCAACAGACATCCTTTTTATTGAACAACCCCCTTCCCCTTCCCCTTCTCTCTCTCTCTCTCTCTCTCTCACTCGTCTCTCTCTCTCTCTCTCTCTCTCTCTCTCTCGTGCACCCATTTCACATTCCGGTATGCAACCCTACCTTTTGACACAGCCTCCGGCAAAAATTTGAGCCAAAGAGGCGTCAGAAAAAATAATGGGATTAAAACCGGTTCTGAAGACTGTGGTGGTGGTGTTCCTCCTCCTCCTTCGCCATCATCTCGCCCCCAGCTGCCTGCCTTCCTTGCCTGCCTTCCTTGATGACAGTGGAAAAGTTGGTGGTGGTGGTGTTGGTGGAGGCGAGCTGGCCGAGTTAATAGCAGTCGTGACAGCAGTAATCGCAGTATTATTAGAAAGCAAAGAAGTGGTATCAGCCTGGCGTTCCGTGGGGTACGTGCGATACCCCCCGCTGTTTCTCTTGCATCTGTGGAAACTAGGAAAGTCCCCTGAATGCTTCAGAAGAAGGTCGATTAGGTGAACGATCTACCTCACATTTATTTCCAAGAGCAAAGAGGCGACGAAATGCTTTTCTATTCATCTGTAAATATCTTTGCGACAGGGGTATCACAGTGCTTCTTACAACATCTATGGAAAGAAAGGGCCGTTGCGATCTCTGGAAGAGTTCGAAAATTTAATGCGATCCAAGACCACACAGAGAAAGAGAGAGAGAGAGAGAGAGAGAGATAGAGAGAGAGAGTGAGAGATAGAGAGGAGATAAGAGAGAGAGATAGAGTAGATAACGCGGGTTTGGGGGAGGGGGTGTCTTTGATGCAAAAAAAAAAAAAAGTGCAAATACGACGGCATTCAGAACGCAGAGGACGAGATTGAGGCAGCAGCGACTTGAAGGGGTGCTCCAAGGGCAAGACAATGTATGCAGCAGACCTTCCACTTAATTAATATGCACTTGCGTCCCCCTCTCCTTTGCTCAATCAAAGTCCTTGTTGGCCACTGTCGTCTCCGACTCTACCCTTCCGTAATTCTCATCAACTCCATTTGCCGTAACGCTGTCTTTACTCTCATTGTGGACGGACTCCGCGTCAGATATTTCACTTATATCTGTAATAAACGTTTCATATTTCGCTCTCCATCTTCTGTGGTGCAAAATCTGCTCCCTTTATTCCTCTCTAAACATTGTTATTAATAATATTCAATAAAAAAAAAACCTCTTACATATTTCACATAACATTCCTATTCAGCGATCAATGTTTTCGCAACGAAAGCTCATAACTCGGCTCAAAGACCAAATATAATGTTATACAAATATATTCTCATTCCTAATCTAATTCCATTCCATGACTGTACAAAGCATATGTTAACATTTAAAATTCACCTCGGACGTGAGAGTGGTTTGTCTGAATGTAATTTCAATAGAGGGACTTTTACTATTATTATTATTATTATTATTATTATTATTATTATTATTATTATTATTATTATTATTATTATTACTATTGCCAACATACACAAACACTATAAAAATGAAAGTTTGGATTTTTCTAATTAGTTTCGTTTAGGAAAATGTGGTAATGTGGTTGTGGTAATGTGGTTTGTGTCCAATATACTACATATTACCGATGATGTAGCCTTTGTCATGAAACAGGTAATTATAAGGTGGAATATTTTAAATACACATTTTATTTCTAGAATAAATAATGAAGACCAAGTTTCATTTTAAACCCACTGCATAGAAAAGACAAGATATTTCTTTCTATAAAAAAAATGGACTGCCAATTTATGCGAAGGAAAGTAAAACCCCAAAAAGATGAAATATCCCATAAGGCAGTTGAATGATGAAGAATAAGCAGTAATATGCACTTCTGAATTTAAAATGCGAAGAGAGACTTCTTAAGCATTCGGAATGATAGCCTCCCTTAGTGGACATTATTCGGGTATACTTGGGTCAAAATGTAAGGCGTCGCAACTGACTGATTGTGATTAAATACATGGAAATGACGTCATACCATCTTTGGCCACTGACGAAATAACGCAATAACTCGACTGCTAAGCAATCACATCCTTGCACACCGGGGACCGTCTAGAAATCGTATCAATCTAATGTCTGCCTGTTATTATTGTCTCAAACTGTGCCAAATCGTCACGAAACACGCGAGCCCATCGTTTTAGACTGAGACTACAAGTCATTTAATATTAGCACACTTTTGTAACTAGAAGTTAACAGTCACTTTATGGCACCTCGGAATGGATTTGCATTGTGAGGTTCCCATCGTTATAGCCGGAATGTATGAAATGGCCACATTCGGAGATTTATGCGTCTTCGACGCAATCGCTCTACGATTTATTTGTTGCAAGTCTTTTACAAAGAACTTATGGTGAAAACCTCATTGGATGACTATAATTTCTAGCAAGGTCTGATTACCTCTATAACGTGTACGTCATTTCGTAACTTTAAACAATAGTTCCCATAATGCCACAAAATCTATTTAGTTCATTTTGGATCCAAGTTTTCAAGTACAGCACAAAAAAAGATAGGAGTTTAGATGTCTATTCTCCTGCCTATATACCCTCTTGCGTAGACTTTGATTTATTTGAGCAATATTTCATAACCGAAAAAAGAAAAAGGAAATCGTGGGTCCACCTCACAATCTCTAAACATAGGTTTCAAAGACTGCAAACCTCCATTAGGGGTGAGTAAAGGTAATTATAAGGATACATTCTAACCTCACCCAGCCTAACCTAGACCACCATGTCGTCCACAAATGGTGTCCGCGTACCCATCCCTTTCTCCACAAAGGTTACAGTCCTATCTCTCCCAAAGTTTAATCACGCGTTCCTATTGGAAGGTCACCATTTGAAAATTTTCATTTGTATAATCCAGAAAACCGACTCACACACACACACACACATACACACACAGAAGCAAAAAGACTAACTGTTTCCAGCTTTTTCTAGGAGGTAAAAACTATTCATTACCGCAAATGCACTTCCTCCACTAAATTTCAATAAGTTCTTGAGATATCTTCTGGGTAAAGAGACTATCACACTCACACACAAAACATACACTGATTTATTAATTCATTATATCCGCTGGCTGATGTGTGATGATGCTTCAAAAAAAAAAAAAAAAAATTCATTGGACGAGTGGTTTGCCTACCAATCTGGTAGTCGGAGTTCACTCCCGCCGGCCGCCGCCAATGCGGACTCTGAGAAATTTGTTTCTATTAAAAATTCATTTCTCGATACAATGTGGTTCGGATCCTACAATAAGCTGTAGGTCCCATTGCTAAGTGACCAATTAGTTCTTAGCCACGTAAATAAAAATCTAATCCTTCGGGCCAGCCCTAGGAGAGCTGTTAAGAAGCTCAGTCATCTGGTTATAATAAGATATACCTAACTTTTAGCTAAATAAAATACGGAAAATGAAGGCTTGAATATCGTTTACAAACATTTCAAAAACTATCATCGAAGTGATGAGCATTAACGCGATACAATTAACTATAATTTGCTCTTATAAGCCTTTTCAGGTTACCTGCTGGGTTTTATATCGCAAAGTTTGCAAATAACCAATTAAACCCGAATGAACTATAGTTTAGGCATAACTTCCAAAAAAATGGAATTATATATAATTGCAGCTACCTTGGCCTGGATGCAAACCCATGCCAAATCTTGAATGCCAATTCCTGCAATACTATGGCCTATATGCTCTTACCCACCTAGTGAGTTAAGAATTGAGTTCGACTGATTATATATGTATTCTTGTCGAATGAGGGTTCTGCACAACTAGAATCGAAATCAACCCCTCACAATGATAGCTCACTTTGTGTAACGCGGGGATATCTAAATATGATGATTTGTTACTAAGAATGGGTTCGCTACCTGGTCAGGTATGGTAAACTTAGTTACTTACTAGGGGTAGCGGGTTTGAACAGTTGAGTGATACATACATTATTTAAACTTCAAAAGCATTTTCTGAAACTATGAAATAATGCCTTTCATTTTAACCATGATGTAAAAAATCTGTTAATTAATTTATTCAAAGCTCTCCAGTACTACAGAACCACGACAGTGTCCTATTTGTTGACGTGTCCACGTCTCTCCGTTTCCTTACAGATATTGGGAGAAATATTTTTTTTTTTTTTTAGATGGTGATTTAACGTTGCATGGAACCAGTGGTTATTCAGCAACGGGACCAACGGCTTTACGTGACTTCCCAGAAGCACACATCTCTAACCCCTCAATGAAATGCCCGAGAATCGAAATCGCGGCCACCGAGGTGGCGGGCCAATACCATACCGACCACGCCACTGAGGCGCTCAGGGAGAAAAATTAATCGACCATTGCATTATAGATAATGAAAAAAAAAATAATAATCGATATCTTACCAAAACGCTATTCAAAAAACCGCAAGGGATCCGTAACCATGTCTTCAGGAGATTTCTTCTCTAAATTTCCTTTTGGACTTGTCTCAGCCCATGCTTAACCATGCCAGCTCTCGGCTGCAGCCCACACGAATCCCGGGGCTCCCCCCACCCCGCCCAGGCGTGCATCCCGGTAGCACGCCCACATTAGCGTTTGACAGATCTTCCTCAGCAAACCCCCTGCCGGCTGCAACATTCGGAAGACCATTTACGGCGGCGAGATGCCGTAATCCAACAAGGAAAAGTATTTCCACTGAGGCAAATGACTGCGTAATCGTGCATCAACGTTAAATTGTAGAGTTACAAAAGGAATGCTTGTTCTATAAAATATTCACATTAATCAGCCTTCAATTACCAAAGCCGAAAGCCCTGTACAGCAGCAGCAGTCTGTCGTGTCGTAATTGGTGAAAGGGCTTATGCTAACAGTCAAGACGAGCTACAGAAGTAAACTAGTATATTAATAGGATAATATACAAGAAAAAAATATTTTACGGTCCGGTGCCTTTCCAATTTCCTTAATGCTTCGTATGCGAGTTCTGTATATCTTATATCTTTAGGCATCACCTCGGCCACTTCCCGACTCGTTATTTCACTTGGTATGAAGACGGAACTTAATAAATTCGTTCTTCGACACGCCAAATGAATGATTTAAGGAATGCCAAACGCAACACCGGTACGCGGAGACTTTTCCTCGCAGTACATATTAATTTCACAACTTCTCAGGTGAGGGTAAAAATATTCTCGAGTAATAAGAAGAGGGAAACTCCGCACACTTTGTTTCAAGACGACGACGTCGGCGAGCCACTTCTACCTCACGTGTTCGAATCCCTGCATTCATCTACCGAACTAGACGGTCATAAAAGTGACGATAACATTCACGTTGCCTTTAAATCGTTTTAAGATCTCAACTTTAATCAATGATTCAGCTATTTTACTTAACAATCAAGAAACTTGGAACGCTCGTGGCGGTAACTTGCGACTTTAGTGATTCCTGAAGCTAAAGCCAACGTCAGGTCGAGTATTTGGATAAGGTCCTTGAGGCAAAAGCCCGGGAAGGGAAGGGAAGGGAAGGGGAGGGGGCCGGACAATAGCGGTTCTACAGCTACATCAAAAATGACATATATACAAAAAACCCTTTTCGCAGCATTCATGTGGCTCTTATCCTCCTCCGTCATAAGAACGAAAATGTTAACCCATCCGTGGGAGAGAAAAAAATGCTCAACAAACATCATTATTTTACTAATTGACAGACACAAAAAATGAATTAGACTCTTGGAACCTTCTCGAAGACGAGAAAAAAAATGGTCGGTAGAAAAATTCATCAAAAGCAAATTGGTATTTGGTCTCGATTTTCTATGACAACATCGTTCTGAGCTTTGATAGCGTTCCTGAATTAGGATTCAGCTCTTGTGCGATAATTCTCAGAAGAATGCGTAAGAATAATGGCTCATTAACGCAAGAATGCATACGCGATTCGTTAAAAAAATCTGCGGACTTGGGTAATTAAAAGAAATTTTTAGAATGTATACCGCAACCGGCCAACAATACGACAGCTTCATTCCAATGCAGCATTTTTTCCGAGAACCGAACGGCAGCAACACCATCTCTAAATTAATTAACTCACTAATTACATAATCTCTAATTAATTCCGCTCCTGGGCTTTCTTTGGATGGAGACGCTGACGTCCTCACGCCCTTCATTTGAACAAATATCAAAGTTCTCTTGACTGAATCATGAAAACATTAACAGCGGAATATTTATCTTCAACAGTTAACAAATTTCGAAAAAAAGTACCTGACAACCTCATCTTTTTTCTATTATTATTATTTTTTTAGGTGGTGGTGGTGTGTGTTTGTGTGTGATGGGGGGGAGCCCTTCTGGTAAATAACGATTATGGAACAACGCTATGACAATGACGTGGAAACTAACAAAACCCCACACGCAAAATCGTCTTAACCAACAGAGCCACACAAAACACAAGGCGACACAAAAGGTTCTGTACGTACAAAGCTATTCCTAAGTTATGAAAGTTACCGGACCTTTAAAAGTAAATATAACCAGCGATAACACAAAACCTGCTTACTTTCATAGCCTCAGTCCTGGTCTTATTACTTTTTTTTCTGTAGCCTTCGTCCTCCATCTTTTATACCACCTGTCAAGCCACCAACGACATGCGAGGACTTACCTGCAAATGGAAAGAAATAAAATCAATAATGACGAGGAAAGCGTAGTGTATTATATAAATAATATAACAATATAGATTATATATCAACACTTCAGCCACACATCTTACCTATAAAAAACCAACGCACTTACATCAAAATCTCGCATTGGAAACATGGCGGGGTATGTATGTGGATTAGTTCTGTGCATTACCAGCATAGGAACCAGTCGAATACAGTATAGCTGAGCATCGGCGCTAAATGTAAAGCTATTAAATATTCCATACTTTATTGTCATGTATGTAATTTCTTTTACGGGCACGGCACCGAAGTGATGTACTCAGTATTGCAAAAATGAACACCACGTCTCATATAGAGCAGTTTTGTTTATACTCTTCAAGTGAACTATATATCTATGATTCATAACCTTAGCATGAATGTATACTATAGCTTAAGGATTAAAAATTTTGCGCTCATCTCATTCATCTATGAAACTTCGAAATTAACCTAAAAAAAAAAAAAAAAAAAAAACCCTCCTGCTTAACTCTGCTCCTGAACAAACATTAACAGGATATGGAGACGACTCCAGCTCATTTTCTCAGCTAATTAAAAAAAAAAATGGGGGGGGGAGGGGGGAGGAGGAGAAATAAAAATTAACTCAAGCGCGTCACTTGAAAAGGGATTAAGTATTTAAAGGCAATTACTTATCCCTCTTAATTTCAAAAAGGGGGAAAACCGAACCTGGGAAAAATCCGGAGGGAATAAAGACCAAATTATATTCATGATGGTAATTATGCCAGCGAATGCGGCAATGACCTTTATAAATTAAATCTTTGTTTTGGGTCCTGATATTAATAAAGCCCTGCCATAATAACGGCAAGGGAACATACGGAGGCGGACTTATCAAAAATAACAATAAATTGATACACAAAAGGGGCGACGAGTGAAGGAATGCGGGGAAGGAGGAGGATAGACGGTAATAAGGAGCGAGGGAAGAACCCGGATTATATTATATACCCATTAATCGCCTTCCATCAAATTAAAGCAGCTTCAAAACTCGCCTCAAACTTTCCCTCAGGAAATACACACACATACAAGGACTTACACCGCTCTTACATACACACCCATGCACACGTCAATGAATACAAATACACACCTACGCATTCATACCTGTAATATACAAATGTATGCATGTCTACATATCTGCATACATAAATACGTACGTACACACAGCCGCTTACAAAAAAAAAAAAAAAAATACAAGTACATGAACAAAACTGCATACACATTCATAAATGCGGCAGCATAAATCATGACAGAAATACGCACAAAAACGTACTATAACATACACACATGCATACACCACGCTCTTACAGACCAAAGTACACGTCAGTGAATACAAATACACACATTTTAACTTACATATACACATATGCATTCGTACCTGTAAATACAAATGCATACATATCTATATATCTGCATACATAAATACGTACACACAAACACAGCCACTTACAAAAAAAAATACAAGTGCATGAACAAAACTGCATACACATCATAAATACGGCAGCATAAATGATAACAGAAATACGCACAAAAACGTACTATAACATAATTGATATTTTCATATCTAGTATTATCTGCTACGTGAATACTACACACTAACCAACAGCCCAGCTCAAATATATAAAATTACAAGTGCATGAACAAACTGCATACACATACATTAATATCACAGGCCGGCGGCAGATTAAATGATAACAGAAATACACACAAAAACGTACTATAACATACACACATGCATACATCACACTCTTATATACACACCCATGCACACGTCAGTGAATACAAATACACACTTTTAACTTATATATACACATGCATTCATACCTGTAATATACAAATGTATGCATATCTATATATCTGCATACATAAATACGTACTCACACAGCCACTTACAAAAAAATACAATTGCATGAAAAAAATTGCATACACATTCATAAATACGGCAGCATAAATGATAACAGAAATACGCACAAAAATGTACTGTAACATACACACATGCATACACCAATACATCCCGACAATCATCCATATAAGCATAAATATGGATGTAAATAGCTGTATTTAAAACAATCTGATGAAACCAGACGCACCTAAGCAGCGTCGACCAGCGCATGCGCAGACAAATACGTTCAAAGCCGACCAAACATTTTAATATCAGATTACGTTCCTCTACACAACGGCGTCCGTAGCGAGTGTCCATCAGGCGCTTTTGCCGAAACATATATTGACTCGGTGACAATACCTTGCGATCGATTTAAAAGTTACAGCTTAGGGTCCACAAACAAATCCCAAATTAGTTTGCCCGAACCTCACGCCGATGCTAACGAGTATACGGAACGTTGCCATCAAGTTTTCAACGGCACCAGATCAGCGCTATACGTCGTTGAATTTACCCCCAAAAGAGGATGAAAAAATGAATCTCTGTTTATTTGCAAAGTGCGAGACCTTATATTACTGAGAAATGACTGATTAGATGCGACTTTCTTCAGGTAAATTCAAGACAATCGGAATAAAATCATGACAAGGTAAGCACACGCCCCAGGCTATATACGTATATATAAAATTCTACAAAGACAAACAAGCATTGCTTCACAGAATTCACGCAGCTTCTAATAAAGCAAACTTTCGTCCAAGTAAAATAGAGAAAATAATCGGAAAAGCACCAATTCCATTCTATCGGGAAGAGGATTTTTTCTATACATTTCGGTGCGGCGTAAAAACAAATAATTCATGTTAAACACTTCCTGTCGTTTACTGGAATTACATTATCGTATGATAGGCTAAAGCTTCCAAATGGCGATGAATGAAAGAATGAGGTGTGCTCACGCCTACGTCCTCACTGTAAGATAGAGACGAAGTAGATGATTTCTTTTTCGTGTTTATGTGTCGCTTTTTGTTCATCACAGAACATTTTATTTCAAGGTGGCCTGCAGTTATCTTATGTTTTTAGTGTGAACAGCAGGAGGATGGTGAAACTGCTGAAGGAGCGATGAAGGTGAAGAGGAAGAATACAGAGGAAATAGGAGAGATAAACCCTGAACCAAGATCTGACACGAGGCAACAGGATGAAAAGCTAATGACACAAGACGCTGTTGCAAATCCCAAAGACACCCAGCACCTGGGGTTCCTTGCAGACAACACGAAGCAAATCAATAGCAAGTACAAGGTGCTAAAAGAAATATGAACGCATTCGCATAAAAATAATTCACACCGTGATTTACACAAAGGATCCAAAGGAGGGAGGGGGAGACCACAACACGCCCCCCCAACCCCTTATCTCTCTCTCTCTCTCTCTCTCTCTCTCCGTCTCCTCTCTCGCTCCCCACCCCCCCCCACCCTCTCCTCTCTCTCTCTCTCTCTCTCTCTCTCTACCTGCACCCCGAAGGCCATTGGCGTGAAAAATCCCAAGCCATTCTGGGTGATTACTGAAATATTGAAAACATTACTCTTATGCACTGAAGCTTTCTGATAATCTCTCTCGGGATAGATAACCGATATTTGGAACACAGTTTTCTTTGAAATAAAGAGAAAGAGAGAGAGAGAGAGAAAAAAAAAAGAATAAAGTGCAGCTCAGTAGTATGGAAGACATCAACGGCAAAAGAGAGGTCACTGCAATCATGTTTCCGGTAATGACCAAAATTTTGATAATACTGTTATTAGAGACACAAACGAACACGCACACAAACACACAGAAAAGAGAGAGAGAGAGAGAGAGAGAGAGAGAGAGATGGGGGCCCTGAAAGTGTTAATATTTGTATGTGTTAATATTTGAAAACGCAAGACCAGAGATGACATTTGATCTTAAAAGAATCTCTATGATCACACGAAAATTATCGTGAGGATACTTACATTTTCTTTAAAATCACTTCATTAAAAAACAATATTAACTGCTTTCCCTACCTTAGGGCAAGAGCACGGGCTAAACTGAATGACAATCGAGTAGTAAAGAAAGTACATCTTCTTTTAACCAGACCACTAAGCTGATCAACAGCTCTTCCTAGGACTGGCCCGAAGAATTAGATATATATTTACGTGGCTAGGAACCAACTGGTTACTTAGTAAGGGGACCACATTGTATCGCAAGAAATTAATTTCTAATCGCCAAGAACAAATTCTTCTGATTCCGCGTTGGCAGGGCGTGGAATCGAACTCGGGACTACCGAATCGGTACGAGCACGTATACCACCCGTCCAACAAGAAAACTAGGAATAAAATACAGCCACTACGCTTTTTTGTGTCTTTCACGGACACTTCTCTTTCGTAGTAGAGTGGAGAGAAGAAAACTCCTCTCTCTCTCTCTCTCTCTCTCCATCCCTAATCCTCTCTCTCCCTCGGTCTCTCTCTCCCCCCTCTCTCTCTTCCTCTCTCTCTGTGTGTTGTGTGTGTCTGTCTGTCTCTGCTCCTGGCACTTCCACCTGCCGTATTCAAGCGCTCCGATACCTACTCGCAAAGGGTGGACCTGGACGTTTTTCCCCAGAATAATAAGGTTTGTTACCGAGAGCGAAGGCTGGACCCCTATAATGATATAATGGTCCGCACTTTCAGGTCGCATAACATGGTTTGGCTGCTGATAATATGGTATGGAATATTCAACAAGGGGACCGAAGACAGACAGGATTTAGACACACGACGGCAATAAAGGACGCGAAAAAGATGCACCGTGAATTTCATAGAGATTTGCGATTGAACGATTAATTGTATAACATTTATTTTTTCAAAAATCACACTTGAATAATTAATACACTCAGTCATTATAAATCAATGTATTGCAAAAATGTTAATAACCCAGAAGAAAAATTCAAGAATAAAATAAGGAACTAGCTAAATGACAATTACATGAAACTAATACCTATTTTTCATATCTCTTAAACCTGCAAAATATTATATACATAACTTATCACTGTGCGGATGAAATATTAATACCCTTAATGATATGACTTCAAATTAAGACAAATTTTGAAATGGGTCTCTGCTAATCGGAATAGCCGCAAACTCTACGGTGCTAAACAACCTGGTTTCACACATGAACTATGCCGACCTCAAACCCAAAAGGTTGAGTGTGAGATAAAAATATTCCATGGAAATCTCCGTTGTTTTATTAAGATGCATTAATAATGTATTGCGTTTGCATGAATACATGCACAAATACTGTATACCTGACCTTACCCTAAACGAACGTCCTGTACATATCAACAGCATTTATCCTGGCCAATAAATAAATAAATAAATAAATAAATAAATAAATAAATAAATAAATGAGTCCCTACACTCGCTTTAGCCATTTTACGACCATTTTGTAGCACGGACACACGCACCTCAAAATACTTCACAAAAGACAGATATGCATTCCAGAGAGAGAGAGAGAGAGAGAGACCTTACAGCTCGTTCGGGTTGTCCCAGGTCCCTCAGAGAGAGAGAGAGAGAGAGAGAGAGACTTTACAGCTCGTTCGGGTTGCCCCAGGTCCCCCAGAGAGAGAGAGGAGAGAGAGAGAGAGAGAGAGAGAGACCTTACAGTTCGTTCGGGTTGCCGCCAGGTCCCTCAGTGAGAGAGAGAGAGAGAGAGAGAGAGAGAGAGATAGAGAGAGACTTTACAGCTTCGGTCCCCCTCGTTGCCCCAGGTCCCCAGAGAGAGAGAGAGAGAGAGAGAGAGAGAGAGAGAGAGAGAGAGAGAGAGACCTTTCAGTTCGTTCGGGTTGCCCCCAGGTCCCTCAGTGAGTGAGAGAGAGAGAGAGAGAGAGAGAGAGAGAGAGAGAGAGAGAGAGCTGTGCCTCTCCATTAAGGCCAATCGAAATAAATAAAAACCGAAAAAAACTGAGAAAGGGAGACCAGGCGGGGACTCCAAAAACAATCCATTCGGCGTCGTGTGGTGGATTCCCTTTGATCTTGGAGACTCTCAACTGTTGCTGTCCCAATGTCTGATGACCAAATGAAAGGGACGGGGGAAAAATTTAAGAGCTCAGGGAGGCGGAGGCTGGTTCCATGCAGTTTGTTTACACTGAGTGTCGAATGGCTCTAAATTTCCTTCTGAGTCAGGAAGCTAATTGCTCCGGGGATCGTCACTTGGCGTCCGCTCATTATATCAGCAAATCAATCACTTCAATACAAAACAAATTATCCTGATGAGGTATGCATCGGTATCTATTTTTCTTTTTTATCTAATATATGGTTCAACAAAAATATAGAGCCATCACGACTGCGACTTGTATCGCCATTATGAATGCTACCAATGTGCCCATCATAGATTATAATCAAGTATTTGCAACAATTTTGTTCAACAGTATATCCTCAATCATGAATGTAAAGCACGCACACACGCACTCGCACACACACACAAACACACACACACACATATATATATATATATATATATATATATATATATATATATAGATATATATATATATATCATAAGATATGTATTGCTGGATATCGGCGTTAAAACAGACTAAAAAACTGAAAACCCGATCCAAATTTTACGAATACGAAGAACAACACTAAAACCCATTCATAACCTAAGATAAATGAATAAATATATAATAAATAAATAAGTAAATAAACCACACTGGTACAAATGAACAGCTCAAACAAATATGAAGGAGCGTTCGTAGAATTATTTGTCTAGGGACTACAAGTTGCAAATATTTGCGTTTGCATGTATTTGGCGTCTGCCTATTAACGCTATAGAAATTTTCACCTAGCAACGTTCAATAAAGCACTGGCTATTCGGTACTATTCGCCGACATTCCCGTGGATACACGAACGCTCGGCTGCTCACGTAAAGTCATGCTTGTATATGGATACTGGATCTGAAATTATGGTAATCATCAAAGACGTACGAGTAAACACAACTAAACATTTTCATCATCATTACAATGAATTCCCGAAAGAGACAACCGTGTCTCTTTCGGGGAAAAGGTAATGACTAAAGACTTTGGACAAGTAAGAGGGAAGCGAACGAAGGGATTGGATGAAAAGTGGAAGATAGAAGTCAGTGAAACTGGGAAAGGAAGGAAAACTTCAGGGAATATCTATGTGTCAACAGGGACACCAAGCATGGCACACCGTAGGAGGAATCTTTCCTCTTTCGGGAAACTAAAAGATATAAATTACACGTGCATACACACACAAATATTATATATATATATATATATATATATATATAGTATATATATATATATATATATATATATATATATATATATGTGTGTGTGTGTGTGTGTGTGTGTGTGTGTGTGTGTGTGTGTGCACAAAGTATGTAGGTAACGTCTGCGCTTGTATGAAGCCTTAAATAAAAAAAAAAAAACACACCGCTCTAGCAGGCTAATTCTACATTAGATCATGCAAATGCATTCTCTCCTTCTTAACCAATTCCTCTTATAAGGTTTCCAGTTATAGTCGGCGCAATCTTAAAAACGATCGCAGTCAGAGAGCTAAAAGCTGATCTAACAAGCCGTTGGAGAGCTCAAAGTAGCCTTCAATGCACCAGTAAAACTTGTAAATCTCAAAGAAAATACACTGATATTATTTCGAAGTTTCAGGGAATACTTAAGCTACTACTATTAGCAGAGATATTTCAGGAACGTAAATCAATCATGCAATGCTTCTGATAAAAAAGAACATTAATTATGTTTAATAAAGAAATGAGCTGAAAATCAACCAGCGGCATAACTCCCGAGGATGTCCAGGACATCGAAAGAAAACGAGAAGCGGCCAAATCCCACGAACCCGTCACCCACGAGAGACCGCGCGCCCGATCGACTCGTCCCCTGACACAACTTTGGTTGGCATCGATTGCCTTCGCGACACAAATCATCGAATTTCATTTCGTCAGAAGAAAAGAAATCGCAATAATCATGAATCCTAACAATAAGCGATGCTGAGGTGTGAGCTGTTGAGGTCGAGTGTCTCTCTCTCTCTCTTCGAGGACGTCCTTCTCCGCCATGAGTTTTCTGCTAACAAAGACCGAGGTGTGAGACCCAGGATCTGAACAGCAACTTTTCTTTCTTTTGCCTGACATACACGGAGCGACTCCTCGCCCGCCCGCCCGCCACCTTTCCACACCCAACAGCCTACCTGACCTATTCGCGACCATCCACCCACTGCTTACCTCTCTCTCTCTCTCTCTCTCTCTCTCTCTCTCTCTCTTCTTTATTTACTGCAATACAAACATTCTGTCTCTACACCTCTATCTCCTTCAATATCACAAACAAAAGCAATACAAATATAGGAGAGAGAGAGAGAGAGAGAGAGAGAGAGAGAGAGAGAGAGAGAGCAGGCTAAGAGCAGAAACAATTCGTAGCAAGAAATTCGGGTCGAGTGGAGAGCCCTGCCTGCAGCAAGGAACACATTTCGAAAGAATACTTGGTACTAATCTTGACATTTCTCTTCAACACTTATTGTTCTTTCGCCATTTCCATTCGCTATTTCGAAGCTGCTGCGCTGCTGCTAGCAGCCTGGACTCTCTTTTTTCTTAATTCCTCTGGATCTATAATGCAGTCCCACACTCCTACTATGTCCGTCCGTTTCGTTTTCCTAATGGCAATGGTATTTCTTGTGAGTCTCTTATGATATGTGAAGCCTAAACCAGCAAGAATAGTATATTACTTGCTGGTCTTCATCTGCATAACGGCGTCGGTGACACCACCTGTAAGGTTATTTTCACAGGGATGAACATTTTGAATGTCCATTAAGATGAACATTTAGTAATATAATATATATATATATATATATATATATATATATATATATATATATATATATATATATATATATATATGGATGTGTGTGTGGCCATCAAACTAACCATGTTATAGAAACAGAGTTCCACTGACACTCCTGTATACAAGTCACGTTAAGGCGATTTCTTTTTTGAATCAATTCTTGCTAATGGACTAATCTGCTTCCATCAAAAGTTATCTCCGTCCTACACTTGGGATTAAAATATCCTTCTCTCATCCACTATAAACGAAACTGTAAACACTTTTCACTCCATCTGCGTTAAGTTCTGAAGATGAGTTCCCCTTCATTCAGTTGCGCAGTATGGAAAATATATTTCCCTTTTTTAATAAAGGGAAATTGGAAATACATTTTTCGTTCCATCCTGCATAACAGCCGAAGACGCAATTTTCTTATTTCAGATGCATTGTCATTTGAATATATTTCTGTCATTTATTACATGCAATTAGGAATACTGTTTTTTTCACTTCTCCCATCCGAACGGCTGAAGATAAATCTCTCTCATCAATTATAATTGAAACGATTTCTTTTCACAAAGGACGCTGAGATTTTCTTCCCTCAGTTGAAAGTGAATTTCACCCATTCAGTTACACCATAATCAAAATCTACTTCTTTCTCATTTAATAATATACGAAATTGCAAAAGACCTAATTACACTCCACTGAACTGAACTCTTGTTAACATATATTTCGTTTATTTAGCAGACCAAAAATGGCAATGCACATTGTTTTTTTTTCCTTTTTTTTATTTTTTTTACTCCATCCTGTATACATGCTGACGATACGTTTTTCTGTCTCATTCCCACCACACTTAAAATATAGATCTTTAATAAATATAATTTTTTCTTTACTCCATATTCCATAACAGACTAAAATGCATTTCTCGTTCAATCACACAATAATTAGCAATCAAGTATCACATGACATTTTTTTACTATCATTTCCACGGGCAAAACCGAGATGGTTCCATAAGTATATTGTTGACAGAGAGCGTGAGGTTCCACGTGTATTCTGATAGCGAAACCGGAGATAAGTGATGATAACTGAGCATAACTAAGCATAATAAAAAAAGGACCACAATCCCACCCAAGCTGGTGTTTGGGAGAGCATTACGTGAACGTGATGAAAAAGAAGCAAAAAATTCTCGCCCATGCATTATTATTATTAGCGATTCTTTGCGTATGCAACTAGTACTCTGAGAAGAGACATGGGTCTCGAGACACTCGACCCTACTTGAGAACCAGTGAAGTATTTCTCCCATTTCAATGTAAGTCACGATTCTTCTTCTTCTCCTCCTTTTTCTTCTCCTTCTTCGTCTTACTATTATCTATTATCATTATAATTACTATTATTATTATTATTATAAATTTCAAACCTAACTTTACGGTTTTTTTCCCTTCCCTCTCACTAAGTTAGTCCTATACCCAGAAATATTCCATCCAATTTATGCTGGAGCAAAATAACTGAATATGAAATGTATAAACACTTTGAGCATGTGCAGGTTTGTGTATATATATAATTTAAAATGTATATTCATCCATACACAATTTATATTCATGTTCCTTTACCAAACTATATATACTATCTAAGCTATTTGTAGAAGGAAGTACACCACGTTAACTCTTTATCTCCATTTTCCTCCTTATATTTTTTTTAGGAAATCTGTAATTCAAAGCTTTATGCAATTATTTAGATAAGGGCTTCGTTCCATTTCAGCCGACCTGAGGAGGGGAAGGAGGAGGAGGAGGGGAAGAAGAAAAAAAAAACTGCAAGGAAGCCCCGGAAGTGAACCACACTGAATATGTCTGCGCTGGAAAAAAAGATGAGGCCTTAATTACACTGCAGAGGATGAGAAACACTTCATTTGTGCCCTGGTTAGTTGGGGGAAGGGGGCGGGGGCGGAGAGATGGGACGAGGGCATCAACCTACTTCTCCTTTATGTTTCATACGTCGCCGTATCTCGCTGGGACTGGAGCAGATGGCTTTCCAGGCAGTTTAACTATTGCCCTGGAACCTCCTTAACAGGCTCGTCCTCACTGCCCACTCTTCTCAATTTCATCAAACTTACTTTTTTTTTTCTTTTAAAGGTAATCTCTGTAAACCCTAACTTGGATATAAATGCTGTGAGACAATACAATCTACTAAAGTTTAAACGGGTGTGTGCAGAAAGAATTCTGGAACATAAGCTTCACACCATCATTGACGGCATCAAATACAAAGGTTATTTTTCAAACGTGCCCCTGTCATTATCTATATGATTACTCCTCATCTATAACCAATCAATCAATAGCACCTACACCCACACACATATACATATGTGTGTATTATATATATACAACGCTGTAGAAGGCCGTCACTTCTCCCATCTCTATCTTTTACCTCCCTCTATCATTCTTTCCATCCATCTTCCCCCTAAAAATTATCTGCAACATATATCATCACTAACTTTTGGCCCCTTGCACCCAACCACAATACTACGATACCTTTAACACCTTTAATCTGCATATGATAGGTATTTGAGATCTGAATTCGTTATCCATCTATTGCTCCAATAGATGTCGGCGACTTTCTATCGCTATTGCACATCGCATCTCTACTTTTTAATCAAATGCTAAATGGTCTACAGCACACCAGACTGGTCAGCACCTAAATTCATCTAGGCATCACAGGCCACTTTCAAATGATGTCTGTGATGCAGCATATCTTGCCACGAGAAGTCTGTTCAACACTGATTCTATTCTCTATTGGAAAGAAGTCTGGAAGTTATAATTTCAATCTCAACGGATTGTCAAATGAGGTCAGTGAAAATCCCTTTACGGGGCTTACGATCAAAACGGTTGACGAGTTTTACAATTCAATGAATTACTGGTCAAGTTATTGTAGTAAATTAGAATCATAGGATAAAACACACCTAAAATTTATTTAATACTAACTTCCGCTTGCTAATGCAACTCTTAATTTCAACTACACTTTCCCATTGGGATCAAGTGTCTTTCATTACGGCAGATACATTGAACCCATTCTCCTAAGAAACGGTAACAAGGTATACAGGCTATATATTTCATTTATACAGTATTCATTTCATTAGCCATCTCTAACGATGTCTGAAGACATAAAGGAGTAAGGAAAAATATGCTATATTACTACAGTAACGGCACGGGATTGTATAACTTAATGAACAAGAACCAGAGCGATACAACTGCAGATGACGCATTGAAGACAAAATTTGAATGTAAAGTTAAAAGATAAGGAACTGACTGACTCAAAACCTCTACTAACAAGACCACAGGTACCTAAAAGTCTATGTTTAAACTTTCCTAAATTGCCGAGTAATCACTTTTTCTCTTTTGTCAGCCATTACAGGGATGTAATACCTTTGTTGGCGACGTCCATTACTCAGAATCCGTTCTACTCGAATACCATTCCTGGCGAAAGGCTTCCCCCCATTCCGACATTCCTGATCGTGCCTGGCAAATGTTCAGACTTCTTACCAGGATTACGTAGTGTATTTAAACATTTCTTACGGGGCACGGCAATATATTTCGGGTTTCGTTTATGAAAAATATCGCGCAATTTTCCTAGGTTATGGCCCGGGCCAAAGCTCGTCGGATAGACCTGTCCGAAAATATACAATACACTTGCGGAAACCAATGGACCATTAACCCGTTGGTGAATTTATTATTGGCTGCCAGAGGTCTGCGCCTAGAACACTGTTTTTGTTTGTTTCTTCCGTTTCTTTCTTTGATATCTTGGCAGAGCTTCGCGTTTAGGGGAAATATACCGCTCTGTCTACACTCTTGATGTATGACTCAAAGGAATCCGCTATACCACACGCGCCCCCCCTTCCCCCTTTTTTTCTTGGACACTTTTTCCTATTCGAAACAAGAATTATGGCTTTTCGATAGAGCGGCGGTGGTGGGTCTGGCTTGTCGGAGCGCTGTTTTTATGACTTGTTCTCGTCTGAAGAGGAATTTTACGACTTGGCCGAAAACATCCATTGCCAGATAAAGGGGCCTCAAGAAAACTTCAAATCAAGTACTGTAACTATTTCAGTGAGGTTATTCTGTCTCTGGATCAAATTATATCGAAAGGATACTCGACCCTCGTCGGTCTCCAGGTTACAGAGGCAAAATAGCTCTTGATAAGGAACACGCATAACAATAAGATCAATATCTTGAGCTTTTCATTTACTATAAGTTTTGATAGTTGGACCACCTCTATAAGTTTGGATAACTGGAGCACCACTATAAGTTTGGATAACTGGACCACCTCTACAAGTTTTGATAACTATACCACCTCTATAAGTTTTGATAACTGGAACACCTCTATAAGTTTTCATAATAACTGGAGTACCTCTATACGTTTTGCTAACTAGAACACCTCTATAAGTTTTGATAACTGGAACACCTCTATACGTTTCACTGATTGGAACACCTCTATATTTCACCTCTATAAGTTTTGATAACTTGACCACCTCTATAAGTTTTGATAACTGGGCCACCCCTATAAGTTTTGATAACTGGACCACTTCTGAAAAACCCGTCGTTTTCATAGGAGGTATGACAGCTTTCTACAAACGTTCAAGTTTTCAACTGCAAACGATCAAATAATAGAAGGAAACTGGAAGAATTCAAATGAAAAATCCTCAGCTATCTGAAAATAATTCATTGCTGGCTTGGAATTCTTCTCTCTCTCTTCTTCTCCTCTCCTCTCCTCACCCTCACTCTCTCTCTCTCTCTCTCTCTCTCTCTCTCTCTCTCTCTCTCTCTCTCTCTCTCTCATTATTAATCCCGTCCTAAAATCTCTTCCTGGTCCCCCTCAAATATATACTCAGCACGATATCATCACAGTACGCCCAACTATCCTGAACCGAAATCTACCCCACGTTTTTCACATTCTCGTCGGACCATACGAAATTCTGAGCATTCTTCTTATGGCTTACTGAAGCTAACCCCCCCCCCCCCCCCCCCCCCACCACCACCACCACCATCCTTGGAAGAAGACTCTCAGCGGGGAGATAGCTACCACTTAAAAAAAAATTTAATTCAATTAAACTTTAGAAAAAGTAAATAAATATACCAGACGAATATGAAAATATAAGCTGTCATCTCTAAACAAATAAATGAACAGAAAACCGAAACAAAAATTACAGAAATAACAGTATCATGACAAAAAATACAGAACCCGAATTTCTGAATTGAATCTGTGAGTTAAGAGACATTACATGCACGAAAAATAATATGAAAGAAAAACACTACATAAAAACATTATATAAACGATTGCCAAAGTCGATTTTGTGATTTTCAGAATAATAATTGAACATGAGTTTAAAATGATATACATATACAAATAATATATATATATAGTATATATATACACACAAACACACACACATAAATATACATATAATGAATGTGTGTATGCACGTGTGTATGCACAAGTGCCAAACACGATCCCCTGATTTGATTTACGAACATAAATTGAACGAGACACACAAATATATAAAAAAGAAACGAAATGGAAAAATGAAAAGATATCGAAAAATGAATGTCGAAATCGGACTTGTGATTTGCAAATTGTCAGATGAACGGAAAATAAAAATGAAAGAAAAAAATCGAAAACAAACAAGTACAAAGCAAACAGGCCCATGAAAAATGAAAAGGAGAGAAAATAAAATAAAGAAAAAGTCAAAACTGATACAAGACAAACGTCAGAATCACAAAAACTTTATTGGAATAAAGAAAATATGTTAAAAAACGAACGCCAAAATCAAACTCTTGATTTGGACGAACAATAAGTGAATGAGAAATAATTAAGGGCGTAGTTCATTTTTAAATTTATTTTTTCTTTTTATTACTCAGCGGTTAATGATTTCTTTACAATATCTGGAGACTGAATATGAGATGTTCTGCAAAATATAAAGCCTTAAGTATGATTATTATACAGTTTTCTTTTCCAGGATTTTTTTTTTTTTTTTTGGCCCTCTGCCAAAAACGGCAGTTCTTTTCTCGAATTCAATATTGCATACTAGAGAAATTCATGCACTTATATTTTAACATAATTTTTAATAGTACAGAATATGTATATGTGTATGTATATATACATACATTTTTATATTATATAAATTATATATATAAATTACAAAGAGAGAGAGAGAGTGAGAGAGAGAGACTTGTATATATATACATAGTATATATGCTGTACAAAGAGAGAGAGAGAGAGAGAGAGAGAGAGAGAGAGAGAGAGAGAGAGAGAGCGTAAATTTCCACACGAAAAAGATTCAAAAGTTCATCGAAGTTAATTAGTTAAGTAAATAGAAACAAAAAGTCAGAATCCAGAAGGAAATGAATGCAAGCATGAACGAGGAAGGTAAGCTAAAGCATTTGCGCCACGAACGACTCCGCTGGGTCAAAATATTTGAATAATTCGAGCCATAAAAACGCACTCGCCAATCAACGGGAAGCGAAAGATACTGGTCACCTGACCTCTGCCCCCACTCCCCCCCCCCCCCCAATATTAAGGAGACCCCAAGCTAACCCGTTTTCAGAAAATTAAACGAAGCATTTTGCCTATTGTTTCCTACTCTGTAGTGCATTTACCGATTTCCCCTTCTATGTATGGTGATAAAAATACGCACACACACATACACACTCACAAACACAAACAGAAAACACACACTTAAATATATATACATACATACATACATACATACATATATATATATATATATATATATATATATATGCTTAAAAAATCACATAAACACACATATGTATGTATATATATATATATATATATATATATATCATATATACATATGTGTTTATGTGTGTACGTAATTTATCATCATACACTTGATTAAAACCAGCAAATATACTTTAGAGTAGGAAATAATAGGGATAATGTATATATACATACATACAATGGCTTGGAAATAAAGTAGAAACCGGTCAGGACCTACACCCGGCCTTTCATTTTTCACCTGTGGATATGTGTGATACATGAATCACGTGCTAGTGATTTTAATCACACACACACATATACATACACACAAATATATATATATATATATATATATATATATATATATATATATATATATATATGCATATTTGTGGGAGAGAAGTATATTTGTTTGTAGTACTAAAACATCAAGGGAGACTATTCCTTCAAGAGTACAATACCTCTCTCATCTAAGGCACATATGGAAGGCTCTGTGGCAGGCACTTCCAATTAAGCCACTGGTGCCGTATTCATTTTGCTTCTCAGCCGCTTCTCGCTGCCAAAGCTAAGGAGATAATTGGTACAACAAGAACATTGTTGCAACTGGCATGGCAATCATTTCGGTTGGATATTGATCAAGGTGACAAGGAAAGGCTTGGGCGATGAAGTTCAAATAGAGAGAGAGAGAGAGAGAGAGAGAGAGAGAGAGAGAGAGAGAGAGAGAGAGAGAGAGAGAGAGAGTAATTATAGTCTCTTTCCACTGTCATTAACCTTTAGCCACAAAATATGGTTGTAAATGTATGGAACAACTTCAAAAAGAAAGATAAAATAAATATTAATAAACAAACATTTGTGCATATGCATACACACACATGTATAATATAACTTTATCTGTTATACCAACATCTCTTCACATGTTTTTAAACAAATTAAAGAGTTCAGTATGGTAAGCAGGGCTAAAGGCAAAATTTTTTCTGCCCTATTAAAAGTATTTGTGAAAAAATTGGGCAAAACAAAAAAGAAAAGGAAAAAAAATGACGTGTTCATCGGTACCTTCAAAAATAATCTGAGCTGGACTGGATTATGACTGAAGGGTTATAATAAAATTTCCCCTACCAATTCATTCATGTAGCCCGAGTTCGAGCCCTTCTCTGCAACGTGGAATCAAGAGGAATTTATTTCTGGCCATTACAAATTCATTTCTCGATATATTGTGGTTCGAATTCCACAATAAGCTGTAGGTCCCGTTGGTAAGTAACCAATTGGTTCCTAGCCACGTAGAAATATCTAATCCTTCGGGACAGCCCTAGGAGAGCTGTTAACCAGCTCAGTGGTCTGGTTAAACTAAGGCATACTTAGTGAAAATAATCATAATGGTTACAGACTTTTTTTTATCGAGGATTATTTCAAGAAATGAATTACATAGCACACCTAAAAGGTATGGAATGAAGAAAATGTAATAATGCAGGTAACTATTGTGTGTGTGTGTGTTAAAGTTTAAAAATACGAATATAAGAATAAGATTGGGAAAAATCGTTAAAATCATTCTTCAGTGATAATAAAAATCTAATAAATTAATAAAACAATAAAAGCACTGAAAGGTCGCTCCTCTGGATCTTCTGTGTTTATAAGCTTCAGTAAAAATTTCATAGCAAAAAGATTAGAAACCAAAATGAGAAGTGTCTCAACTGTTGAAAATACCACCTCACGTCGCTGGTGGAAAAGGTGAGTGATCTTTATTAACGAATCACTATATAAAAAAAAAAAAGTTAAAAAAGGTCCTGAACCCCGTGTAACATTATCAATATTTCTCGACTCATTAACTACAGCGAGCTGTGCCCGGGATAATTGTTACATTTATATCTGGCGGGAACCCTTCCTCCAGTTACTTGTGTTACTCATTAATCTTAGGGCCAAAGTCGGAAATATTTTTGATACTAATTAATCCAGGAGTTCCTACTCGAGTTACGCCGTACTAATTGGCTCATGCCTTGCCTCTCGCTCATTTATTCTTTCCCTTTTTGGGTGGGGGGAGGGGGGGGGGGGCTTATTCCAAAATACGCCTTTCGACTCTCTCGTCTCCGCTTCCGCCACCCCCTGGGCCACGAAGGATACGTTACGATACCGTCTGTTTTCGTCAAATTAATTCATCTGATTCTACAAAACGGCGTCGCAGCACCTAAGGGTTTCTTCCCTGAATGCATATTATGCATTGCATGCTGAAATTAATGATTTGCTGCGTGATAATATCTCTGTAAATGTTTTCTTAGCACTCTCCAAATGATTATATATATTATATATATATAATATATATATATATATATATATATAGATATATATATATATATATATATATATATATAGGTAGGTAGATAGATAGACAGATATATGGGGCAAACTTCTTTAATAGGATAACTAAATGAAATAAGAAAGTAAAGCTTTCAATCGAGTTTTCTGTACAACGTATAATGCTGTATAAAACCGTCAACTATGACCGGCAGCTCATCAGGTGCTCACCAGATGCGATAGAGTGAGGGTGCGCCCCTTACCTCCGGAAATGGCTGCCAAATGCACGATCCATCGCTAAATTTAACGTTTGATAGATTAAAAACTACAGAGGCTATGGGGTTGCAATTTGATATGTTTCATGATCAGAGGGTGGATGGTCAAAATACCAATTTTCAGCCCTCTAGGCTCAGTAGTTTTTTTTTTCCATCTTAGGGTGGATAGAATAAAGCGCGGACGGACGGACGGACAGACAGTCCTATGAAAGATTCCCAACAATTACTGAGGGAAAAGGACAGAACGCTCATGGGGCAACATTCCTATTCCTATTTCCTCCCAGACTGCTTCAGAACATCATAATATTCGCAACAGGACCATTAGTCATTATATAACGGACAGCAAAATTAGCATTCCTCTCCCGTAAAAATACGACTCTAAGAAACTCGCAATCTTGGAATTCCTCCCTTACCAATTCTGCTTCTCTTTTATTAAACAAATAATCCTGTTTATTCCCAGAGGCCTTCTCGCGGGAAGTTAAGGCGGAGTTCGAACTGTATATACCAGAAGACGGAACTCATTTTTCTCGAGTTCGAAGTGAATAAACACTATAAAGTTCCCTTACCGTTTCATCTTTCCAGTACAGAAACATTTAGTGTCATCGAGCTCCAAAATAGAATAAATAAGCAGCTAAATAAATAAAATAATAAAACAAATCACAAAATATTTTTTGAGTATTCAAACTGAACATCTATTAATTTCCATACGGTAAATATATTTTCACCTAATTGCCTAATATACTTTCATACCTTAGAAAAAATACATTAAGTCTGGAATAAATCTACAGACTCGAAGAAAATAGAATCACATCTTGAATTATCATAAACGCAGCCGCCCCACACCCCACCCACATCCCCACCACCACCAAATCTCCAGCACGACTTCTTCCCAAGATACATTCAGGATAACAATTTACGTCAAACACATATTAAACCGAAATACGGCAAATTTTTCCTAAAATCTGACGTAAAAGTTTTGCTGGAGAGTAATTTTTGTCATTCGCTCCCTTTGAGATTCACTTCTAATGTGCGTGTTATGTCTCGAGCGGCGACAGACATCTGCCATAAATTTTAACAGTGAGCGTCTAACTATTCCTAAATTATAAGATAAATGTTTCCCCTTCACGAATAAAGGTCTAGGTTTACCAACCCTGTCGGAAAAACCTCACAAGAGAAGCTCGGACTTGCAAAATTCCTCTTTCTGATGCAAAATAACTCAAAGGTACAAAGGAGAGAGGGAGGGACGGAGGAAAAAGAGAGAGAGAGAGAGAGAGAGAGAGAGAGAGAGAGAGAGAGAGAGAGAGAGGATAAGACATGGCCGTTCAACACTTGGGCAATGACCCACTTGTACGCAAATCAGGTAAGGCTGCAGCATTCCCAGGAACAAACATACTCGGAAATACACGTCTCCCATCTCTGATGAAGACAAAACCGACAGGAGGAAAAAAAAAATATCACGGGACTTATTGACAACTTTTCTCCTTGACAGCTTCTGAATAACTTAAGATACCGCCGTTCCCTGGCCCTATCCCCCACCCCCTATCCCTAAGACCATTTCCCTCATTCTCCCCTCCGTCCCTCCCTCCCTTCCTTCCTTCCTTCCTTCATTCCTCCTCATTCCCTCCCTCCCTCCAGAGCTCGTTTACTTCCTAACACTCCGCCCTTACCCCTCCCCTCCCCACCCCTCACCTCCTTTTCAAACTCCAAGCCTCTTCACTACTAAGACATGTCGTCTTCTTCAAGGCACCAATAAGAGTACTTGTTACTTGTTTCTCATTCTTGCTTTCGTTTGACTTCTTACAACAGCCTCTTCCTTCACTTCCGTCACGAAATTCAAATTGCGTTGATGCAGTTCACAACACTTAAGCCCAGTCTGAACATTAACCCGTAAACATAATCAAATCTGTATTTTAAAAATGGCTGAAAACAGGAGTCGAGGTCACAATTATAGTTCCGGTCATTTTAAGTCAATAACTGCTGATTTTTTTCTAAGGGAGTTTCAAGCTCCGTTTATATAACATTACATAGAAGTTATTCGCTTCGCAAATCTCTCTCTCTCTCTCTCTCTCTCTCTCTCTCTCTCTCTCTCTCTCTTTGTTTATCTGGTGACTACGTTTTGTGGCACATTTGGGCAACTTTATATATATTGTGACGAAGTGTCAAGTATCTGGTTACTACACTTACCAATCATTAATTGTCACCTCACAACAGCCAGACACCTGAACCTTCATCACAGGTACTAAACGACTGAATACTCTAAAGGCAACAGTGATCCCTTAAACAACTTACCAGTTTTGCAGAAAATCAGACTAAGTTCATCTAAACAGGTGTGAGGTAATCTTATGTGTAACTGAATTAATTAAAGGGCATCACTCCATCAGCAACTTTAAAAGTCTAAGTATTTCCCTGATTTCAGAAGTCTAAGTACTTCCCTGGTTCTAACTCACTTCAAGTAAATTGAAGGAAAACCGCAAAACAGCTCGATTACCACTCTATGTTTCTACCTAAGCAAATCATAATTACGCTGGTGAAAAAGAAAACACTTAGAAAAATTTTAAAGACAAAAATTTATTATCAAACTCAAAATTTATAAGTGAAATTCACAATATCAGGGAAAAGTTAAGTAATTCTTGAATTAGTTAAGTAAAATTAAGTCAAAATTAATTTATCACAAAATCCAAGAAAATTAAATCAATCGAAATTTAAAAGTGTTAGGCAATAATTAAAATTTGAATTTGGAAATTAATTCACAAGTGCTAAACAATAATAAAACTTGAATAAAATTCTAGGTAAATGCAAATTAATTAACAAGTGTTAAATTCAATTAAATGTGCAACGATTAATTAATGAAAACAAGTAAGTTAATTAAATTGTGAATGCAAATAAAACACAGAAAAAGGTGTAAAATACCAAAATTAAAAAAAGCACTAATCACACAGAATATAGAATAAAAACACACACTTCAATAAGAAAATGGATAAATGCACAAAAAATCACTTCAATAAGAAAATGGATAAATGCACAAAAAATAATCACTTCAAATGAAACAAACACAAAACACAAGAATTTGCAATGTGTAAAAATTTAAACTTGTTTCATGAAACCACTGGAACTATTAGTTGCAACTAATAAACCTTTTTTAACATTACCTTGGTACCAATTTTCGTTCTGCTGCAGCTAGCTCCAAAAATTTCATAAATTCTCAAGATTTCGCAAAAGATAAGGTGCCATTACACACTTGCACAATGTTTGTTCAGATTCCAAAAAAAGCACTAAATACTAAATAACTCTAAGAAATTCAAAATCTAAAAGTTACGAGTGACCATTCAGTGAGTTATGTTAATGTAATGTCACGTATGGCGAGGGAGAGAGAGGGAGAGAGAGAGGAAAAGACCTCTGTATGCCAGGGAATGAAAGTCTGTAATGAATCTCTTTTTCATACGGAAGCTAAACAGTGGATTTTGCACAAAACATTTTCAGCATGCGAAAGATGATGCAATCTTTCTAGAAGCTTCTAATATGACGTAACTTTACAGGAAAATCGTGAAATCTCACGTGATTATCGACAAAGAAGTACACATCTAAAACCAGTCATGTACGTAGTATGCTCAACAAAGACATGTACTCGATCGAAACATAAGTCCCTTATCAGACACGCTGACAGGTTCCTATAACAACACGGAGATCTCGAGTTCCTCTAATCTGGTGTTGAAATATTACAGAAACAATTCTATCTTGGAACGGACAAAGTTAATCTCTCTCTTTCCACATTCTACGTTATATACTTTTACATCATGTTATGCAAAATCTGAACATACATTTTTAGACATCCTACAACTCTAAGCCAAATAAGGAATCTGAAAATGTTGCAAAACTCTTTCTAACATTTCATTCAGTCAAAGAGAAGATATATTCATTATGAAAGTAGCAGCATATAATAATATTTATATATATATATATATATATATATATATAGATATATATATATATATATATATATTATATATATATATATATATACACACAAAATAACATGAATGCCTGCTCCACACCATTTGGGAAATTACTTCACCGAGGCAATATATAAACAATAACGCCAGGTGTTCTTTCTTTCTTCACCCTTTCTCTCCGCCCTAGCAGCAAATCTGCAACAGTCGAATTACAACTAGGTACTTAATACAATCTCTGTGTCGACTGAGGCCTACTGGATACCAGTGAAAACACACGTTAGTCTGGGTTAAGTGCGCTTACCGCTGCACCACCAGGTTAGGAGAGAGAGAGAGAGAGAGAGAGAGAGAGAGAGAGAGAGAGAGCAGTTGTGAAGGTGCAACACAGTTTCTTTCATAATTCCGGAGAGAGACATTATCCCGATACGCATTATCTCTGAATCATCTGGACAAAAAGACCCACTGCATTATCTCTTACCTCAGACCTTACTATATGAGGAAGGTGGAGGCATTAGGAGCCAAAGAAAAAGCCCATTTGAAAGCAAAGATAATGCTGGCCTAACATTAAATAATACTTTGCATTACTAAGGGTCATTACTCTTGATGAATTCACAGAGCAGCATCACGATAAGGTTTACAGTTATGCGGTATTCCAAAGAGGTAAATGAAAATATTTATAATAAAAAAAATGCTTAAAGCAACAAACGGGGCTGCATTCAAAAATGGAACAAAGAAAACCTAAACAAAAATGGCAAGAAGACAAAGATAAAGTAACATTAAGCAATATGGCTAATGATAATGAGGATAATGATTATAACAATCCCTTTTGTCAACAACAACAACAAACCCTACCGTCATTTGCCGTGCATAATCCCTCTTCTTATCTCCCCAGTAATCTCACTATGCCGGAAATTGAAATGGGCAATCATATCCTCGTAAGGATATTAGTAGAATTCACGGCTCCCGTTTATGTTTGAGAGAGAGAGAGAGAGAGAGAGAGAGAGAGAGAGAGAGATCGTCCGAATGGGTTGTGATGGTGAATAGATGTTTACAGCGAACGCACCCCAGAGCAAGTTCAAAAACATGTTTTCCTTGTTGAACTTTCTGCCTCGATCTTTCACTTTTTTTTCCCCCTCTTCCAGGTCTTGTCAATGTATGCTCCGAAAATGAAAAAAAAATGAAATTTTCATTCATCTCTGTTTACGTGGCATGGCTTAATGCATCTTAATACATAATACTTCGTTATTTTCATAAAGGGACTTCGATAAAGATGTGTTTTGCTGACGATCGTCTAGAAAACAAACAAAAATCTTTTGACAGGTGATTTTACGTCCAGCGTGTCATATTTTCATCGCGCCATTTCTCACGGAAGCCACATATGGCTTGATCGATTCTTTATTCAACAAAAATCTAAAAGTTAATTCACTTTTAGCCGCCTAAAATTATAGTGAATAACACCAACATCCATCAAAGTGATTTATCGTCGTCTTAGCCAGGCAATAAGTTGTTTGCCTAAAGGGTTCCTGAAGAGTTTTGCACTAAAAGGATTCTGTCTTTATTCGCAGCGTATTAGGGTGAGAAAATTCTGATTTTATTTTTAGTGGGAGGCAACGAAGCCAAAATATTCACCTTCATACTGAGAGAAAAATCCTGTTATGTTCACCTTACTAAGAAACGGATTTGCGCGCTGTATAATTGGGCTGTTCCCAATTTACGCCAATAGCATAAGCCATCCCTTAATTTAATAACAAATAACAGTCAAGAAAAAAATCACATAAAAGTGGTTGTAATACAAAACAAAACAAAACAAATCAGACTCTTGCGTGAAATCGCGCTGAACGAAAATGTCAATTTCATCATTATGAGAGTTCAGTATTGGGAGATTTTGATAGACAGTAGAGAAACCTGGATCAAATTCCATGATTACAGGGATGAAGGAGGCTTAAAGTACATAAGAAATTCAGCACAATGAAAATATTCCTAGCGCGTCGAATTTTGAAACTCGTGGAGAGGTAAAGTTTTGGATGATGCATCAACTCGCCATTGTACGGGGCGACAAAATCTATTAATGTAAAACAACAGCAACAATACAGTTAGGTTGGGGAATCAAAAGGCCTTGAAACAACGAGAAGTGAAGCAGCAGAGGAGAGCTTGGTTGCATAAGAGAAGGGAACACGTAAGCATTTCTCTTACACCAATGACGACGTAGGTACAGCAGAGGTGAGAACATTCAAGGGTTGTGAAAAAATAAAAGAAGTTTCTTTTACTTCAATGAAAGGTAAGTTGAAGTGAAAGCCAAGGACACACCGACTTTGTTTTTTATGGTGAGTTTGATGATGGGTTCTTGTGCTATATCTCTGAACCTCTCAATATTTCCTTTGTAGTAGAAATATGTTCATCATCTTAGAATTATTAGTTTTAAACAATTAGTTTTAGATATTTCTAAAAGACAGATTTATGTATACTTCTGGAGCGTTTTCATTAACGTTTTTCAAATGACTAATTTGCAAGTTTTGAATAAATTTAGACTAGTTTTAACTTAGTAGCGAAAACCCATTATTTTTACAGCTTCGAAAAAAAAATAATTAAAAAATTTCTTTCAAAGGGAAGGAATGCTATTATTCCCTAATAACCACGCTCAAATTAATATCTTACAAAATAAACAAATAAAAAATATGTAAGTTTCGATTTAGTTTCCCGAGAAGTCAATTATTGCTCACTTTGTGTTGATTTTTTCGTTCCACCAAGACATTCTTTCTTATACTGCACTTTTAACATTTTAAAAAATCTGTATTATGTGCGTGTATGGATGTATGTATATATAAATACATTTGCATGTATACAAATGTATATACAAATACATACATACATATATATATATATATATATATATGTGTGTGTGTGTGTATGTATATATATATATATACACGTATGTATATATATATATATATATATATATATATATATATATATATTATATATATATATCTTAGACCATTACAAAGCATACTGAATAATGTGCATTAATAATGTAAAACACTACATGTACTGAAAATATGAAAATGAAACATCCTCATAGTTACGAGTACGAGACACCCCGTTTCCTTCTACTTTCTTGAACTGAAATATTAAAAGATCTTTGGTCTATAATAACAAGTCGTTTCAAGAAACACATATAAGGTATTGAAAGTCAAACGCATATTGAAAGCAACAGAATCTCCGTTATTCAAATCTCTAAAGCTTTCAGGGAACGAATGGGAACGAATGGTTTACAAGCTAATTGGCGTTATGTTTCCTTTACAAGTATATATGTATACCTTTTTCTTATAAAGGGTTCAACTCGCACCACTTTACACAGCTGTGCGACACTCAAGCGCAGAGGAAAGGAGTAACAGAATGAAAAACATATATATATATATATATATATATATATATATATATATATATATATATACACGCATCAAGCTACAAATGTCTTTTAATATCTAATTTGCTCTACCTCGGAATTAATATATTTTCATATATGTCAACCGAAGGGGAATTTCTTAGTTGATGATAATTTCGTCGGTTCCTGGGCTCGAAACCAGGACCCAAGAAATCAGGACGTACAGTGAAACGCCTTCAACCACATAGCTTAATGCGTATACGTATATGAATCACGGTGATGTCATCAGACTCACCACACACACATACACATACCACACACACCACCAAACACACACACACACCCACCCACACCCACCCCCTCCCACACACACACACACACACACACACACACATATATATATTATATATATATATATATATAGCATATGATATATACACACCACATTATATTTAAATATATATATATATTATATATATATATATATATATATATATATATATAATGCATATAATCGTGCGATGTTTTCTGAGCCGAGATATGTCTCCCATCGGCGCAAACTTAACGAGAGCTTTTGCGTCTCATCTCGAGAAATGAAAGGCTGCGCGACATCTAAACTATAAACCAGTTACGCCAAAACCGAGCCATACATCAGACAACAAATAAAAATAAAAATAAAAAAAGGTAATGTCAGAAGACGTAAAAAACATTGTGGGACAAATACACCGCTTCAATCGGACCATTCTGGGATATACAGCTGTTAAATCTTACGACGAGTTTGCTTCCACGAAGATTACCACGAGAATTCCATTGTGTTTGTGTGTGTGTGCGCGCGCGCGCGTATTCTACAGCAGGAGGCAGCCGATAGGTGTCACAGTAGCTTTAAAACTGTAGGAAAAGAAAAAAACCACAAACACACACAACAGTCCCCTTCACAAACACACAAAAAAAGTAAAACTCTCCTTAAAACGCGCGAGGGAAAATGGCACATTACATGTTCACTTACTGTTATTGTTGTTATACAGGATAAAGGCTCAGATCATCAAAGGCCCCTATAGAGGCCATAACGGAGAGGAAAATTGTCCTTAGTGAATAAGTCACAACAGGGAAACTTCTCCCTTCCATGGTCTCTGTCTCTCTCTCTCTCTCTCTAGAAATATATATATAGTATATAATATATACATACATATGTGCCTGTGTGTATACATTATACATACATACATACATACATACATACACATATATATATATATACATACATACATAAATTCATACACAGTACACGTGATTGTCTTATTCTAAGAAACACATATATGAACAAAATAGTTTTATAAATGTTATAACTGGTTCAAAATCATCTTGCTCTAATGCGGTGTGAGAGAGAGAGAGAGAGAGAGAGAGAGAGAGGGGAAGAGGACAGAGGGAAGAGACGTGATGAATGGAGAGAGAGAGAGAGAGAGAGAGAGCTAGCTTGCGCGTAAGCTTCACAGGAACCTCAAACCTTATACTTACATTTTTGTCTATTTGTTAACGTATTTTTTTTTCGATAAATCTCTTCTTCCTGTATTCCATTTTACCTCCTCTTAATACTTCCTAATGAACGCCATAGTCTTTGGAAGGTTGAATTTCAAGTCAGTGCCCCCTTTGGTGGGTTTGTTCCCTCTTCTGAATAATATGATAATAATAATGTGGTGACAGAACGAATTTCAGCTCTCGAGGGGTCTACCTCTCCTTTCCAAGATGCTTTAGAATTTTACGCGCGCAGCATTACCGCCCATGCCACGGCAAAAGAAAAAAAAAAAAAAAAAAAAAATAATTTTTTTTTTCCTTGCGTGAAAGTCAGCTGCATGTGTCCCCATCGGCTACGGGTTGTAAGCATGCTTTCACAGAGAGCTCTCTCGCACGCCAGCATAAATAATGACACTGCGTATCGCCTCTCTACGTAACATAAATATATGTTAATGTATCTCACTGGCAATTTATAGTGAAAATATATTCAACCCTAAGGGGTTCTCAACCAGTATCCAAGATACTTTTTTAGCTTTAAGAACATCAGGAAATAAAAAGTGCTCACACGCACACAGACACGTGTGTATATATATATATATATATATATATATATATATATATATATATATATATATGATATATATATATATATATATATATATACATATATATATATATATATATATATATATATATATACGCGTGTTAAAAAAGACCAATCTCCCATATTTATAATAAACACGTGAGTCAACACACACACATGTGTATGTATGTATGTGTGCGTATATATATATATATATATATATATATATATATATATATATATATATGTGTGTGTATATCATATATATGTATAATATATATATGTATATATATATATATATATATATATATATATATATATATATGTTAAGGAAAGACCGATCTCCCATATTTATAATAAACACGTGAGTCAACACAGCAAAACTAAAGTTTCCTTTTCAATTGTGGTGAAGCATAAGTGATGAAATATAACGTACAAGTTTCATTAAAAGATATAACGGTGTCAATTAATCTCAATCAGGAATAAGATACAGACCTCTCAAGGAACCTATTGATGGAGCACAAAGAACAGAGCTGGACAAATGTCTACGCAATGCCGATAGTGGCATTAGAGAACCCAGTCACAAACTGCACCGGTTTACCACATATGAATTCTCGAACAAGACAGGAGACGCAAGCACTAACTCTTTAGAATGAACGTAAGGACTGGAAGCCACTTCCCCAGAAAACAAATGATAAGAATGTCTGCAGCCGAGCGTCTCATTAGCAAATCCGACCCTAACGAAGAGACAGCCCTTTTCAGACGATCCTTCGACCCCCCCGTTTCCGAAATTAATCTTCGAGCTAATCGCATACTCCATCATTCGACCGGCCCAATTTACACAAAATAAGTCTCGTCTGATCAGCCTCCCTTTATTCCAGCTACACAGTCCATCGCTAAGCCTCTTAAAACTTTTCCAGAGAAAGTTTAAAAAAAAGCACAGTAAGAGGATCTAATAATCAGGCCTTACACGAATCATTTGATGCAAAAATAGAAGAAAGGAAGGAAAAGTGTCAGGAAGTTGATAAGTTCCTACCGAAAGAATAGAAAAAAAGAAGAGAGAGAGAGAGAGAGAGAAAAAAAAAAGAAATATTCCAATATCCCTCACACTCGAGCAAGCTAATATCCATTAAGACCTGAAATTGTTGGTAAAATCATGAGATCTCCCCACAATCGAGTTTGCGGTCAAGTGGGTTCGGAAAATAAATTCGACCGAGTGTAAAAGATCGATTGAATTGGAGGGTTGGAAATGGCTGGGATGAGTCAGAAGACGAATGCTCCGCTGGAGGACGGGACACGTTGAATAAATCCATCCGATTATGAGGGAAGGAAAAATGGGAAGTCGCAGTAGACACTAGCGGTTCTAAAGCCTCTCCCGAAAGGGAACTTTGAGAGAAGTCTGTACAGCCTTTCCCATCATGTAACAAGCTCTTAAAATGAAGACTATTTTCGTGGTGCATATAGAACTATTTATAAATCCATGTTCATATAATAGAATGGACACAGATTACACACACACACACACATATATAAATATATATATATATATATATATATATATATATATATATATATATATATATATATATATATATATATATTAGACCATTACAAGCATACTGAAAAATGTGCACTAATCATATAAATACAGTAAAAAATAAGACCATACATCCCTCTACTTGTCATATAAAACTTATCGTATAAAACGCACATAAGTCAGTATTTACAAGCATACATTAAAGGGAGAATATATATAGGCACATAAGATCCAATTTGTTGAGTTCTCTGGCCTCATTATGACACATTTCTAACCCCTTGACTTTTGTGATATGACTGTTAGCCCTTCATCCAACACCATGTTAGCATTCAAACTTGAAGAGGAACATTGACATAACATTGATTTCAATTATATACGAGATAAATAAAAGACATTTCAATATTTCCTGCTAGAATATATATATATATTATATATATATATATATATATATATATATATATATATATATATATATAATATAAACAACAAGAAATACTGGTTCTCCCTCGCTCTTCATAATGAACGGACGAACTCCCAATGTAACTAACAGGAAATTAAACTGGTCATTTTTATGTCACTCCAGTGAGTCACTCGGGGAGGAGGAAACAAAGGATAACCTCTGCGTACCGAACAAACCCTCTGTCGCAGGAGACATTTCTGATGATGTATCTTGAAGCCTAAATTGGACTTGGAAACAAAATGGGACTTCTACCATCGCTTAAGTAAAATTCCGAATTAACAATTTAAGGTTTAACCGCCCTCAAAAGGGTAAGAGCTCTTCGCCGCAGCCAAATAAACGAATGGCGTTTTATTACATCTCTAACAAGGACAAGTGTTTAAATAAAACACATTTTGACAAGAATTGCGGGGGATGAAAGCGCTCTCAGGTCATTTCTCTTGGCAATACACGTAATACTCAATCTATGAGACGGCTACAAAGCATACAGTGTTTCCTGCGTGAAATTATGAACATGTGCTAAGAGTGATCCAGCGCATAAAAACATTACTACGCGCACGGACGTTAAAAAAAAACAAGAAAAAAACAAGTGAATTAAGCCTTTGAGTACACCTTGAATTTTATAAAGCGGAAAATGAAGATGGAAAATTAATGCACGATAGTGTCGTGAATAGATAAGAACAATGTATGGTTTTGGTATGCTTCTCCAAAACTTAAAGACACGGAGGGAGTTACTAGTTAACCAATCCTTGAACTGGCTAGTGAAGTATTTTAGATCAACGGATCAAACTGCTTGAAATATAAGGGGGTTTCATTAAAGAGGTATATTTACTGTACGTGTGTGCTGTTGGTTGACACGTAAATTATTGTAGCAAAATATTTTCCATTAAATGTTTTCTTCTATACAATAAACTCTTGCCTTTTTCATCACTTTCATTCATTAATCATCCAACGTTCATACATTTCATGTTTCTCCTTTTCAGCAATCAGCAACCCCTTTATTACCTAAGCGGCCACTTCGAGAGTAATAAACATTCTCAATTCATAGCAATCTATCTTAAATCAACACTGTATGAGGAGCAAACATTCCCCCTTTATTAACAGAATTATGTCATGCACGTCTTAATTTCCCCATCAACAATACAGTAACTAACATTTCCATATCAACGTTGCCTCTGAAAAGAGAAATCATTAGTAGAAGACTGTTATCCATGTCTGTTAAATCCACCATTACACCCGGAACCTTTTAGCGATCCTACGAGAGTATTCAATGACATCCTTACATGATGGGTTTTGTCCTTGACTGAAATCACTCGATGTTCTCCTGTGAAACCTTCGATAATCAGATGAACTATAGAAGTGACAATGATTCACTGGCATATTTAAGAGGTTTATCTCATTTGGTGTTCGATTACTGTTATCTGAGGGTTGCCGTATTACAGAAATTATTCGACGGGATAGAACAGTAAAAAAATATTTACGAGTCCGATGTCCTGGAGACCGATAAAAATTCTTGACTGATGGTGTAACCCAACTTATAAAAGAAAAGGAGGATAGGAAAAGTAAGCGTGACTTAATGAGATAAATGTGCGGTGCAGAGATGATGATAAAATAGAAATAAAAAATCCCTGATGAAGCAATATTATCATAGCAGTGATTGTGGTTTGGTGACAATTCTTCAACAGAACGTTGAAGAACTTAGTGAATACAGATATATCACCTTATGCTCTTATTATCTCCTTCTCATATTTTATTTTATTTCCTTTGCAGTTTTAGGGATAAAATATTCGTTCATCATCACCTGCACATAATTCACATATACATGCACTTGTACATATATTGAATCCTTATCAATGTATTTATGAGGTTATTATTGTAATATAGTTAGTATATATATATATATATATATATATATATATATATATATATATATATATAATAATTATATTGCAACAATAACCCCACAAATACTTTGATAAGGATTCGATATATGTACTACAAGTGCATGTATTATGTGAATCATGTGCATATGATCATGAACGACTATTTTATCCCTGAAATTGTATGTAAACAAAATAAAATGTGAGTATCAGTTGGCATCATCAGGAAAAAAGAGGAAAGAGAGAGAGAGAGAGAGAGAGAGAGAGAGAGAGAGAGAGAGAGAGAGAGAGAGGAAGGGAGAGTGAAAGAGGGAGGCTGGTGGGGTGGCATAATTGAGTTTCTTCCACTTCAGTGGCCACCGTCTCTGAACGGTCCACGGTCCACCTTGTGCCACCACCAGATGGCACAGGTCACAAGCACTCCCTTAGAGAAAGGGGAGGAGGGAATAGAGTGGCAAGCGATAGGCAAAGGAATCTCTTCCAGCTCACAAAGACTGGAATGATATTCGCTTCGGGTCTATACCTTAATGCTGAGATTTTAGCAAGGGCCTCCAGGGGGACTTAAGGTCACTGTATCGAAAATTTGGGAAAGGGTAAGAGCTTTGGAAATATACCTTTGGAATATCAAATTGTCTACGTGTTCACCACGGACTTTCAAATATTGGATGCATCATGAATCTGAAATTTCTTTTACAAATACATACTCATACTTACACACCCACGATATATATATATATATATATATATATATATATATATATATATATATATATATATATATATATATATATATATATATATATATATATATATATATATATATATATATATATATATATATATATGAGATGTTTGAAGAGTTCAGGCAAAATATTTTTAAGTTTAAAAATAATTTAAAGGATTGTTTACTTTTTCAATTATATATATATATATATATATATATATATATATATATATACGTATATATATATATATATATATATATATATATATATATATATATATAATAGAAAAAATAAACAATCCTTTAAGTTATTTTAAAACTATTAAAGAAATTTTACCTGGACTCTTCAAACATCTCAAAACTGAAAACTGACAGAAAAGAATAAAAGTGACATTTTACGTTCAAACTTAAAAAATAAATATTATGAACAAATTGCGGTTTCCTTTATTCAACTAAAATTTCATCATGCTGGAGGATATTACATTAATATGTAAAATACGTAACCGCAATTGAAATTTCCTGAACATTTTCGTAATTAAGTGAAAGGAACTGAGGATATACAATAGTCTTATTAGATGCCACATCAAAATGTGTGTGTGAGAGAGAGAGAGAGAGAGAGAGAGAGAGAGAGAGAGAAGAGAGAGGAGAGAGAGAGTCTATAAGATAAAAAATACATTATTCTTATTTACGAGAAAAGAGAGAGAGAGAGAGGAGAGAGAGAGAGCAGAGAGAGAGAGAGAGAGAGAAGAGAAAAAATTTCTTTAAGATTAAAAAAAAAAAGAAAAGGAGAGAGAGAGAGAGAGAGAGAGCAGAGAGAGAGAGAGATTGAGATGAGAAGGAGGATGGAGAGACGAGGAGAGAGAGAGAGAGAGAGTCTAAGAGGTAAAATTATATTATTATTTACGAAAAAATGGAGAGAGAGAGAGAGAGAGAGAGAGAGAGAAGAAGATAGACGAGAGAAGAGAGAGAAGAGTCCCTATAACTGGCAGAAATACATTATTGTAAATATTTACGAGAAAATGGGAAAAATTTCCCCAGAGTCTTTTTAGAAGCAGATGGAAAATGCATTTCAGAACAAAAAATTACAATTCAGACTGAAAGCTCTTATGGAATCTATATATAAATAAAGCATATATACTTTGTTCAAATTTTAGACAAAATTCTTACATGTATCACATGCCATAAATAATTATTGAAGGTAAAAAATAAAATTTACAATAAATAATGATACTGAAAGTTCTCGAAAGCATCATTTATCCTTGAAATACTTTAAAATATTTTAATGTAATATTACTTAAAACCTCATGTACACGTTCAAGGAAACAATTTTTTCTTGAATAACATGGCGCATGATAGTAGTGAGAGTAAAACTATCAACAAAAACAACAACATTTATGAATAACAACATTTATGAATAACGCCTGTCATGCTGTATGTTATTATGATTTCGAAATAAAAAAAAATTAAATTCACGCTAATACTCAATAAACTGGAAATTTAATAAGATTATGGCATTATGTTGGCATCTTAAAATATGTTATATTTCGTTAGAAAAAAACACGCTACCAAAATAATAATAATATTTCTAACTTGAACAAGCGAGTTTGACCCTGTCAGGTGTTAAGAATGAAGATCACTGAGAAAAGAAGAAGATAAAAAAAAAAGATGAGTCTTCCGCTTCGTTGCCCTGAATAAAATCACAAAGCAATCCATGACCGAATGGAGTTGACATTCAATCTAAAGTCCTGTCTTCAGACCAGGTCTTGACGAAGTGAGTCGGGAAGAATATTTAAAAAGACAAGTTTTCGCCCGTACGAAAATAATGAAAGAAAATGAGAAGGTTAAACCCATACTCGAACAATAAACTGAGAAAAGTCATTCATAACTTAAGTATATCTTAGTTTAACCAGACCACTGAGCTGATTAACGGCTCTCCTAGGGGCTGGCCCGAAGAATTAGATATTTTTACGTGGCTAGGAACCAATTGGTTACTTAGCAACGGGACTTACAGCTTATTGTGGGATCCGAACCACATTATATCGATAAATGAATTTCTAATCACCAAAAATAAATTCCTCTGGTTCGACCATTGATAGAGGGAGCGAAATCGGGCTACCAAATCGGTAGGCGAGTACGCAACGATCTCGCCCAATGAGGAACTAAATCCTCTCAAATAGCCCCATAACTATGCGTCATTGGTAAAATGGAAGCGAATGCCTGAAAGATTCCTCAAAAAATACTATCTTGCAAAACAGCCGTTTGACCACTCCCTAACGGCTGACTTTCTTATGCTATCTTTACAAAACATAAACAGGGTCCGGGACAAGCTGCTACGATCTTATTCACATGCATATGCACACATGCACGCATAACCAAGGATAGAAATGATTCCTAATGTACAGTCCTTCCTACATACCATTTGAAGAAATGATTACTGCATATGCGACATGATTCCGGTAGGCCTTAAACGAGGTATTTTCTATATTTCATATCCTTTTGCAACAGAAAGACTGTCTCATTAACACTAATGAAGTATCATACGAATAAGAAAAATATTTTGTTTGTTTGTTTGTTTTTGTTTGTATGGTGTTTTTACGTTGCTCGGAACCAGTGGTTATTCAACAACGGGACCAACGGCTCTACATAACTTCCGAACCACGTCGAGTGAACTTCTATCACCAGAAATACACATCTCTCACTCCTCAATGAATGCCCGAGAATCGAACTCGCGTATATTTTGGACTAGGTGATGTACATAGAGAAAATTCAATAAAAAAATCACTTTAACTATTGCATAATCCAACAAAAATTACGCTCTTACACTACTAAACCAAATACGAAAAAAAAAAAACACATTCCTTATTATACCTTGTGTGGTCAAGACATTTAGCTCTAAAACCACTTGGGTTTCGAAAAGGAAGTATTATCTGTAATAAAACAAAAATCAAAGAGCAAATAGACAGCAAAAAATCAACATATAGCTTTAACTATAATTTTTAGTACAAGGACACCACAAAAAACCAAAGCGTAAGTTGCAAGTACGACTCAAAATGTAAAATGCATCGATCGGATACATTGTGACATTATTCGAGCATTCTACCAAAAAGCATGAAGAACGACTGTCTGACCCGACAGGCAAAAATGCTTTTTTTCAACTGAATTTTCTCGAGGGATTGACTAATTATGTAAACTAACTTAGCGTCACAACAACCACCATATAATTACAATAAAATTATCTACGTGAAGACCATTAGATAAGTTATTTTTCGTGTTAAGTATTACGGGTTAATGTACAAGACATATGGACTGGTATATTACAAAAATAAAAAATGTTACGAAGAGCAATCTTTTTATTATATGCTTTCCCCTGCCGCTCATGCGACAAAAAAAAAAAAAATTGAGGAATAAAAAAATGAAAGAATGTAGATGTGCAATATCGTAAATACGTCTTTATAGCGTGATCAGCCGCGCGGACTACTTCGCAATAAATCATTTAATCCATAAAATAGCCACGGAGTCACACCATAAACTGGATAAGTCGATAACGCACTAAGCGAACTTCCTTTGTTGGAAAAATGACAGTTTGTCAATTCTTCCGCTCGCTAGGGGCTACGGCCATGTCTCTTTCGTAGTTTGTCACCGAGAAATGATTCTATATGAGACATTAAAAACGTGTATATATATAGATATATAGATATATATATATATATATATATATATATATATATATATATATATACATATATATATAAAAAAAAAAAAAAAATTATATATATATATATATACATATCATATCATATATATATATATATATATATATATATAAACAAGATAAAAATCTGAAGGTAAATAGTATTACTAAGAGACAGCAAACATTCGAGGTAGATAGTGAGAGCAGTGCCTCACATTTCTGAAGTGCAATAAAAATGACTACAGCTTGGTTCGTTGTTTATCTCATTATCGGCATACTGTCAGCTTGATTGCAATCCAGACTTTAATAACAAAGGTACGTTTTTCAAGCGCATGCGTTGGCATGACAGCTGTATATTTGGCGGCTATTTTATATAACAAAACTGAAAGTAAATCCCATAAAACCAAGGAGCGTGATTTGGTTGACAAATTTAGACGTTATTTTTACCTTCTGGAACCAGAGTTGGGGCGACGTTTATGTATGTTTAGTCGAATAAAAATTAACAATCAGTAGCAAGTATTAAATTGACATCTTAATCATGAATAAAGCCAGGATACAAAGTTTAAAGTCTATAGAAAAACTCATTTTGTATTACTCTACATGCACTTTTCCAGTTAACAAGTCATTTAAAATACGTTCGACCTGCAATCTATTTCAAAGAATGCTAAGAATCTGCTATCCAGAAAATTTTGTCGAGGAATTCACACCGATTCATAAACAACTGTTGACTTCAAAATACCTCTACCATGTGATCAGGGAAGCATTCTACAAATCCAACCAAATCTACATATGTAGCCCACAAGTTAAGAGTAAAGAGACAATCGCAGAACCAAAATCTTACTCCTGGCTAGCAGTTTAAAACATAGTTAGGCCAAACCCTCTAACGTCCTAATCCTTTAGCTTTATCAATATCATCACAAAGGTACTGGTACATATGAAATCCCCTGCGAAGTTCTAGATAAATGTTCTATAAGACTTACAGGTAAATCTCCTTTACTCATAATAATCTAAACGTTCAGTCAGATAGGGATACCTACTACATTCGGTTTTATTGCATCACACAGGTACTTCAAATCACTGCATCGACTGGAATCTGTCTGTCACGCATTGTTTTTGAAGAGCAGCACTCAATTCAGGGCCCAAATGACGAAATCCACCATAAATGGGCAATTATTATGAATATAACTCCGCAGGGTCGCGCAATTCCGACCTCATACACAACATATTTCCACAACAGGCATTAAAGAGGACTGAAAGAGATCATTTCGGGTCAGCCGTCACTAATCGTATCCTTACGACCTGGCTTCAAGGAGAGGACTTAACCTTACTGACCTGCATCTATACGTGTCTCCTAATCCATTAACCCTGTGAAGAGGGAAGCAGCAGCTGCTCCCAAAACATAAGCTATTCTTCACTTCTTATGTAGAATTGTATGAGGAACAGTTAATGACGCTAAATTATCGCTAAATTATGTCTTAATATAATTCTCATGAATGATGTATATAAGTGCGCTCCACACACCCACATACGTAAGTATGTATACATATATTAATTTACGTATGTGTATACATATACATGCATTAAGTTACAAAATGTCCTTTAATATCCAATTCGCTCTACCTTGGAATTGATATTTTCATTTGTAGCTTAATGCATGTATATGAATCAAGGTGATGTGATAAAAATTCATGTACATATATATAAAAATATATATATATATACATACACACACACATATAATATATATATATATATGTGTATGTATAATATATATATATATATATATATTATATATATATACATACATATATATAACATACACATGACTATGTAATTACGTAATACATATACATATGTGTATACCTATAATTACAAGGTCCCAAAAAGTGTCATAGAAAAGGATAAATAAATAAATTATAGTATATATATAAATTTTAATGTGTTGGAAAATACAATATACTTTCAGATAAGAAAATAAAACACTGGTAAACAGACAAGTAAACAGAGAGTTTCTATGAAAATAAAAGGTTATACGGTATCTGAAAATACATCCATATTTTCAAATGGAGAACATAGCCAATGGTCGAATTTGTACTCCTCCATTATTGAAAACTAATAACATTTCAGCCATCAGCATAACACAGGAAGGTAAAAGAATTTACGATAATGGCAACTGAAAATCGGCAGACTGCCTGAGCACTGAACGGCAAAACTTTTCAGTCAGAAAAATCTAAAACTTAGTAAAAAAAAAAAATCCCCTATAAAAATGCTTTCTGTATCAGAATAAAAAAAATAACAGAAATAATAATTATCAGAGAAGCCGGTGCAACTGAAGCCCAGCGATGTGATACGTCGCAGTTGGAAGCCTTTCCAAAAAGAAAAACAACTGCGTCAAGACCTAAGCTTTTGCACTCCAGAATTAAAAGATTTTTCTGAGGGCTCGAAAAACAAAACCACAAAATTTTCTCTCTCCCTCTCTCTCTCTCACTGTCTATGACAATGGTTTCTTTTAATAGATGATTTCTAGAAATTGCTTGGGGGCGGGGGTGGGGGCATCACACGCCCTGACTCAAACCTCCCCAGGAAATTCTCTCAAGTTACCTGGAGAATTCTGAAAGGATTTCCGTTGCGAGAAGAATAACGCATTTCACAACAATAAAAAGAAATAACGACATAAAAAGAGAACCCTTAGCAAATGAAAGGATTCAAGTTATTCCTCGATGTTTCCAGACAAGGATTTTCTTAACGAATTCTGGGAAAACAATCATTCGAGGACTATTGCTGCAATCATAAATGTATTTTTCAGACGCCCATTTCTCTCTCAAAACATCCCAACTGTTGAAATGCCCAAGACGAAACAACTGCAGTTCTTGCAGGCAGATGCAAGTTTGGCTGGAAGCTTCCATGTAGGCGTTGCAAAAACAAGGCAAGCGTGATGATGCACAGTGACGGACAGAAAGACAACAAGAGACAAACAGACAAAGGGACTGTCTCCATTCATGCCGATTGACGCTTGCTACCACAACTTCAGAACAAGTTTGACTTAGATGCTTTTGAAAGCGTAGGAGACATGACGGAATGACAAGAGTAAGAGTGAAGGACACGATGAAAAACAAGACAGACGGATCATCTAACCTTAATATGCATCTATATGCCAAGTTTGACTAAAATACTATACATAACACTGACAGACATAAAGACGACGAGACAGCTGTATAGAAGGCATATCTCCAACCTTGCACGTCTATGCTGGATGGTGAAACTCTTTATCCAGTTTGACTAAACTCACTTAAACAGTGTAGAAGACGACGTGATGATAATGTCAGTATGACTGACAAACTATCTACCTTTATGTACATCTATGTATGATAGTGCCTTTGTATAACGTTTGACCTGCGCGAAAAATGAATTGTGACAGACATAATAACAAGAGACGGACAAGCGTTAAGGAAAAAACTACAGTCTACCCCTCCCGGAGTCGCACCCCCCCCCCCCCCCCCCCCCCCCCAACGTAACTTACCGTTATGGGGCTAACAAAGTAGAGAGTAAAGGACAAGTAATCTCCGGCGATCAAGTATCGCCCTGTAATTTAAATAATTAACGGCGATGAATATTCAGACAACGTAAACACTCAAAAGACTTTACAAAAACCAACGATCAAAGGTATTTATGTCAAATGCAAATACCTAATAGCCTGAAAATATATTATATTGTAAATAAACAACTTAAAAAAGAAATTTATAATCAACAATAACTATTGTAAACAGTGATTTCACGATGAATTTGTACGTGCATATATACGTACATACACATTGTATATACACCACAACACACACACACACACACACACACATATATATATATATATATATATATATATATATATATATATATATATATATATATATAGAATCCCCTTCATATCTCAAGGTTCCCGAAGGATAACGCAACCAAACATGTTAAGGAAAAAGAAATTAGCAGGCCTCTACAATAGTCTACGAAATCTATTATACGCTGTTCTTAAAATGAACATTAAAAAGAAGTGCATGGATGTATAAAGACACAAACTTCAATCGTCTCTTTCAGGAAAAAATCAATAATGAAGTTGTCTGGGTACTAGCAGAGCCGCTACAAGCAATGAAAGTGTGTCAGAACTGAACGATAAAATGAAAGTGGATACACCATTCACGACTAAAATGAAAGCTTTGGCGAATATTCTTGCCCATGAGATGAAGACAGTTATGGGCAATAGAAGGAAAGTAATGCATGTACATAGAGGGGTGACGCAGTGTGTAATTCATACAATGCAGCATTACACTTCATTACCCCCTTCGACAGCGTTGACGGCGCACTCGTTTTTTCTTAATATTTATAGCTCGCGTATACCAACTGACCCAGATTTTTTGAAGGGTAATCAAATGCCGAAATGGATTAGGTCATAAATGGAAAGATTTCCATTAAAAACGACTCGCCCGGGATAACAATGGGAGCAGAAAATCAATCAAACAGGTTAACGAGCATGAACTGGTCAAACACAGCATGCAACGAAGAGCACATAATAATAATAATAATAATAATAATAATAATAATAATAATAATAATAATAATAATAATAATAAACCATGCAATAATTACCACGGGGGAAAAAACTAATGAGCCGCAGTACAACATTCATTTGCATTATAAGGGAAAATACTTTTTCCCTGTACAATTCTGGTGTTTTTGTGTGGTTTTAGTGTAATCCCATCAATTACTGAGATAAATCCGTGCTGCCGGTTACTCTGAAAAATGCAATGGGCATTGAAACCAGATGATGTGCATTTTAGGTTTCCCTTTTTTTTACCTGTTTTTCTTTAACTGAGGAAAAAAGTATTATTGATATATATATTTCGTTGGGCGGAACCGAAAATGCCGGTTAGGGTGAAAATCATTTCCACTTCCGAAAAAATAAAAATGAAGATTTTAGATTGGAAAAATTCCATTATTACTGAATACGCGCCAACACAACCAATATTTGTAGTCCCCCCCTCCCCGCATCCCCCTTACCCTACGATCCCCCTTCCCCACAACCTCTCTTTTTCTCTCTCTCTCTCTGTCTCTTTCTTCTTTTCCTAATTCTTGCAATTTGTGAATTAAAATCATGGTGATTGGTTGAGAATGCACAAAAAAGAGCAGCCTTTTTTATATTTCCAGTAACAATTGAATATTTACAAGACATTCCCAAGAATCATTAAACGCAGACATTAAAGTGATTGTATCAAGAAAAACTCGATTGTTTCTAATGAACGCAAACAAAACGAGTGAAGAAAAAACACACGATGAAATGATTAATTTACAACCGCATTTATAAATGGCCCAATAATCGAGACTTCAAATCAAATGGAAGAGCGTGATTGGAATTAAATCCACGGCGCTAAATCTTACGCAATAATGAAAGAGAAATGCCACTCATTACTGGTTAATTAATCAATTACGCGTTAGAACAATGGCGGTCTGCGTGTGTGTTTGCATTCAAAGGGTGGTGATCCTGGGGTGGTGACGGATATTCCTTCCCAGGTCCGTCCGCCCCTATCTTGCTACACTCCTCCGCCCTTCGGAATCAATAAGAAAAATGCAAATACCGCCATCACAAAAAGGTAAAACGCGCCAATAGTAAACAGGGGTGGACGGGAAGGGAAACCTACTAAGATGACATCGCGAACATAAACTCGGGTTTTACGACGCAACCAAACCTTTCTGATTTGGTGCTGACGGAGGCCTATTGGGAATGAATGTGTGTGTTGTGTGTATGTGTGTGTGTACGTCCATGTGCGTGTGTGTTACCATGGGTATTCTAGAAAGAGAGAGAGAGAGATGGAGAGAGGAGAATGAGGAGGAGGCGAGAGAGACGAGAGAGAGAGAGAGATGAGAGGGGGGAGGAGGAGAAGTACGTCCATTATCGTTGGCCTCTCAGCGATAGAGCTTAATGAAAAAAAAAGAGATTGCTAATAATTATTTACTGTCCCTCTACTTGGATAACTTATTGAAGTGATTTGTCTTTAAAATTACCGGAGGTCAACTTTATGCTTTATGTTTAATCAGAGCTATTGGTATTTTTCATCATTTCTGGGTTTGCAGCTTCAAGAGAAGCTGGCCCGTGGCTGAATTTTAATATCATGGTGAAAATATGCACATATTTCGGTAGCCCCGTTTATTCTCTCATTCTAGAGAACTAATAATAATAATAATAATAATAATAATAATAATAATAAATAATAATAATAATAATAATACATCAATAAGAGTTCGCTTATCTTCCTGACACAGGAAGAAAAGGTCAAACCTTGGACAATACTTGCAAATCTTTGAAAATTTTACATTTCTGTGTATACTCTTCTTTGCTAATACAAGAAAAAAAAACATGGAATTTCTCATACCCCATTAAGTATAACAAATAAATAAAAAACTCTGGTATCATAAACTTGATAAGAAAAATGGGTATCACATGCCAATGTTTGGATCAAAATCTATACAGTATTTATCATCATTTTTCTCACACTCTCTACCCATCCGGCAATATCACCGGTTCTATTAAAATCAACATTATTCAGTCCTTTTCTTTTACAAACCTTACGTACTTTCTAAAAATTGGTGGCTTTCATTCCGTGGGAAATACATCACTTGTCGTCATGAAAACAAAAATTGTTTTTGCCATCTGCTGGTCTCTCCTTTAACATTACCTGGGCGTGTGCGGGTGTGTTAGAGAGCGAAAGAATTGAATGGTAGAGAGAGAGAGAGAGAGAGAGAGAGAGAGAGAGAGAGAGAGAGAATTACCTATGGATAATTTTCGCCTACATTTTCACACGAACAGGACCTGAACTTCAAAAAAAAAAAAATGCATTAATGCTGCTTTCAAAAGATCGAAGCTCGCAAGAATTACTGTTCCTTATACGACTAAATAACGACTAAATTAATCGATCAAGGTCTGACATTCTGTTCTAAGGAGGTAAGACTTCAGACACATAATAATAATAATAATAATAATAATAATAATAATAATAATAATAATAATAATAATCAATCTAAGGATCAACACATCTAAACATTAACCCCTCAATAATAAATTTACAAAAAAGAAGGTACCTTGAACACAGCTTCGGTACGGGACTCAACGTCCAACAACTCGGGCATTGACCTCTCGACCCCTTTTTATACTAGGGATGTCTGGCAGAATGATACACAATTATTAATAATAATAATTGTAAATTAGTTTAAATCCGTAACGAACACACAAGAAACGTCAAAGCCAACGAAAAGTGAGAGGTTGTTAAAAAAATGGTACAATGCATTCGGATCGGAACTTCAAACCCAAATCCAGAATCTCGTAGGACGGATCGCTCTGAAAAGCTATTCTGGACGATATCCAGCGACCCACCTGGTGTCTGGAAAGCCACAACTCAGTCTCAACTTAACACCTCCACTAAAAAGTCAACACCAATTTCCCCATCTTTCTCGCCCCTTTTCTGGGAGATTCGAGTTTCGAGGACCGCGTCTTTCGGCCTTCCTCAAAAATTCATCCACGGAGTTTTTGAACGCTCGGCGTTTTCGTGGACTTGGAAAGAGGTCTTGCGTTCTGTTATAACTTGAAACTATTATGGTTAACTTAAACTATTATATTTAACTTAAACTATTATGTTACGTTACTTGCGTCCGACTACAAAAGTGATAGATAATTATCCCTCCTATTAGTTTCATATTATACAATTTCGGTTGTATGAACTAAAAAAAACACACACACACACTGGTAAAAATTATAAAAAAGTATATCTTTTCAGCCCAACTTTAAAAAGAAAAAAAAAGCAGAATCAATTGAACTACAGATAAGACGGGGTAAAACGAAAGGCCCAAGTACAGACAAAAAAGAAAATGGTCCTCTATGAATGTTACAGAAAATAAAATATTTTCAGCGTATCTTTTATATATATATAAATGTATACTATATACAAGGCTGCAAGTCATAATCCACAGTCGCGGCCCATCATACTGACGCGAGTTACTCATGATCTTTCTACTACAGCAGATTCATGATGCAACTTCTTGGCGAGACACCAAGTTCATTCCATATCCTTTCCTTATATCGTGGTTATTGACGTTCATTTGATACAGAAATATAGTAGATTTACGCCAGTAAGTTATGCTAAGCTTCTCTGCGCGCCTCTCACGAAAAACAACACGCACATACATCCACAGAGAGAGAGAGAGAGAGAGATAGAGAGAGAGAGAGAGACTACTACAGAGGGAGAGAAAGAATTTTCTGCTCCCCAAGGGAGACCATCTGATTCCATTTCGTCGATGAGCGCCTCTCCCTGAGAGACGGATATAAGGGGAAGAACCTTCCCATATCACAGCGCAGTAGGCTGGAGGGACGCAGCACAGAGCTAGACAAAAAGAAAACGCAATAAGGGCTGGACATGAGTCTTTGATGGAACCCGGACAAAAATCCGCAGGGAAACTGTTGAGAGAAAAAAAATTAAAAAAAACATAACATGGTGGAAAATAAATACCAAATTAGTGACAAAATAAAACTAGACAATAATGCGCATTGAAGTGGAAGGAAAAAAGTTCAAGAAAAGCAAATATAAAAATGAAACGGACAAACTAAATAACAATTCTCATATTAACTGGTCCACGAATTTGGGATGACGACCCGGTGACGACTGCGAAACAAAGCATCCACTGGGAACGACCGACCTGAATAACCCGGCTGAAGCAAAATCTCATAATAAAGAGGGAAAACTGTAATTGTGTCCGTCGTCGTCGTCGTGCGATTTCCCCTCCTGGCAAATCAAATCTTCAACGGCCCATAATTAAGAATCTCCTTGTCAAGGCGAGCGTGAAGCGCACCTCTTATTGAGAAAGATAAGACCTTTGAGAATCACAAAGGGAATTCGCCTCCTCCTCCTCCTCCTCCTCCTCCTTCATCATCAACTTCGCCTGGAACCTGTGAAATCTTTCTCTTCTCTTCCCCATCCCCTTTCCATCTCCACAACACTTCCATCCTGCCTGTCAAGTGCCTCGATAACCCGTCCGAAAATGTTTGCCTGAACTCAGAGAAGCATGTCGCCGCTGAAACTACTCAGTCTGCTTCAAAGAGGTTGGGTGAATACGATTAGGGTGCAGGAGGGTAATCCGCTTGTGCAGAAAATAATGCCTGGAACCTCTTTCAATTCTTTCGACATATTTTCTCCAAAGGTGCCATGTAAAGGACGGTCGTGAGATTCAATCGTTCGCATATTTCATTCAACTTTTCTAACACGCTGTCAGTTTGTTTGTATGGTGTTTTTTGCGTTGCATGGGTCCAGTGGTTATTCAACAACGGGACCAACGGCTTGACTGACTTCCGAACCACGTCGAGAGTGAACCTCTATCACCAGAAATACACATCTCTCACACCTCAATGGAATGCCCGAGAATCGAACTCGCGGCCACCGCGATGGCAGGCCAAGACCATACCGATCACGCCACTGAGGCGCTTGCTGTCAGTATTTGTCAACAGATGAATATACAGGTTTTTCCTCTAGAAGAAATCACCAAAAATGGCTTTCTTGGGGAATATAATTTTCCATGTATAATTTTGCATTTGTTTGATTTTCGTGCTCTGTCGGTTTGACTTAATCTTGTATACATGGCAAATGTGTTTTTATAGTATGTACATCAGATTAAATCTTCATTCTTGCTATCGAAATATACAGGCCTGTATATAAAGGCAGAATTACATGGAGTATAAAACATCAAAATTCATAAAATTATGGAAGAAAAAATGCATTTGTTTCGATAGCAAGAATGAAGATTTAATCTTATTTACATACTATAAAAACACATTTTCCGTGTATACAAGATTAAGTCAAACCGTCAGAGGACGAAGATGAAATTTATTTATTTTCCGGTCCCTTCATCCTCAGAACACAGTTAATTAGAATTTAAAACTCGGTTCAAAAAGGTTTGTATCACGGGAGAGAAAACTACAGAACTACCGTCATGGTTTTTAACAACTAAAAGCAAAACATAGAGGTGGGGGATGATGACGATGATTTTTTTGACAACTCACACTTGTTACATTATTTTTTGAAAAATTATTTACAAATAAATCTAATTCAAAACTACTTGGATACACGTTGAAATTCTTAAGAGTTTTGAATTAATTTGGGTTCAGCAACTTTTCGTCCGTGGACCTGGCATTTTCACCAATCTGTCTACGATATTGTTTGTTTGTTAGTATGGTGTTTTTACGTTGCATGGAACCACTGGTTATTCAGCAACGGGACCAACGGCTTTACATGACTTCCGAACAACGTCGAGGGTGAACTTCTATCACCAGAAATACACATCTCTGACTCCTCAATGGAATGCACGAGAATCGAACTCGCGGCCAGCGAAGACCAGACCGACCACGCCACTGTGACGCTGTGTCAATAATATTAAATTTCTATAAGATGATGTTCCTGCGATATGTTTCCAAACAGCTGCTTTTGTCTCCTCTTCTACCAGCATCTCTGTGTTCCCGTTTTCTTCGTTCAAAGTCTAAATTCACCAATGGAAACTTTGTCACATGTTTTACATGACATTTATATATGCATTGACTATCTGAATCTAATCTCTTCAAAATGGATACCAAACGAACTTTCCCTGTGATTGACACCATAGCATTTTCTCATTTAAGGGTTACCGGCAATTTCATCGACAGAATTAAAAGTCTTGATCTTTATATATTTCAAATAACAAAATCAAACAGACATATTGCTGTGGAATTACTTGCCCATTTTACTGACTCATGTGATTATGAGTTTTCTTTGAAAGAGGTTAGTTTTGATGTAGAATCTCTATTTACCAAAGTCCCAATACAAGAGTGTCGTTATCCTGAGTAACGAGACTTGACTCTTAATCTAAATATACCAGTTATCAATATAACGTTGACTGAATTATTTATTTCTAAATCCTATTTTATTTGCCGCAACCAACTTCTACTTTTCATCGAACTCCGTTCCACAGCACGTTCCTTCCTCTATAAGCCCACTAATATATTTTGTCCATATAACATACACCATTTTTAATGTTCATCTCAAAACTATAATTTTTGTGTAATCCTTTGCTAATCAATATTTCCTTCCTTTTCAAAAATTTTTCATCTACTACTTTTTGTTATCTCATTGTTGTGTATTGAACATGACGTGCATTTCCTTCTATAGTTTCATTTCCCCCTCTGTTTTTAGACAAACTTTAATCTGCAATATCTTTTCCCCTGTTTTAACTCATAACTATCCCCCCGCCCCGCCCCCACCAAACGAAGCTGGAGGAGATTTTTACTTCCACAGTGGGCTTATCCTTGATCCAAAAGTTGAACGATGAATGTGGTGGTACTGACTGCGCTGTCTTGTTTTTCAGCGAGGCTTCCCCTCTGAGGGGAAACGGCTTATTGGTGAAAAGAAATCTCACGCTGGTTTTGGATTTTGTCATATATTCCATTTGAGTAACTTTGCAAAAGGGAAGCGACCTTCAGCTGTTGAGACGAGTTGAAATGAATATCCTGTGTTCGGTTTCATTCGATTTATGTTTTTTGTTTTATATTTGCTATAATTTTGCAATATATATATATTATTATATATATTATATTTATAATTATTATTATTATATATATTATATATATATTTATTAATTAAATAAAGATAACAATATATATATATTATATTAGTAACAATTCAGACAAAATTAAAGTGTGAACAGATAATTTATATTAAATATTAATTTTTATTATATATCATATAGATATGTCTATATATATCGATATATAATATATAGATAGATATATATATATATATATATATAGTAGATATATATATATACACACACACACACACGCACACACACACACACACACACACACACACATATATATATATATATATATATATATATATATATATATGTATATGAAAACTAAAACGAAGTCCTCTTATAATAACAAGTCAACAGCACTTTTTCCTTAAAATTTAATTTTACTGCCAAGTTTCACAAAATCTAATGAAGTCTACCAGGACATTTTGACATCAAACATTACTTTATCTTTATGGTACAACTGCATTTTAATTTGCGCATATATAAAAAAAACATTCTTGCCTGATTTTCCATTACACGTAAAGCCTCCAAACCAACAACTTCTACCTCAAATGTATTTCGAATAAAGCGAAAAAAATCTCGAAGCAGACAACAGCAACTTGGAACGATTGTTTGTTTGTTTGTTTGTGTATGGTGTTTTTACGTTGCAATGAACCAGCGGTTACTCAGCAACGGGACCAACGGCTGTACGTGACTTCCGAACTATGTAGAGAGTGAACTTCTATCACCAGAAATACACATCTCTGACCCCTCAATGGAATGGTTGAGAATCGAACTTGCGGCCACCGAGGTGGCAGGCTAAGACCATACCAACCACGCCACTGAGGCGCTGACGAACAAAAGGGAATCATATCCCGCTTCCTGCGTTGGACCCTCCCCGTCATCACCAACATCGACAAAGCGAAGAAATAAACATGTAACAAAATGTGCTCCTCTGCCACAACAAGTTCTTGCCTTCGTAATATCCAGGACCAAGTTTCTTCAGATACACAAACACCAACTAACAATTCCTTTTAGCTTTCCTCTTTGTTGCGCCTTGCTCTTCTTCAAGATGCTCTCCAATGCCGGCAGGAAGAATAACCCTGACATCAAAAGATTTTCCTCTTTTTTTTTTAAAGTGACCGAAAATTCTGAAGAAACGAAAAGAGATTCTCATCTGAGTCATCATTCTCTTATCTAGGTTGTGTGCGTGTATGTTTTGTGTGTGTGTGTGACTTATTTACTAATAACATAATTTTAATATATAACCGAAAACACACATTCGGAAAGGCAGTTTCCTCTAATTTCACAAGATACTAAAAGAATTCGGAATTCGTCCAAGACGTACTACAAAATCTTCATTGAGCAAAACCTTATCACAATCCTGGTAAGACCTTGTTTGTTTGTTTGTAAGGTGTTTTGAACCACTGGTTATTCAGCAACGGGACCAACGGCTTTACGTGACTTACGAACCACGTAGAGAGTGACCTTCTATCACCAGAAATACACATCTCTGACCCCTCAATGGAATGCCCGAGAATCGAACTCGCAGCCACCGAGGTGGGAGGCAAAGACCATACCGACCACGGCACTGAGGCGTTGGTAAGACCTTTTTTGAAATTAGAAATAAAAATACACACACAAACACAAAACGCGAACCAGAACGTTTAAACATTTATATTTTCTTTGTCGTGTATAAAATTCTACTATTCCTCAATTTTAAAGAAAAGAGAATATAACATTGCATGGGCAAAATGTGGGACTGTTTTTTTTACGTCCTGGAAAAATAACAGAATGGCATAATATGTTTTAAATGCAAAAGCGTTCATATATATATATATATATATATATATATATATATATATATATATATAGAGAGAGAGAGAGAGAGAAGGAGAGAGAGAAGAGAGAGAGAGACGAGAGAGAGAGAGAGAGAGAGGAGAGAAGTAAGATAGACAGACGAACATATGCCATCTTAATTTATATATATATATATATATATATATATATTATATATATATATATACTACTAATCCAATAGGAAAAAGGAATATACTCATACATACAAAGTCTCACGGACCATCAAAATATGGATTATTATAGAACTCAGACCTCCGATGCTAGAAAATTCATTTTATCCTTGATTGCTTTCAAACGACGTCTCCTTCTCAAAAAATCACTGTTATTATTGAACTTTGCGCTTAGGGACAGCAAATCCTTTCTATTGCTTTGTGTTTCTGTCATTGCGTTTCGTTATTTAAGCACTGTTGACATGTGCATTACACATCCCTTACGCTGAGGCAACCTTGAGCTCTATCGGGTAATCCTTTTTCCTTGACGATTTCCACTGGAGATCAATTTCCCCTGCTTGAGACTCTGATGGCCAGGTCTAACATCCTTCTCCTTCGCGATGAACGAAAATTTCAGAAGGAAATTAAAACAAATATGTGGACGAAATTGTGTTACAGCTTATATTAAAAGAATTCAGGCAATAACACTGAAAGCTCTCCCACTTGCAGCTTTTGAGACGTCGAGATGGGCATGGACGCAATATTCCAAGGCTGTATAAACACAACATGGAGAACTCATCTGGGGAAATGCTCGTTGCATCTCAACAGGAATCCATCCGAATGCAGTCTGTAATTGCAGGGACCAAATTTTTTATGAAATGCTCACGCGAATTTCACTACAAAAAGGTGACGTAAGGACATTTTGACAAAATGTTCTGTAGCTTTCCCAAACATACTCAAGAAAGTAGTCCATACTTGTTAAATGTTATAGCAGCACCAAGCACAATAAATCACTGCTGCATAAGATAGCAGGTATCTATCTTCATCAACGGGAATTTAATTATAATGGAAATGGCCTCTGACAGACCAAAATAAACGTCCAAGTATACAAATTAATATACGACTGCAATTATGGCATTAAAAAAAAAGAGAGGGCCAGATCCAAAGCATAAATCTAAAAAGAACTGTATCGTTGGGAATATAATAATAATAATAATAATAATAATAATAATAATAATAATAATAATAATAATAATAAGAAGAAGAAGAAGAAGAAGAAGAAGAAGAAGAAGAAGGATACGGGATATGCCAGCGGAAATTGTACCCATAATCAAAGGGACACTAGGCACGATCCCAAGATCCCTGAAAAGGAACGTGGAAAAAACTAGATGCTGAATTACCTCCAGAACTCCTGCAGAGGAGTGTGCTTCTGGAAACAGCGCACACAGTAAGAAAAGTGATGGACTCCTAAGGAGGCAGGATGCCCGGAACCCCACACTATGATCACCACCCAGTCAAATAGGATGGCTGTGATAGACAAAAAAAAAAAAAAAAAAAAAAAAAAAGGAAGAAGAAGAAGAAGAAGGAGAATAAGCAGTGAATTCAACTGTACTTTATATGATAACCAAATAATAACCTGAAGAAAAAGCATATATGAGGCCTGAGGAGTGCTGAAGGGAAATAGAACTGAAGGAGAATGCAATGCCGGAAATGAATGAAAAACGAAACAAGACTTAATCTGCTTTGCCTCGCAAAGCTGATGAAGACTCGAAATGAAGACCACCGTCGGGACTTCAGGGACACAAAATGAATGTCTGAGAAATAAACAGCCATGAAATACTTCGCTGCGGAAATAAGACGCAAAACACAATGAAGAAACCGCACAGGGGCTCGAAATATGTGAATTCATTACATAAATGGTATATACTTCTAAGAACCTAACAAAGGAAGAATTTAGTAGAACATCATAACATGCAATGCAATCACTCCCATTCTCAGGGAGAGATTATCTCGAACAAGAAACAAATATTAAAAAGTTTCCACCACAACTGGAGTAAAGGGAGTTCAAGAATTGAATGTCGCTCGAAATTATGTATTATATTTACGTTAAAATTAAAAACTGTTTAGATAAAAGAGCAAGAAATAAAAATTCTAAATCAGAGTGATCTGCACCTAATCTGGATCAATTCCATAATGTTCAAAAAACCTTATATTCACCCTGAAAGAGAGAGGAAAAAAAAAAAAAAAAAAAAAGGGGGGGGGGGGGGGAGAAGGGAAGGTGAAGAAAAAGTCTTGTGAAAGCGTGACCAGACATAAGTAAGACGTCTGGGTCTCTGTTGTTGTGTGTGTGTGTGGGTGTGGGGGGGGGGGGGGTTGTTTGTGTTGGAGGGGGGTTGTTGGGGGGGGGGTTGTTGGTGTTGGAGGGGGAGGGGGGGTGTGTAATACGCAGACACTGATCAGAGGAAAAACGGTTATGAATCACAGTATATTATGATGATTGATGTAATACACTGACATAATCTCTTTATTTGCAAAACTCTATCAACGACCGGCAAATGGGAAAAGTAAACTAGCAGGTTTCTTGTGTAAAAGGGACTCTAGCAATGAAATGTGTAATCAAAAAAGGGCTCTCCTACCATACCATCAGGTGGAATAACTAAAATATTTTCTTTTAATGACAACTGATGAAGAAGGCTATTATAATTTATATATATATATATAATATATATATATATATATATATATATGTATATAATATATATATATATATATTTATTATATTAGCAAGCATAGTGTTTGAAAATTACTTTTGTGCTTGCAGTCGCGCCTAGCAGAATTCGTAAGAAAAAATAAAAGCAAAGGAAATCATAGTGAGTGTAGGTTTATGCTGAAGTTTAAGCAATTACATCATCTGAAAAATAAAAGAAAATAAAAAAAGCATTTGTGGCTGTAGTATTTAAAAAAAAAAAGCCGGGACGTCGCTAAGTTCTGAGAGAGAGAGAGAGAGAGAGAGAGAGAGAGAGAGAGATTCAGTATACGTTCTTGAGCTAAAATATGACAGACTTCCATAAACCTACGTCCGTTGCGAAAGACAGAGCAAACAAACAATTATTGCCTGTCAGACAAACACGCATGAAACCAAGCCACAAATTTCAGTAAGAAAATAAGAGGAGATTATTATTATCCTCCTCCTCCAGTTACAAAATAAGCCAATGAAAGTTATGAATGATCTGTATTCTGAAATTATGAACCAGCTTCCTCTTTGGAAGGAAAAATTGTCGTAATTTACCACGGCTATAAAAGCCAGGAAAAACACCCGCGTTTAAAAGACCGCAGGGCAATATATCAAGCTATTTTTTTCCATGTATGTTAAATGTCACCCAGCTACTTATTCCAGAACTTGCGGATGCATTTCATCAGAGGAACGTTTTCTAAAACAGAGCTTGACAGTCTTCCTGTCATGGCGACATTGTCGAGACAGACATTCGACTGAAACTCTGACATCGCAGTGACGCTTGATATTTTCTTCTTCCAGTCTATGCAAGCGTAAGAATATATATATATATATATATATATATATATATATATATATATATATATATATATATATATATATATATATAATATATATATATATATATAATTCTAATATAGATATTCTAAAATTACGCCTAAGTATATAATGACTTAGCATTTTTTTCACTTATGGATATAATAATTTGAATTTAAATTTGATATCTCCGCTCATAAATATTGTATAAAAGTTATATATTCATTTACGAACATATATTCAGAACTTAGTGACGTCGCCAGCGTTTTTTTTTTTTTTCCATACTACAGCCACAAGTTTTTTTTTTTTGAGATGATGTAATTACTTAAGACTTCAGCATATACCTTCACGCACTATGATTTCCTTTGTTTTTATTTTATCTTACGAATTCTGCTAGGCGCGACTGCAAGCACATAAGAAATCTTCAAACCCCCTGCTTGCTTGTATTGTTAAACACGTTATTTTATTTTTTACTATTCTGAAAGGCCAGATTGCAGCAAAAATAAAATAAAATAAGAAAGGTTAACATAAAACTAACTCCCCCTGATCGGCTTAAAATATTCCATGAGACACCGACAAAGTAGTTTATACTAACCTATTAATCATAGCAATGCGTTCATAAATACATAATTAAGCTTTCATAAAGTCTACCGAAACTACAGAGGTACTCTTTCAAACCTAAGATAATTCTGTTACGCTGTGCAAAAAAAAAAAAAAAAATAAATAAATAAATAAATAAATAGAAATTGACAAATAAATGTTAGTAATTCTCTGTCATAGGAAAACTTCCACACCTTGATTTCATAACTACTATGGAATATTTACGAAAAATAATCCTGCTGACTGTACAGAGAGAGAGAGAGAGAGAGAGAGAGAACCACGCTGGAAAATATAGCCGTCATTACATCTGGCTAATGGCTGATGATCCCCACAACAATAAACTGAATAATAGAAATGACAATCATATCATGAAATGAAACGGGAAGAACCATAATCACAATTCGTTCATCCGCGTTCAAAGAAATTAATTGATTCTGACCCTAACTCCACGGAACGAGGTGGTTAAATGATGGAGCATTTCATTAATGTGATCTAATTTTCAACTTTTGTAATTTTTAAAAAATATATCCACGCTAAAAAAATATAATAAAAGGTTGGATGCAAATTCTGTTAAATGGAATGAGAACGTTAGCCATGCTCTAGCCTAAAACCATTTGCGGGGAAACATATGGTGAATGCGATATGGGATATATGATTTACCTGGTATGAAATTAATTTCGTTTTGAAATCATTAGGAGAATTGCCCAACCGCATACATGATGATGTACACTATTAGCGTTTATATCTCTAGCGTTCATAGGCCTGTATGTTCGTACACAGATTCCGTGCATTCTACGATCTCCTGTATGTGTACTTATAAAAGCCAGCTCGAGCACACCTCATCCACCCACCAACACACACACACACACACACACACACACTATATATATATATATATATATATCTATATATATATATATATATATATATATATATATATATATGAAACTTTAAACATACTGTTAAATATTAAGAATGTATGACTGCATGATGCAATTCATCATTTGCCAACCTATCTCATCTTGATCTGGTTACATCTCACATATATATAAAACAAATAAAACGAAAATGAATATAGCGTCCACTAGTAATTCTGCAAACATGAATACGAAACAGCTACTCCGAAAATTGGAAACTAATTGAAATGATAAAAACTATAAAAATTATAAAAAATAGATAAAAGACGAAACCTCTCCGCAATAAACGACAGATGGACATCAACATTAAGGGTTCAACTTACTGGAATCACAACAAATAAGAGGTAATACAAAAGCAGAGTATTGTCGAAGTGGAAGCGGCCATTTCAAGTTTCAGTAATTATCGGTAAAATCATCTATACCACCAATCTTTTGTATTCCGAAATGCGATAATCTGGGAACTCCTGCTATCGTTTCTGATCCTAACAAATCAAAAAGGCTTCCAGACATTTAAAATCTGATACATCCTTAGGTTCGATGGATGGTATCCATAATAGCACATCCCTTACGAATACCTTTTTGCCTATTACGAGGTTTATTACTTATGGGGATAAACAAACTAATTACGACAGTGTTACCAGTAACAATAAAGAACGTTGCGTCAGTAGAAATGAATGAGGTCTTTGTCTCTTGCAGGAAAATGAAGTCTTTGTGTTGAGTGTATGTGCTAATGTGCTGTGTGTGTGTGTGTGTGTGTGTGTGTGTGTGTGTGGGCTGGGTACGGGTGCTTCACGGGGATCAGTTTCTGCTAAGGAATATTCCTAGGCGGTAATCTTTTATTGATAAGCGAGTGGCGCGCTATCAACAAGGTACATTAAGACGAGATCTTTATATTAAAGGAATCGTGTAATAAAACAATATAAAAAAAAACTTCCACTGTACTTATCTTTATCGTTAAGAAAAAGTTATCTTCTCTAAAGGTTGTATTAGGACTAAGTGACGTAGCTCATATATATAAAATTAAAATTGAAATATTAAAAACTTCCAATTAAGGGGAAACTGAAGGAAAGTCAGACACAAAACAATTCCAACAAAAACGCGGAGAGAGTAATGGCCGTCGGCGAATGTCACCTATCCATAAACTTTGCAACAGTATTCACAATGGCACAACTTTTTTCTTTTTCTTTTTTCGGCGAGTTGTCACTGTCGGTCTTACCAAGTACTTATCGGGCCAAAAGTAAGTAAATAACACAATACTAATCACGGTATGTGAGCGAGGCAAACAGAATTGCTTCAACGGCACTGATGCTTACGACATCCCTAAAAACAATGGTATGTCATAAAAACATGAATGGGAGCTTGAATAACCTTCAAAACAACATATGTGTCCGTGAGTATTGCACACACGTGTACTAAAACTGTGTGTAATATATATATATATATATATATATATATATATATATATATATATTGTAGCTACATAGTACAAACATATACATACAACCTTCATACGTATACATGTATGTGTATATATATATGTATATATATATATACATATATATATACATATATATATATGTATATATAATATATATATATATGCATATAATTATAATATAAAATGTGTGCTACAGTGCCATATAATTAATCAGGATGCACACCACATATTTATAATAACTCCGCTACTGCATCACATAATTTCACGACTACTGAACCACAGGATTATTCAGTTATAAGAGTAAGTGACTGTTTGTAACAAGGCCATAATAACATACTAGTCATAAAAAAACTAATACCATTTATTTAAAAGCACGTAAAAATATAGCATCCTTCGTTCATAAACTAACAATCAAAAGTGTAAACAGGAGAAGAGGTAAACAATAAATTACTCATGATTTCAAGATATTAATGATAATCATTCTAGTATGTTTAGCAGTATTTCAATATATTATCATCCACCAGAGGAGCGAGCTAGTAATTATCAGGTAGTCTCAGAACTCCAAAACTAAATTTTGGAGACACCCATAAATTAAAACGCTCTTCATTGCATACGTGACCAGATCAAAATTCACGTTCGAAAATCTCTCTCTCTCTCTCTCTCTCTCTCTCTCTCTCTCATCTCTCTGTCTCTCTCTCTCTCTCCTCTCTCACAAAACGTATAGCTCGTGATCCAATGAGCTCTGAAAAGTAGCTAATAATACAAAAGAGAAAACTAATCTGGGATCATAAACTGGCGTCACAGAAACATCGGTCATCGACACCATAAAAGAGGTGAGGCAAACATTACAATTACCAGAACAAAACTCTATTACAACTTCATGTCCCCTCTGTTGGTAGAGCCATCTAATTCCCATCAATTTTTCAGAATGAACAGTTCGGTGGCTCCTTGAAATTCAAATTCGGAAAACTTTTAAGTGGTTTCTTGAGAAAAATCACGTCATTGTTCAGCACAGAAATATTTAAATTCAATCTGGGGTTAAGACCATTTTAAAACCTAATCCAGTGGGGCAGCAACGATGGTTTGCATCCAAGGAATGAAACGCCACTTTCCAAAATCTATTATATATAATGATTCATATTGAATGGCTCATCCTAAAATCTCCTACAGCACACCTGTGTTTTAACTTTCCCGTTATTGGCAGAGACGTATTAAATCTTCCTGGAGTACGAGAAAAAATTATTTTCTTTAAGTTTTTATTCAATAAAAATACAAGAAAAATGATAGAAACAAGGGAATACCGACAGGCGCACACAGGTATGTTGTCTATTCCATGACACAAGGGAAACTTTTGTGCTTAGAAAAATCCTACCATTCAGAGGCAATACCGCTTTGTAAACGGGCAAGCTATGTAAGCTATATGCACATTATACATAACACTAGGTCGTAAAACTAAAAATGGTAAGCTAGGGAGAAAATCTAATGGTTAAATAGATAATGGTGAAACTACCCATCTCTCGTGGGCATGATGTCTTTAGAAATACAGTGTCTATGCCCTTCCTGCAGCCAATCGAGTTATTTTCATTCAATATTTATATATACTGTTCCGTCCACTTGCACATCCAAAGCCGAGCAGAAGGGAGGGATGCATGTCTAGCGGGCCAAACCTCCACGACAATACCTTTAATATAGGATGGGCAAACTCTGTACACAATGAGAGAATAAATTTCGCTCGATTCAGCAAGCCTTTATGCGAGGCTTGAACATTATCAGATTATCATGGGATGGAGTTACGAAGAAAAGGGAAGCCCCATCTGCAACGTCTTCTTCGGGGCAAAATAAACTAGGGGGGGGACCATTGCATCATCTGCATGTTATTGCAAGCGCAACGATGTCCAGTAGATGTGTCAGAATCAGCCAGAATTGCGTAAGGATGTTAGAAATCCCGCATTATAAGGATGTAGACAGTTCCACGCACACGAGCCAAGTTTATATCCAGCACGCACAAGAGAGAGCAATATTCTGTTCGTGATATCAGGCCATTTGCATAAAATATTCTTATCCCTCTTTTATCTCGGGACTTTAATATCACGTTATTGTTTGCTTAGTATAACGAAGTTATCACTACTCAAAATGAATTCCTCCAGACGGGATCGGTCTTGACACTTATTCACTTCACCGACTCATTTTTTAAAGATAATTTACGTCTGGAAAACTTTGAATTACCCGACGACACGCGTCATCTCTCATATAACCCATTACAATTTCTATTGCAGCAATGGGAAAAAAACATTCACTCAAGCATAAGGCTTCACTGACTTCATAAAGCATGCATTATAGGCAGATTAATTCGGACAGCTACGAATATGACACATAACGAAACGTTTCTTCCCTGTTACAAATTAAGTATAACTATTATATATGGTGATGGCTATAGAATCCCTCTGTATTATTTGGCAAAAAGTTTATCGCAATACATATATCCATTTAATTCAACACTAGAGTATACTGTTTGCTTATGCTCTCTCTCTCTCTCTCTCTCTCTCTCTCTCTCTCTCGAAGTGCCAGCCAGGCATCATAAGAGCACCCTCATGAGGCGGGCGTGAGAGGGCCATATCCTGCAGTAGCAGCTGCGATTCAGTCGTTTCATGACGGACCACTTGAATATACATATCCTCTTCTTGCCCTGATAGTGACAGATTTATATAACGTCAAAAGGCCGTAAACGAATTTTCAAACATTCTTATACTGACCTACTTGCCCGCTTCTCTGTGGGTTCGGATGTTGTTTTTGTAACCTTACATTTCTTTCCTTCTGTTTATCTGACAAATAGTCCCATAGACGAATGCATCGCTTGGAAAGTGGAATAATTGATACTTGTTAAGAAGATCAGACAGCATACGAGCATAATTCAGTCCAAATATATAAGAGTCTGAAACAGCTGTTGCCGCCCTAGTTGAAATACAGGAAGTCTGGATACTCTGAAAGCAAAGGAACTACGATAAACTACGAAGCACTGCGTACAGTTTCAAAGCACGTATGTAAGTAAGCACTGCCTACTGTGTCAAAGCACGTGAGTAAGTAAGCACTGCCTACTGTCTCAAAGCACGTATGTAAGTAAGCACTGGGTAAATGTCTCAAGTACATAAGTACTGCACTTGGTAACTGTCTCAAAAGCACGTAAGTAAACTGCGTAACTGTCTCAAAGCACGTATGTAAGTAAGCATTGCCTACTGTCTCAAAGCACGTAAGTAAGTAAACACTGCGTAACTCTCAAGGCACGTATGTAAACACTGCACAACTGTCTCAAAGCACGTAAGTAAGTAAGCACCGTGTAACTGTCTCAAAGCACTTACATAAGTACTGCATAACTGTCTCAAAGCACTTACATAAGTACTGCATAACTGTCTCAAAGCACTTACATAAGTACTGCATAACTGTCTCAAAGCACGTATGTACATTAGGCGTTTGTTGGGGCGGGGAGAGAGGAGGAGGGGAGTGTGGGGGAGAGGAGGGGGAGGTGTTAAGACCCGAAGGAATGCAAAGCTATGAATGAAGTTTTGGTGAGAAAAACGGATACGCATCTCTTCAGTTATGGCTAGTTTAAAATGTATTAAAAAGTATTGATATATGGAGAGGGAATTACAAAATACATTTGTAATAATCTGTGAACCTATTAATTAATATTCTTTAATGATGATCCATTAAAATATGTTTACTTAAAAGCGTCTGAACACAAACTCCAATCGTAGCTGGCGAACCTACCGTGAACCTAATCTGATAAAAATGAAATTCCCAAATTTCCGTGGATTAACAATAGTATAAGCAAAACTGATCTTCATTCGTATTTCAGTCCTTCGTTTATCCAACCGGAGTACTCTTGTGCTTTAACCATTTAGGTAGTTTTGTCAAAAGAGCACAGAGGCCATTAGTGATAAAACGACTTCTTTTATACTTAACGTTACCCACACATATTATGGCACGGGCACACATAATGCACACACATGCATACATACACACACGAACACAAAACCCCCCCAAAAATTATATACATATATATATATATATATATATATATATATATATATATATATATATATATATTATTATGCAATGAGAATAAACCTATTGATTCACGAATAAGAAATCGATCTTCATTGTTCGATTCATATCTACTTATTATTCATGCATAAAAAAAAGACATAATTTATAGTCAGAAACACATCCAGTCTACCCAATGAAACTAGGAAAGGTCAAAGGTCTTGGATTCGTCACTATTTTACCGAGTTCTGCATTCCAGCGAAATATCAACAGGAATTCAAGAGACACTTTTTTTTTTTTTTGAGACATGCCAGGTTCAAGTTTCGACACAAATCATTTTAACGTCTAAATGTCAGAAAGCAACTGGTAAGGTCAAACGGCAATCCATAAAAGAAAAAAAAAACGGTAGTATTTTTACAACGTCTATGTTATAAAAGAAGCTGTAGGCGAACTCGATTACCTTTGGTGGGAGAGGAAACCAAACCTTCAGAAAAACATTGGTCACTAAAAGACAATGACCAGATACTGAGGTCAAAATCCCTGTCGATTGGTGACACACACTATTGATCAAAAAAAAATTTTTTTTTTTTTTTCCCTAAATGTTGGGTAAAAAATGTTGGGTAAAAAATCTATGTAGCGAAACGATTCGGATTTTGCCTGTTTTCATGTCTACTTCTTTTATATAGGTAAATGACATGAGTAGCACGATTTTATTTTAAGGTTTCTCGGGTCGTCCAGCGTCTTCCATTTTGTACTACTCTAAAGGAAGCAAGATGGCTGCATCTTTCACTGAAAGTGGTTTTGAGGCAGGCGCAAGCATTTATGCGGGAGGAGGGCGGAGATGCTGAAGTGCTAATCCAGGTGAAAAAAATGTAAACAAAAGCGCCAAAGCCACTAAAGTACTTTTTCAGAGGCTCCTCTTGCTCAAAAATACTTAAAGCGTTCTCTGCCTTACTACTTTCGTTCCTCAAAGTATGCTTGGCCCGCTAAAGCTTTCAGAGGCCTCGCTTTCAAGCATTTACTCTCTCTCTCTCTCTCTCTCTCTTCTCTCATTGTCCCGAACGAGCGAGAAAATGAGCGTTCGAACAAGCAGCCTCTGTCTTAGTACATAAAATCCCCGCAATTTGGGTTGAAGCTTTTCTTAACGGTCACGTTTGCTTATAGGACGGAATTTCCGGCGTTATTAAGGTGCAAAAGCCCTTAGAGAAATGGAATCTTCCCATACGCGAGTAATCAAGGCAAAAGCTAGATAAATATCCCAAAGGGGAAATGCTCGCTCCCCTTCCCCTACAATGAAAATCTCGTAAAATCTATGAGACTTTTAAATTCTCGGTACGAATACGGTTTCATATTGAGTAACTGTGTTTCATTTCTTTTTTCCGACACTGGTCTCACTTTTAATACTTTTCGTTATTTCTACGGTTATTACTTCTACGTCCTTTATGAAGCATTGCCACAAACGAACCAGAATACTTTAATGAAATGAAGAAAAGATTATATTTACAAAAAAAAAAAGAACTATTCGCAATTAACTGAAATGGAATATTATAAGGATCAGTATAATCCTTTCCACCGTTACTAAATTTAACAGTTTTTTTTTTTTATAAACAAAGAAATACAGGGGTGAGAAAATGCTTGACGCATTATCCTGTCTACCAGCGCAGGTAATGAACCGAAAAATGCTACCATGGGTTGTTTCCCTCACAAAGGGAACATCATCTCTTTTTACTCCTATTTTATCTTACTGGCTGATCAAATGTTCCAAGAGACATGTCGGCATAAGGGAAGCTAAATTCAGCTCCAGCAAATTAGAGCAACAGATACAATTCTGATTTCGTGCTGAGCTGCTGCAAAACTCAGTAGTCAAAATACAAAAAGGATGTGTAGGTTGCACATAAACATTCTGTAATTTTCGTTCACCCTAGTGACTTTGTGTATCACATTGACTGGAGTGTTTTATTTCTTACGTATACATGTGGCTGTGAAAAAAAACAACGTACACTTGTCAAAAAAATAATCCAGCAAGACCAATCGCCTTACATAACTCAGTAGGTATGACTAAGGTCAACATGTGAAACAAGCAGTACTTTGATGAACATGCATGCAAAAGGACAAGGATGACCCCATCAAAATAAAATGGGAGGATAAGGATCCTTTGGAAAATGGGTAGCTAGAGAGAGGGATTAAGTAGACAGATGTATGAGTGATTTGGGACTGACTGGGGGAGGGTGGTTCAATGGAGAGAAGAAGCATTTGGATATGACTGACTGGATAAACTAACTCGCTAAACACTTCAAAAACGCCAAAGCAAATAAGAAGCCTTACGCTTGTCACGGTCGTTGAGAAGAAGTCAGCAGGAGGCAGTATAGAGCAGCATGTGGAGTGCAGCGTCCAAAGTAATAATTGTAAAAAAGAAAAAAGCGACCTCTGGGAGTTGCAGGAACAAGTTGCAGATATAAGAGCTTGATTATTGTTAAGAAGGAAAGCCTTTGATTCGGCACTGTCAAAGGGACCGGAACTCCCTCCCCCCTCCCCCTCCCCAATCCCCTTTCCAGATGCGAAAACAATGCTGTAAGCACAGCCGGATCATTTCACATACACAAATGAAGAAGCTGCTCTAAAGAGAACCACGGAGGATATCTGAAAAGAAGCATCCCGGGTGCCTTCATAGAAGCAGTCCCCCGGCCATGCTGTTGATACCGGTTCGCCTTTAACAGAACCCACGGGGGAATCATTCTAGTATAAAATCACGCTGAAGTTGTTTGCAAGAGCTGAAAAGTCAAACGGTTTTATTTTTTTAGTAAAAATTCGATTTATTCTTGCAGTACTTTAAAAAAATTGAAAAATAACCACAGGGGAATCATTCCAGTAAAAAATCACACTGAAAAATGTTTGCAAGAGCTGAAGATTTACCGACACCCATCCCATTCTACTGTTTAACTGCAAGTCAAAGATTTTATTTTTTAGTAAATATTGGGTTTATTCTTGCAGTACTTAAATTAATGAAAAAAAACCCACGGGGAATCATTCTAGTATAAAATTCACACGGAAAGATTTTGCAAGAACTTAAGAATTCCCTACACCCATTCCATTCTTCTGTTTACCCGTGAGTCAAAAGGTTTTATCTTTTAGTAAATATTGGGCTATTCTTGCAGTACTTAAAAAATGAAAAATAACCACGGGGGAATCGTTCTACTATAAAAATCACACTGAAAATATTTGCAAGAGTTACCTGTAAGTCAAAAGGTTTTATTTTTTAGTTAAACACCCATCCCATTCTTCTGTTTACCTGTATGTCAAAAGGTTTTATTCTTTTTAGTGAATATTGGTCTTATTCTTGCAGTACTTAAAACAAATGAAAAATAACCACGGGGGAATCATTCTACAATAAAAATCACACGGAAAAATGTTTGCAAGAGCTGAAGAATTCCCTACACCCATCCCGTTCTGTTTAACTCTAAGTCAAAGGTTTTTTTTTTTTTTTTTTTTTTTTTTTTTTTTAGTAAATATTGGGTATATTCTTGCAGTACTAAAAAAAAGAAAATGAAAAAAAAAAACGTCACAAGGAGTCGCATAGCCGTCTGTCTGAAATAGCCTTTAAACAAAAGATGGAAAAATGTACCCATTTACAGCCTCCCCCCACCCCCTACCCTGCGAGAGGTCTCTGCCATCACCGTAGACCCCCAACCTACGCATTCCCTCAACAAAAGCTACTTCTGTCTCCCTCCTACCTCCCCCTCCACCGTACCTCTGAGATAACGCCAGCGCAAGGAGGAGAACAGGTACGTTCAGAAAGTAGCCAAAAGACGCCCGCTCTGATTTCCAAAGCAACTTTGCCTTGAATAGCAAACCACATTTTGTCGTCCTCTTCGGTCATTCCTCGAAGGGTGAAGTCACAAAAATATTGTTCGATTTAATCGCCACATCACCCAACGGGAAGATATTTATATTGGCAACAACAGATTCAAGGCCCCGAGAGACGGTCCCGAGTATTAAAAAAAAAAGAAGAAAAAAAAAAAGCAGAGTTTTATTGAATTCCGACAGGAGTAGGACGGCGCATGAGCACGAGAGTTCAAGAGACGCCTGCAAGAGACCGTGAATAAGCATTCACTACTTCGAGAATCTGTGTGATGAACGGGATGCATGATTAACGTGTTTCATGTATCTACATCAGTTAACTTGTCGATATCATCAATATTTTGGATACACTTGCCACAAACACATGCACACACACATGTATATATATATATATATATATATATATATATTGTAACAAAAAAAATCTCTCTCTATGGTAAGGATATACGAGGAGAATATATCAGGAAACAGTGACAACCCACTATAACTTAAAAATGTACTTTAATAACAATTAGTAAGGAAATTAAAGTCACAAACAGAACATTAAACAAATTACGGACGCATTGCACAAAAGCAAAGACTCGCCATACAGCACTTCATCAAGACTACTCATCACTAATCACTGCATTTTACAGTATAATCCCCAAGTCACAAAGCTTACATCAACACAACATATAATTCACTGTAACATCAAAAAGTTAGTGGCAACCAACGTTACATCACACAAGAAAACGTCCAAATGGATAAACAATACATTACCATATATTCCTCAAAACTTGATACACTATTATAATCACTTGTTTGTTTCAGCTCCAACGAAAATCATCGTTTTGGGCCTTTATATACCCGACTCACGCTAGACATCCATGGACCAAATATCATATTTTCGGTACATTATCCTTGGCAACTACCGCCTACGCCAAGCGCTACTGCCATCTGTTGTCTAGTGTACACACTTTTTTTGTATGCAAATATAAATTTTCAACCTTTTATGCAATTTTACATTCAATAAATCAATATTCCTTTACATTCCCCCCCTTTTAACTCAGCGGCTCTCTCCTCAGTCCATGCTGAATTTTCACTCTTACAGTCTTAAACATTAGCTGCTTCCCTTCAGCAACTATCGGAGACTGCCACGTCGTTGGTAACAAGCACTTTCCTTTAAGTAATCAACAGATCTAGAGAGAGAATCTGCAATGACATTTTCTTTGCCTGCTATATGGTGAATATTCAGTTTGAATGGTTGCAAAAATAAAGACCATCTTAAAATTCTCTTATTGTTGTGCTTACATTTATTAATAAAGGTTAAAGGGTTATTATCAGTGTATACGTCTATTTCAAAGTTACTGTTAAGCAAGTATATCTCAAAGTGCATTAAACTCAAAATTAAACTTAAATTACAGTATTGTTGAAAAAGAAGCTTTAACTGGTGGCTATTATATTTCTTTGAAAAGTAAGATACAGGGTGTAAAACACCATTATGTTCCTGTAATAATACACTGCCAGCTCCTACTTCACTGGAGTCTACCTGTAACTTGAATGGTAGATTAAGTCTGGGATTTCAGTACTGGCATAGACATTAACATGAGCTTAAGTTTATTGAAGGCATCGTCACATTCCTTTGACCACACAAACTTCACATCCTTTTTCAGCAACTCTGTTAATGGGTAGGCTACATCTGAAAAGTTCTTACAAAATTTCCTGTAATACCCCACTGTTCCCAAAAAATTTCATCACTCCACGTTTAGATGTAGGAGGGTCAAATTCTTTATGACCTCAATATGACAACTCAACAGGTTTCACTTGGCCACTTCCTATTTCATGTCCTAAATATTGAACAGTAGTTTTTCCAAATTCACATTTGGCAAGGTTTATCGTAACATTAAATTCTAATAACCTCTTAAAAACATCATATACTTTTTTAATGTGATCTTCCCAGGTTTCTCCAACAATAATAATGTCATCTAAATAAACAAATACACCTTCGAAATCCTTCAAGATATAATTCATCTGACGTTGGAATGTCAGAGGTGCATTACATAAACCAAATGGCATTACCTTATAATTATAAAGTCCATGGGGTGTAACAAATGCAGCAATATCCCTGCTGTTTTTGTCTAACTCAATTTGATAGTATCCTTTCAATAAATCAATTTTACTTAAAAAAGGAAACTTTGCTACATTATCAATTATATCTTCTACTCTGGGCATAGGATATGAATCTTTTATAGTTACATTATTTACCTTTCGATAGTCTGTACACATTCTTGCACTTCGTCAGGTTTGTCGACTAGAATACATGGGCTAGCCCATTCACTATGGCTTTCCTCTGCTAGTCCGTGTTTCAGTAAATAAGCAACTTCGGTCTTTAACTGTTGTTGTTGCCTCGCGACATTCTGTATGGACGCTGACTTATTGGAGTCTCTTCTCTCAACCTGATTTTATGTTGTACTCCTTTTATCCTTTTAAGATGGTCTGAAAATAGATCTGAAAAGTTTTGAATTAGCACTTTAAAATCATGCTGCTGTTCATCAGATAAATGAATACATAACTTCCTAAATTTTTCATCATCACTCAAATAATCTGTATTTTTAATCTAAGTTCAATTTCTTCTTCAACGTCTTTTTCATCATCCTCTTTTGCAATTGACAACACTCCACTGGATTCGTTATACTTCTTTAATTTGTTAATATGGAAAGTTTTAACTTTCCTCCGTCCTGTAGGAAATTGAATTCGATAATTAACATCACTTACTTTTTCCTTCACCGTGCAAGGTCCTATATACTTCTGGTTAAAAACCTTACCAGCTGTAGGGAGATACACTAGAATCTTATCCCCTATGTCGAGTTCACGTTTTGCAGCCTTTTTGTCGTAATTTCTTTTCATCTACTTCTTGTACTACTTTTAAAGATTCTCATGTACTACTTTCCATATTTTCTTTATTTTTTCCTTCATTTCTTGTAACGTGCTAGAATCCTTCTCATCTGAAATCAACTGATTCTTTATCACCTCATGGGTGACCTTACCTGATGGACATATACTAACTGAAAAGGAGAATAACCCAACGATGAATGTACGCTATCACGAACAGCAAATAGCAACATTGGTATGTAGACATCCCATTCCTTTTCATTTTCACAACAGTACGTGCGAAGCATGGTTTTGTGAAAGGGTTCGATGAAATCGTTCGACCACTCCTTGGCTCTGTGGGTGATAAGGAGACTATAAACATTGCTTAATATTCTGACAGGCTAAAAATGAGGTAAACTTTCTAGACGTAAAGTTGGTTCCTTGGTCGGTTTGAACTTCTTTTGGCAAACCTACCAGCGAGAAGAACTTGTTAAGCGCTTCAATTATCTTATCAGCACTCCCTGTTCTTAAAGGAATAGCCTCTGGAAATCTGGTAGCACTACACATAATTGTCAGCAAATACTCGTTACCTTTGCTAGACCTAGGCAGAGGTCCTACACAATCCAAAACCAGTTTCTCAAGGGTTCTCCTGGAACTTCAATGGGTTGCAATGGCATCACCTTAGGGTCATGTTGAGCTTTACCTACTTTTTGACATAAATCACAATTTTTACAATATTCACTACAATCTTTCCGCATCTTAGGCCAAAAAAAATACCTTAATAATTTCTCATAAGTTTTGTTTATACCTAAATGACCAGAATAACTACAGTCATGAGCAATACCTAGAACAAAATTCCTATAACTACTTGGAATGACCACTTGTTCTACAACATCATTAACATTTCTACTCGTGAACTTCCTCATTAGGATTCCATCCTTTAAAAAGTAACACTTGCCTTCCTTCTCGATATCATTTATATCAACAAGGGCATTATCTCTTATTACCTTCAAATTATCATCTTCAATTTGAGATTTTTAACAAATTCTTCCTTATTAACTTTCAGCATTCGCAAAGGAGTACTGACTTTACTTACTTGTAGTGTTTCCGCACTATCTCTAAACAAGTTTTGTAAACCCAAACCGTCGTCATCATTTACCTTTCCTTCGGCACTCTTACTTCTTGTAGTAACTGCACAAGCAGGAAATAAGTTTGGAAATGTACATTCAACTTCTGTAATAAATGAAGAATTAAAGGGTTTTTCTGTCAAAATTGGATTACTGCTACCAAAACTTTGTCTCCACATACATCATTTCCAAGAATTAACTCTACTCCTGACACTGGGATTTCTCTCACCAAAGCAATTTTAACATATCCCGAAATTAATGGAGTTTCTAACCTTACTTCTACTAATGGAGCTGAAAACTCAGGTCCAAACCCACGCAGAAGTACATACTCTCCAGTATCCTTCCACTGGTCATACATATTTTTTATCATTACAGACTGTACCGCTCCGGTATCTCTTAACCACCTTACTTTCCTTTTTTCAACACAAGGGAGGTGTAACCAACCATCTCCCATAAAAGGGTCATACAATTCAGTACCTTTGGATGTGGACTTCTCTTCAGGTAGTCTCACTCCATTTCCTTTTACAATATCCTCAATACAACCAACATTACTAACATTTTGAACATCATTGTTACCTATTTTGTAACCTATATTCTCATCAACATCACATATATTATTACTGTCTATGCTATCGTTACAATACCTCTTACCTGGCGCCCAAGGGGAGAAGCAAACAAACAACAAGGACCTCTGTCACCACATGCTTGTGGTCGATTCAACAATGCAATGGTATTTTCAGGTTTATGATCATCCTTAAAATGTACAGGTTTATCTTTAACTTTATTTACCACTTGAATTGGACGGTTTATTGTGCGATGTGGACAACTCCTACTGATGTGTCCTGGTTTGCCACAACTGAAACATACAAAATCTCTAAAATTTTCGCCTATATTTTGGTAACTAGGTGTAAACTGATCATTTACACTGGATCCTGCTTTTCCAGCACTAACACTAGGACCAGAACTATATTGACTTGCCCCTCTACTACCTCTATTAAAGGATTATTATAGACTCCACGAGATGATACCTGTGAACTCGTAGTCTTACCTTGTGCCTTGTAATTTTGCTGCTCTTCCCAAACTCTGCTCCTTCCAATTTTAGGAGTGACGTCAGTATAATATAGCTTATGGGTCAATGCATAATTATCAGACAATCTAGTGGCTTCATCCACATTATCTACATCACGTTCATCCAAATATGTTTTAATAAGTGGATTAATACCATCCTTGAACTGCTCAAGCAAGATAAGTTCCTGAAGTTTACCGAAATCACCATTAACTTCTCGGGCATTCATCCACCTATCATACCACAGGCGTTGTTCCCGTGCATACTCCATATGAGTGCGACTGTCTTTTTATCCAGCTTCTGAACTTCTCTCTATACCTCTCTGGCACCCATTCATAAGCTTTCAAAACTTCAGATTTAACTCTCATAATCCTTAGAATCATCTAAAGATAAGGCAGCAAATACTTCCCTAGCCTTTCCTCGAAAGGAGGTTTGAACCAACGTGCTCCATGACGTTCTCGGCCATTCACGCTGTTCTGCTACTTTCTCAAATTGTAAAAAAAATGCATCTACTTCATTTTCAACAGTATCCTTCCACTGGTCATACATATTTTTTATCATTACAGACTGTACCGCTCCGGTATCTCTTAACCACCTTACTTTCCTTTTTTCAACACAAGGGAGGTGTAACCAACCATCTCCCATAAAAGGGTCATACAATTCAGTACCTTTGGATGTGGACTTCTCTTCAGGTAGTCTCACTCCATTTCCTATTACAATATCCTCAATACAACCAACATTACTAACATTTTGAACATCATTGTTACCTATTTTTTGTAACCTATATTCTCATCAACATCACATATATTATTACTGTCTATGCTATCGTTACAATACCTCTTACCTGGCCCAAGGGGAGAAGAAGCAAACAAACAAGGACCTCTGTCACCGCATGCTTGTGGTCGATTCAACAATGCAATGGTATTTTCAGGTTTATGATCATCCTTAAAATGTACAGGTTTATCTTTAACTTTATTTACCACTTGAATTGGACGGTTTATTGTGCGATGTGGACAACTCCTACTGATGTGTCCTGGTTTGCCACAACTGAAACATACAAAATCTCTAAAATTTTCGCCTATATTTTGGTAACTAGGTGTAAACTGATCATTTACACTGGATCCTGCTTTTCCAGCACTAACACTAGGACCAGAACTATATTGACTTGCCCCTCTACTACCTCTATTAAAGGATTTATTATAGACTCCACGAGATGATACCTGTGAACTCGTAGTCTTACCTTGTGCCTTGTAATTTTGCTGCTCTTCCCAAACTCTGCTCCTTCCAATTTTAGGAGTGACGTCAGTATAATATAGCTTATGGGTCAATGCATAATTATCAGACAATCTAGTGGCTTCATCCACATTATCTACATCACGTTCATCCAAATATGTTTTAATAAGTGGATTAATACCATCCTTGAACTGCTCAGCAAGATAAGTTCCTGAAGTTTACCGAAATCACCATTAACTTCTCGGGCATTCATCCAACATATCATACCACAGGCGTTGTTCCCGTGCATACTCCATATGAGTGCGACTGTCTCTTTTTATCCAGCTTCTGAACTTCTCTCTATACCTCTCTGGCACCCATTCATAAGCTTTCAAAACTTCAGATTTAACTCTCTCATAATCCTTAGAATCATCTAAAGATAAGCAGCAAATACTTCCCTAGCCTTTCCTCGAAAGGAGGTTTTGAACCAACGTGCTCCATGACGTTCTCGGCCATTCACGCTGTTCTGCTACTTTCTCAAATTGTAAAAAAATGCATCTACTTCATTTTCAACAGTATCCTTCCACTGGTCATACATATTTTTTATCATTACAGACTGTACCGCTCCGGTATCTCTTAACCACCTTACTTTCCTTTTTTCCAACACAAGGGAGGTGTAACCAACCATCTCCCATAAAAGGGTCATACAATTCAGTACCTTTGGATGTGGACTTCTCTTCAGGTAGTCTCACTCCATTTCCTATTACAATATCTCAATACAACCAACATTACTAACATTTTGAACATCATTGTTACCTATTTTGTAACCTATATTCTCATCAACATCACATATATTATTACTGGTCTATGGCTATCGTTACAATACCTCTTACCTGGCCCAAGGGGAGAAGCAAACAAGGACCCTCTGTCACCACATGCTTGTGGTCGATTCAACAATGCAATGGTATTTTCAGGTTTATGATCATCCTTAAAAATGTACAGGTTTATCTTTAACTTTATTTACCACTTGAATTGGACGGTTTATTGTGCGATGTGGACAACTCCTACTGATGTGTCCTGGTTTGCCACAACTGAAACATACAAAATCTCTAAAATTTTCGCCTATATTTTGGTAACTAGGTGTAAACTGATCATTTACACTGGATCCTGCTTTTCCAGCACTAACACTAGGACCAGAACTATATTGACTTGCCCCTCTACTACCTCTATTAAAGGATTTATTATAGACTCCACGAGATGATACCTGTGAACTCGTAGTCTTACCTTGTGCCTTGTAATTTTGCTGCTCTTCCCAAACTCTGCTCCTTCCAATTTTAGGAGTGACGTCAGTATAATATAGCTTATGGGTCAATGCATAATTATCAGACAATCTAGTGGCTTCATCCACATTATCTACATCACGTTCATCCAAATATGTTTTAATAAGTGGATTAATACCATCCTTGAACTGCTCAAGCAAGATAAGTTCCTGAAGTTTACCGAAATCACCATTAACTTCTCGGGCATTCATCCACCTATCATACCACAGGCGTTGTTCCCGTGCATACTCCATATGAGTGCTACTGTCTCTTTTTATCCAGCTTCTGAACTTCTCTCTATACCTCTCTGGCACCCATTCATAAGCTTTCAAAACTTCAGATTTAACTCTCTCATAATCCTTAGAATCATCTAAAGATAAGGCAGCAAATACTTCCCTAGCCTTTCCTCGAAAGGAGGTTTGAACCAACGTGCTCCATGACGTTCTCGGCCATTCACGCTGTTCTGCTACTTTCTCAAATTGTAAAAAAAATGCATCTACTTAATTTTCAACAGTATCCTTCCACTGGTCATACATATTTTTTATCATTACAGACTGTACCGCTCCGGTATCTCTTAACCACCTTACTTTCCTTTTTTCAACACAAGGAGGTGTAAACCAACCATCTCCCATAAAAGGTCATACAATTCAGTACCTTTGGATGTGGACTTCTCTTCAGGTAGTCTCACTCCATTTCCTTTTACAATATCCTCAATACAACCAACATTACTAACATTTTGAACATCATTGTTACCTATTTTGTAACCTATATTCTCATCAACATCACATATATTATTACTGTCTATGCTATCGTTACAATACCTCTTACCTGGCCCAAGGGAGAAGCAAACAAACAAGGACCTCTGTCACCACATGCTTGTGGTCGATTCAACAATGCAATGGTATTTTCAGGTTTATGATCATCCTTAAAATGTACAGGTTTATCTTTAACTTTATTTACCACTT
>NC_087213.1:25726520-25771520 GCF_015104395.2 Macrobrachium nipponense | reverse complement strand
TGGCTTACAAAGACAGCGTGTAAAGTATGCTGTACAGCTACTTACAAAGTCATGTACTAAGGCATTGTATTTTTTAGGAGAAAGGGCCTTACTAGAGAGCAACAATTGGAAGGAAACTGCCGATTTTATAGCTACAGTGAATGAATGGTTCGATGTCATGAATTCCTCTATGATGTTCGGCGACATAAAAGCCCGCAATGCATTTGGGATAAATTTGGATAGCCAGAAAAGTGCTTACAAAAAAATAGTCGATGCTATGCTGGGAATGAGGGTAAAAAACCCAAAATTGAATTGCCTTTACAAATTCTAAAAAGTTGTAATATTATCTTGTCACTCAATGATTGGGCTACATAACATGCTAAAACAGTCATGACATTTCTTTTTTTATGACACGGAGATTAATTCAAGACTGTCTTGAAAGTTTTTTGGATGCATCAGGCAGATAAGGGGTTCTCATGATCATCCCAATGCAGTTAATTTTAAATATAGATTGAAAAACTTTTTTCTAGGTTGGGATATTGAAGCTTGACCCGTTATCCCATGAAATGGTATCATCTGGACGTGATGGAAACGGACATGATAAATCTTTCCATGACAGGGAACTGGCCTTAGAAATATGTATGATAAACATCATTTTTACAGACCTGGAATTTGACGTGGATCTTAAGAATGACGAAATGTTCTCTGAGGAAACAGAATTTGCTAAATGTCAGAAATCAGGAGACACCACGGGATCTGTTATCGAGGAAGAGTCCTTAAAATATATCGGTGGATATGTAGTGAAAAAGTTTTCCTTTAAATATCCAAATATAGGGTACATTGTTAACAGCAAGACGTCAGAGACATGGGTCCATTATATAAGTGAAGGAAAACATTATGCACCATCAGACGACTTTTTTTCTAAACTGAAAATTTGTAGAGAAATTTTTACAGCAATTCATGGGCTATGGTCTTAGACCAGAACGGAATGCATAAAAACAATGGCCGCTGAAATGAAATCTGCTGTCGCTGGTGTTGCTGACGAGGTTGTGGAATTTTTTGCCAAAATATCAGTGTGTTTTAGAATGCGGCACCTTAACAACATTATCGACGAGTAAAAAGAAACAGAGGACTTGCAGGACTACAGTAAGAAAACCCATGAAAACAACAACTTATTTTTTCCCCTCAGGGTCCACACCTGGCTCGGTGAGAAACAAACTCGTGCATATATAAATTCCTTCACCATTAAACTGTCATCTTTGTTCTGTTAATCTGTTAGAATTGAAATGAGAGTTCATTGTACCCAAACAACTTTCTCTATGTTAATCCTTAACTCGTTGTATAGGATTTAGTACCAAGGACAACTTTCTCTACGTTAATCCATACCTCCTTGATTAGGGATAAGTGACGATCAATACATTACAGTATTTGTGTTCCCTTGAAAGGTACCTCTATTCCTTATGACTTTTTGTTAAGAAGCATCAGATTATTATGAAACTTTGAAGTATGGTCTTTCATAAGGAACATCTGTACTTTAAGTAAAACAAAATAAATATATTTATACATTAAGAAGTATTTTTTGGAAAGGTATCCTTGCATCGTGTTTACTACGTATACCTGTCAGAGTCAGTGCTGTCAGGGGAGACTGTTCGTAGCGTGACGTCATGCGCAGAGGGAACGTATTTTTCGCTCGCTGATGAGCCGACCTCTCCCAGTATATTTAAAGGACCTTGATACACATATTATATAAACTTACCTACGCACAAACGACGAGCACGAAGACAAACATCATAATTATGAGAAAAGGCAGGAGAAAGAGGTACTGACCATAATACCCTCGACGTAAAGGACTTTCCACTCAGCGCCCGAGGCAGCGGATAGAGAGGACCGTAGAGGTCAGTCGTCATTTGGAGAGGGCGGCAGGAATAATCCTCCACCGAAAAGTTAAGACATTTGTTCATTTATACGCAAATGACCCAGGGGAATAATATACTTGAGAGTAATGAAGCTCCGTGACATTCCGCTGCTTCTCCATAACAAACAAGGTTATTGCTGGAGTGACAACCAAGGTCCTTTTTAAATATAGTACTGTTTTGATTTAAAGGAACCTTGGTTACAACTATACTCGACCAAGTCGAGGGATTAACATGTGGTGTTCGATTTTACTAATAATAATGTGATTCTATGCTAATACTTTATGTATCTAATGATTTTTAAGTAAAATACTTTTAACAGATATTTAGATATAAATCTGTGTATATTACTTTTATCAGCAGAGGTTAAATTCTAAACATTTTATGTATATTTTAATCCATTGCATATTGTAAGAATACCCACTGTAATAGTGTGGAATAAAGGTGGTATTATTATTATTATTATTATTATTATTATTATTATTATTATTATTATTATTATTATTATTATTATTATTATTATTATTATTATTATTTGCGTTTGTGAATTTATACAGCCATTTAAATCCATTTATAACTGGTAAGATTTTTTACCAATAGAATACGATGCTTGCGCAAAGGACGGCGCTGCTTTTCCCTGTTGCAAGCACGACAAGAGGAAGTTAGATTTCATATCAAATATATGCATTCACATTTGCCATTGAAAAATGAATTCAAAGGTGTTGTAGCTGTTCCCGTTTCTCGTCCTCGTAGGGGATGCTGGTCATTAGAAAGAAAACAGTAGGGAATTTATGGGTGGAATGGTATTGATATAAGTAACGGATGCAAACAACATTCACGCATTAAAGATCAACCATTTGATAAAATCAGCTATGGAAATTACTACTAGTAATGACAAGAGGCAACTGGAAGATAAATGAAGGACTTTCGAACCAGCCACTTTTATGGTAACTCATTTATTTGTTAATGAATGCCATTAAAAACGAAACTATCAGGCACAAAGAATTTCCTCGAAGCGGAAACACGAGAAAGCTTAACAAAAAAGGACCTCTTAATACAGACACACACAAGTACCATATCCTCATTAAAAGGGGGGGACGGGGAGGGGGAGGAGGAGGAGGAGGATTCAACCAAGAGTAAGCTGCTCATTATAAAGACAATTAATGTCCACGAAAAAGTAAAATAAGAACTTGAGACAATAGAAAAGAGGCGGCCACTCCCAGCAGTAAATAAAAGAAAAGAAAGAGGGTACGAACGAATACAAGGAAAACATTCGTTAAAAAATACGAACGAATACAAGGGAAAAATTCGTTAAAAATGTACGAACGAATACAAGGGAAAAATTCGTTAAAAAGTAAAGTGTTGATTATCACAATTAAATATGCATACTATACAGAAATTAGTACAGTATCCTTGATTGTTCAGTCATATCTTCAGTGTGTACGGTCATACTACATCCTACTAAATTCTTTTTATTGCTACTATGAAATGAAGAAATGAGAACAATGTAGATCAACTAGCGTTTCCATTTCTTCCCCTATGGTGTTCGTTACATAAAATCTCGTGTATGAGTAATTATAAGCGGTATATAAAGATATATATATATATATCTATATATATATATATATATATATATATATATCCTATATATTCTGTAAATATGTCCATATTATATAATATATATATAGTATATTTATATATTATATACATATATATTATACATATACATACATACATACATATACATATATAAATATATATATATATATACCCACATACATATATACAAATATAAATATATCTAAATGATATATATATATTTATATAGGTATATTTTATAAATATATGGATTATATAAATATATAACTCTATGTATGTATATATTATATGTGTGCGCGCGAGCTCGCACAGTCAGAAACAAATAGCAACGACGTCATGCCCAGAAATGTTGAATGCAAACTCGGAACCAGCCTCACTCTACGCAAAACCAAATAAGCATAGCATAAACTTCTGACGCAATTTGACAGGAAAAATAGGCAGCAGCTGAAAAGGAATGTAAATGCTCCATAATCACCCTCTTAATTAAAGTGGTCATATTATCATAATTCAATGTCAACATCATGAATTTACCTGCCTGCAATGTGGCTTCAATCTCAGCTAATTCTGCTGGCTTATCTAAACTAACCTCATCCTCGCCAGTATATTTCATTTATTCTTTTTTTTTTTATATTTCATATTTTGCAAGAGATCATTATCGCAGTCGCCTATGGTGACCTTCCATGACTCTAAGCGGGATAATTCCTGCTTTGCAACTGAGAATTATTTAAAGTTTTGCAAATGTTGTGCACGTGGCAAATGAACACTCTTGTTAATATAACAGCAGTCCCATTTTATCTTTATATAAATATGTGCTTTTACCAATGAATCTGCAGTCACTGATTTCTGACCTAACACAGGAATTTTATTCAGTTCAGCGTTGAATGTAGTTTCAGCAATAACTTTGGAAATAACACCACAACGAAATTGTGCTAATATTCTATAGTTTGGAAAGATTATACGGTCGCTACCTTCGGGTACCTGCATATGCGTTGTCTGAAAATGTCAGTCTCCTGCAAAAAAAAAAAAAAAAAAAAAAAAAAAAAGCACAGGAAGGCAATAAATGAAATGACCTGGCTTCGAGCTATATTGCCAAATGAATAATCTATCTTTTCTATTTCAGAATGGGCCGTCATAAGTTCAAACCTATTTTTACAAAAGCAACACAATTTCCGGCTCTGGAATAGCCTGCCACTACAATTTGAAATAAAATAATAATTTTATTACATCTGTGAATTATTGATAATCCTTCACTGGAAATCACAATTACCGGTACTTATATTTGTGACGAGGGGGAACTATTGGATAATAACTAAATCTATGACAAAATGATCGGGGATTTTTTTTTTTTTGTTCTCTTCTTTTCAAGGAAGAACGGGCTCCCCCCCTACTGAACATCAAGACCTGCTCCTTTCACGAGGAGATAAAATAAAAAGTGTGGGGGGGGGGGGGGGGGGGGGGGGGGCAAAAACCTGAGCCCTACTACATGCCTCTATTAATACTTTTCGGGAAAGTTAGAGCCCATGGAAACGTTATCATCACCTGCTAAGGCTCTCTCTCTCTCTCTCTCTCTCTCTTCTCTCTCTCTCTCTCTCTCTCTCTCTCTCTCAATTACTAGTCTCCTAGTTTGTTTACAATTTCTGTAACTATCTTCTTTTCTGTTTTACCACTGCTTCTAAAATACATGAACGCATACTCTCCTCTACATTATGCTTCTATGATCCAGATAATTGTTAAAACTGATATAGCCACACTGACTGACATGAGTACATAAACCCCTTATTTTATACTATATACCTCTCCTTCTGAGCAGAGGGAAAATAGACATGACAGACTCGATACACGAAGGAACTCATTGTTAAAGGAAGAGGTGAATAAATGAAAAAGAGAAGGGAAAAAGGAGGAGAGATTAGAACAATAAATAAGTCTTCAGGTGACACAAAAAGCAGTGGCTGAAGGAGAATCTCCCAGCATCTATGCGAGGAGTAATCGCCATCACTAGATGCTGGTGGAACGAGAAAAAAAAAAAAAATAAAAAAAATAAAGCGTCACGCAGCCTGGACACTTAACACTTCAGCGGCGGGCTTCTCGCGTCTCGCGTTACGCGTCACTAGATATTCTCGCTCGTCTTACATGAGATTATTGCATATATTCGTCGGAAACGAAAAATGCTATCGGGTCCACTTCAGCCAACTATCTGCTGACCTTTCAGAGAGAGAGAGAGAGAGAGAGAGAGAGAGAGAGAGAGAGAGAGAGATAGAGAGAGAGAGAGAGAGATAGGGCTTCATGCTAATTTCGTCTTTACCGTGACGAAGAGAGAGATGATAATGCAACGTAAGCAAATGCCGGCTGTCTTCAAAACCACCATCCCTCCGAATAACAGGGTCATGCAAACAACCCAGGGCCCAAGGAAATGATTCGGCAGACGTGTTTCAATAACAGAAGAGAGGAAAAATAGTATTCTGCTCAGTGGCAGCAAATGAATTGCCTCGAGCTGTGTAGCATTTGCATTCAAGTTCAGCAAGCGACAAATCTAGTTGGGGGTTGAAAAACTCAAAGGTGCTATGAAAGCGCGGAGAGGCGGATAGAAAATCTAAGCCACATCGTATGAACACACTGCACATACGATCGTTTACGTAGAAATTCGCTGAAATAATAAATGTAAACACGCAGTTCCACCACACGGTGACAACCGTCCATCTGCATGAACAATTGTATGTTTCTAAAAACATGCATGGTTGTAGTACATATGATAAAAGAACAAACACATAAAGGCTCAAATTTATGTATGCGTGTGTGTGTGCGCGGACGCCAGTGTACGTATGTTTGTTTGTATGGTGTTTTTACGTTGCATGGAACCACTGGTTATTCAGCAACGGGACCCACGGCTTTACGTGACTTCCGAACCACTTCGAGAGTGAACTTCTATCACCAGAAATACACATCTCTGACCCCTCAATGGAATGGTTGAGAATCGAACTCGAGGTCACCGAGGTGGCAGACAAAGACAGCACCAACCACGCCAATGAGGAGCTTCAGAGTACATATGATCGTATTTGTCCAATTACGGAATGGTAAAATAGACTAATATACGTAACATTTCTATAAACAAACCGCAGATAAAGAAAACCGTTACCAATCGCTATCATAAAAAATCATAAAATAACTTCAGGCATTAAAATGACGATGAAAAATAATTCTATCGATCCATTTATGATGATCAAAGAGGTTTTTGCAAAATCCAAGAGTACCTTACTGTTTCAACACTGGTACTTTTCAAATGAATTTCAAAACGTAAGTCTTTAACACCGGTTTCTTAATTAAGCATTGGAACCTTTTCTAGCCTTAACACTGCTTGCTTTTTTTTTTCTTTAAATCGCACATGAAAACCTATCAAACCCAGTCTAAGTGGCTATCATCAAGTACATACTTCTTTGAAAAGCTTCTCAAGTTTCTAAGAGCGTAAACAACCAATTAAGGCTATTAAACAACTTTGCAATAAAAGGAGACATAACGACCGCCCGAATTTTCGCCGCTCTGTCTGGATCCTCTCAAGATCATTTTATTTTCTTAAATGTTCATGATAAAGAGCCCAGTCGTTTACTTCTATCAGGCCTATGTGTTATCCTTCCCATAAAGAAGCGTTCCGAAAAGGCGCCCCAGTTAACAGAGACTCCGCGTCTATCCGATAATGGAATCTCTCGAAGATTTGACGACCCGATACGATTCCAGATCAGACCTTACACTTAAAGACGGATAATATTATGGAATTGAAAACAAACTGGTATGTTTGTGATAATATACACAGACTTAGGAATCTACTTGTGTTACACACACACACACACACACACACACACAACACACACACACACACACACACACACATATATATATATATATATATATATATATATATATATATATATGAAACACACATGCATAACTAATGACATGTTTAATAAGGGTCGCCTTCCAGATCGCTTTATATTATTTAGTCACACACACATATGCAAACTCAAACATACACACACACACACACACACACACACACACACACACACACACACATATATATATATATATATATATATATATATATATATATATATTCATATAACATGTCATTAGTTAATGCCCTCTGCCATTTAACTCTGGTTAGCCACGAAATACAGCCATGTTAATTTCTTGAAAGGTTAGAATACATCCTAATTAACAATATATAGCGTCCGCGTGACGCCAGTAACAATGGATATAAAACCGTCCAGCAGTCAAGCGATCGCCAGGTACTAAGATAAGTAATGTCCTCACCATCTTAGGTAAACACAAACAGAACATATTTTTTCCTTCAAGATAACGTTACTTGAACTTGCAACAGCGTACGTTAAGGTTAAATACACATCATATGCTGAACGTCCTTGGCTGGAACCGTTTCGGTACTGTGTTCGTGTTAAAGAACATCCCCGGCTTACGAAATTGCACTTTCCATGCATGCCTGGAATGACTCCTTGATATTATCAATTCAACAACTGCGCCCAAATCATACGCAGAGCGCCCAGTAAACACCAGATAAGCCATTTTCGTATTTCAACAATACTGGCATGACGTCGGAAGCTGCTAACTAGATTTAGAATGCAGTATAAACAGTTACATATAAATTCCTCCATCGTCAGACATCAGAGAAATGGTCAAGCTATCCGGGAAAACCATTAACGTTCTATGCTGCAACAATGACGCAAAGCTTTTCATTAATCAATGACAGTCCGAATACGTGCAAATGTTCGTCTGCGATAACTGATATTTTCACACTCCTAACATGTACTACGTCTGGGAATTTTCACATGAACTAATTTGTTCATCTGACATCCATAACTTTTGTAACTGTGACGGCAAATTTGGTCTAAAATGAACCAATCAATCCATTGTTATCAAACTTCCAATAGAACTAAAGTGTGGTCATTTCAAGAAGATTGTCTACCATTACTTTGAGAGAGACGGTACAAAATTTCCTGTGCGAGGACTGCTGAGTTTCCCCATCAAATATGCATAAAATAATAATATAGACAGTAATATACATACATACTAGATACACATATACACACACATAATATATACACTTATATATATGTATATAGTATATATATATATATATATATATATATATATATATATATATATATATTGTGTGTGTGCGTGCGTGTGTCCATATGCATATACCGCTATAAATTTCAAGTCACACATAAGATAGGAGAATTTCTTAAAATTATTCGATAATTTGTTTCAAATTACTCAATTTCATAGGTGACTGTTGGAGTGAGGAGGTAATCACACTCATTTAGCATACAGGTCCTACATAAAAAAAACTTCATGTGGAAACAATAACCAAATGATGGTATAATTCTACAAAAAAAAAGCAGTACATACCAATGATAAAAGCAATCACAGATCTTTTTGTTTTTGTTTTTTAATCACAACACCACATCCTCACACCGAACAAAACATAACTCACAAAACCCTGTATCCCTCCGAAATCCCTTGTTACAATTTCCACTGGGAGCGACCCTTCTCTGCAAGTCCCCCCCCCCCCCCTTTTTTTTTCTCTCGGTTGGAACTGTTAATACAAGACACTAAATTCCGTTACTTTATATCTCTTGAATGGGAGGCCGTCTTCCAAACCAGCCAACGCCGTTCTATACCAACCATATGCCATCGATCGCCAAAAACTAATACTTCTTCAAGAAGTAACTGAGAGAGAGAGAGAGAGAGAGAGAGAGAGAGAGAGAGAGAGAGAGAGAATAGCTTGATGTCCCCGCTTCGGCGTCCTGGTCCCCTGGTCCCAGAGGACCTATATAAGGGTGGTGTTCCCCCCCATAATACAACACTAGAGGCCTCGCCGCACATCAATTACTCCTCCTGTATACACCAAAACTGTTCCTTGTATTTTTATAATGATTTTTAGTGCAAAGAACCGCGGGAGGAGGGAACACGAAAGAGACGAGAGGGTAGAGGCAGGGACAAGCAGGATGAGCGAGATGTTTAAACGGAGACAAATGATGGAGAATGAGAGGGAGGAAAGGGGAAAGAGAATAGATCCGAAGCAATGAAATGAAGAGAGAGAGAGAGAGAGAGAGGGAGAGAGAGAGAGAATGCTCTCGTTCGATGCTGTGAAGATTAACTATACTTATGCATTTGCCTAGCGTGTTTTGTAAACGAGCCTATAATTGCCTCATGAATTAACTAATTTTACCAATTATTTCCTGAATGCAAACTCATCCATCAACAGGGAGGAGGAATTTTAATATCGAGGAGGAAGAGGCAAAAAATCGTTATTCATGACCAAATTACGGCCGTGGAAAATGGATGAAGAATTCTGAAACCACGACAATTAACCAGAAAAAAAAAAGAATGAAATATAAGCAGAAACTCCCGGGTTAATTGCTCGTTCTAAATTAAAGCTTAAATTTATACATTTCCTTATCCAGGAAATAAAGCATTGCGAGGTGTAATCATACTATTAACACTAACGACATATCCTGACGATCCCCCGAGGAGCAACCAAGCAGAACTAATGACGTCCCTTCCAAAAACATAGAGCTTCTTACTGGGTTAAGCTGTTTTGGGGGAACTTTTCATGCAGGAGAAAGCGGTACGAGTATATTACTTCAAGAAGTGATATGCTATCAATCAATATCCGAGCGCATTGGGTGCACAGGATAAGAGAGAGAGAGAGAGAGAGAGAGAGAGAGAGAGAGAGAGAGAGAGAGAGAGAGAGAGAGTTTTCTATACAATCTAATTTTTCAAACATCTTGAGAACAGAAATCTGATCTCATGTCATGTCTATACCCACACGAATAGGACTTCAGGAAGAGACAGCAGATACCAGAGGTATGAAAATCAGTTTGGGAAAATCCCAGGACGGGCTACTGCCCTTGGAGGAGGCCGTGAGGAGCGATGATGATCTGGAAAAGGTGAATACGCCTGGTGTGGACCTCTTGAGCTACTTGGTCAGCGAAGGCTGCAAATCTTATCTTTAGATGTTGTTTATGTATATGAAGAGATGCAATTCATATAGAATGTGGATCCTTTTGTATAATCCGTAACGCATTCAATGAGCAAAAATGATAAACATTATTAATATTCTACCCTTAACTGATCAACAAACCGCTGATAAATCTGAGGCAAGTTATCTGCGGTCAGTCTCCTTTTGTTCTCCTATGTAGAATTTCAAAGGACGCAAAGAACACCCTCTGGCTCACAAAACGCAACTCCTCAACGGCTAAACAAAAAAAGCTCCTATAAACGGCGTCTGCTTGAGAGGCGAACGATTCCGAGTGAGCATTTGCTAAGAGCAGGAAAGCCGACAGACATTCACTCGAAATGGAAGTGGCCGAGCTACATCCATCCCCTCCGACTGTCCCGTGTTCCAGACATTAAATATTTGCCTCACAAAGATTCATCTATGGCTGACGCACCTAACTCCTTCCAGTAACGTGGCTGGAAGGATTCCAGCCCTTCTGGCCCGCCGCGGCAAAGGCGGCGCTCACGGGGGCCAGAGAGAGAGCCCCTTACAGCAGATACTACTACACCTGTATGGATGCCTGCAACGGCCTCTGTCGTGGGAATAATATCCTCGGGAAAGGATATTCAAGTACACGGTCTCCATTTCAGGTGCAGTGCGTCAATATTTGAGGAACCCTTGACGAAATAACCTGCGAACAATACGCGAGATACATAATCAGGCTGGAACTCCTCTCACCAATCGTTATTATAACTGCAGACGGAGCGACAGGACACCACTCACCGAGGCCACCTCTTCTGATCACGGGAAATCGAACGACGATATTAAATGAGGCATATATATACATACATATATATATATATATATATATATATATATATATATATATATTATAGTATATATATATGTATATATATACATACACGCACACACACACACATATATATATATATATATATATATATATATATATATATGTATATATATATATATATATATATATATATATGTATATGTATATATGAATATATATATGTATATATCTTTGTATATATATACATATTTAATATATATATATATATTATATATATTATCTATATATATATATATACTATATGATACACACATGTGTGTTGGATTTCACAGATGGCATCGTGGTAGAAGAGTGTAAGAATTTCTACCCCCAATATATCTAAATGCAGGTTTTTTTTTTTTTTTTTTTTAAATATTTTCAAAGGAAAAATATACTTGGCAGGAACCGCAGTTAGCGTAATCTTTCAAATTGTTTTACGTCTAAAATCATCACTAGAAAATTTCATTAATTCATTAACCTTAAAAGTAAACCCTGGCTAAAGTTCACATTTGTAATTTGGCTGACAGGGCACCTTTAACTGATAATCTGTCGTGAATTGAACAACTAGTAAAAATGATTTCAACTAAACTTCAGGCAACAAGGTGATTAAAATCTCTCATATAACGGAAAATGTCACTTAAAAACTGATTAAAAAACGTATATTTTTATCATATTGATTTATGTTGTGACGTTCTTGCACAGTTCTTTTCCCAGACTTTCCATTGCAAGGCATGATACGAGTTGAATGGTCTATTTTCAACATCACTACTACTACTGCTGCTGTCACTCGTTTATAAAAACCTTGCAAGTAGTTGACAGACAAGTCATGAAAAACAACTTTCATTTTCAAACGTGCTAGATCTAAAATGCTACAAGGTTAGAAATGCCATATCGATTGCTGCTTTAAAATATGGCTCCCTCTCTTTGGAGGCAACCATCAACAGAATATGCAAGGGGTAACTTCATTCTTCTCTTGTTTCATACACGGTTTGAATTTCCTCTCCCAAAATCCCTGTACCTTGAAGATGACTACATCACAGAAACCGAAAGAGCAGGTTGCCCCGTAACCCCTCATTTATGATTAATTTGAAACAATCACAACAATATTTTGGTCTTAATGAGGTTCCTCGCCATAAGCTATGGCATATATCGCAGAGCAAAGTTAAAACGTAGAAAAAAAAAAAGTAATTTCAGGGATAACTTTCCATTAGCAGCGCCGTATTTTGCGATCCGTCAGTGTCTAAGTTTGCCTAAGTGTAATTTCTTACCGGTAAAAGTCTCGTAAATATGTCTTCCGTTAGATGTATCACTGGCAAAATATAACGCTGCTGAAAAGAACAGAATGACTGTAGCGGTGGTTTTCATAACATTGTAATAAATCGAATAAAGCAATCCATTTCTATCTTTGCTATGAAAAAAATCTATCGTTTCAAAATAATGTGCTATTTCAATCCAGTTTGTCAACTTTTCGAATTTCGAAACCACGGAGGAAGAAAATGCCAACGATAAGAGTCAAGGACTAATTCGTCAAAACACGAATATCGGTTTTGAAGGCAAATGCATTTTCTCCCTTTCAGAATGCAGCGATCCTTTTAGTTACTTTTAAGCATTTTCAAAACAGGAATTGTTTCAAATTTTTCTACATAAAAATGAGACCAATTTTTTCCCTGGAACATGGAATTTTATTTCTACGTCTTTGTAAATAAGAAGAGAGCGTAAAATGAGTTCTTTCATAAGTCATTATGACTTCTTTCACCCAAACATTTCATTACCTTGACCCAGACTAGCTTTTTTTTCTTTCAAAATGCTTCACGCGAACTCAGCCCGGCGGAATATTTTCATTATGATTTAATGTTATCATCGCAGAGAACGAACCGCTGCGTAGGAAGAGAGGTCTCTCTCTCTCTCTCTCCGGTCAGTCAACGACAAAACGCCTCCTCCTGAACGTTTCTGTGCTGAATCACGATTCATAAACACAACGAAACACTTGAATTCTTTCAGATTGTAGCTCGACATTGTTGTTCATCATACGAACAAATTATCTGTTTGTTTGTTTGTTTGTTTGTATGGTGTTTTTACGTTGCATGGAACCAGTGGTTATTCAGTAACGGGACCAACGGATTTACGTGACTTCCGAACCACGTCGAGAGTGATCTTCTATCACCAGAACTACACATCTCTCACACCTCGATGGAATGCCCGAGAATCGAACTCGCGGCCACCGAGGTGGCAAGCCAAAACCTTACCGATAATGCCACTGAGGCACTAACAAATTATCAGGAACATTGTCATGAGTTAAGGACTCATGATCCGTAACAATTCTAGCCTTTGGGAACGATAAGACACAAAAGTACGCAAATTTCATTTCATTGTAATTTCTTCTATCTTTGAAGCTGAGTAACCATTAACTCCAGGAAATTGCTGCTAGGATAGCTGACACAACAATAATAACAGCAAGAGCATTGGAAACGAACAGCGAAGACATTCCTCAAATTCACTTGAACAACGCTAGAAATACTCTCTTGAAGTCTATTACAATTACAATAAACTCAATTAACCCACGGCGAAAAAAAGTAACTGTAGCTACTTTTTTAAACAACTTTATTTATGTACGCAGGTATGTTCTTGAGACAAATCGTCACAATATATATATATATATATATATATATATATATATATATATATATATATATATATATATATATATATATATATATATATAATGTACAATGTACGATATATTCTTATGTTTGTTTGTTTGTATGGTACTTTTACGTTGCGTGGAACCAATGGTTATTCAGCAACGGGACCAACGGCTTTACGTGACTTCCGAACCACGTCGAGAGTGAACTTCTATCACCAGAAATACACATCTCTCGCTCCTCAATGGAATGGCCGAGAATCGAACCCGCGACCACCGAGGTAGGACGACAACACCATACCAACCACGCCACTGAGGCGCTTTATGATATTCAGGCCAGCTTACGGCTTGACGACAGATACCACCCATTGTACTGATCTTCAGCCTGTTTACGTTCTAACTATCGGCGTACTGTGCCGCTGCAGCAAAGAAGACGAACAGGTGATAAGGCGCACACGGACAATAAAGGAACTTTGAGACGTAACAAATCCCGGAAGAGAATCGTCGACATCCCCGAGGAATCCCCTCGCTTACAACAGCTCCGAATCAGCTCAAAGGCGCTGCTTACAGACACGCAGTCTCGGCCAAAGACGCCTGTTAAACTGGGGAAAATGATTAACAACAGCAAAGTTGGGAAGTGGAAAGAGCAACAGTGAGAGATGCATTTACTTAATTAAGTCACCAGAGTGCTCGGGAAGGAAGCATTTCATCTTGACACCAGCAGGAAAACGTCTTCCACCGCATACGCTTGCACGCACGCACGCACACGGCCACATAAACGCACACAAATCAGATTCTTGACAAAGGTTTGACAAAGATTGATCTCCTCAGCCAGGCATCAAAACTTTTGGAAAATTTTGTTCTTATTAGCGAATAAAAAAAATCAACATTGCATTTTTGGATAGGAGAAATTTTTCAGAAAATATGATGCGCATTATATTTTCAAAAAATTTCTTCTGCCCAAAAGTTTATTTTTTTATTTTAATCGCAAAAGAAAAAAAGAAATAATTATAAGAAGTAAACTCAAGGACGGTCAAATAACGAAGCATTTATGTGCATTTCTTTTCCCGTCACTATGCCATTATGACGTCCACATATTTGTGTGCTTCAATGTTCTTCTAAACGTCTGTGCGTCTTTGACATACGCACTTTGGACTTTCTTGTTATATAAGAGCCTAAAGGTGTAATTAAAAGGGATTATCAAAGAATACAGTAGTATCCTCCCATTTTCACTCCATTCCAAAACCTGCACATAGCAAACACACGACAGCAGTCTAATGCACCCAACAGATATGCCGATTATTTCGAAGATTTCCCTAACCCCCTGAAAAGCTGAAAATGTAAATTAATTAAGGGAGAAATAATACCGAATAAAATTACCGTGTAATGGAACAAATAAAACTTATGCTCTTTCAGGGAGTTACCTAGAAGCATAAATATGCACAAGCAAAATTGTAGCAGCAACTCAAAACGATGTAATGAAGTAAGAGTAAACATCACTAATGAAAAACACACAACTGAGTCTCTTTCTTTTTCTGGAAACACAATAATGCCGGGTAAACTTACATATACGGTATAACAAATTAGAGGGAATGATATCCTGAAAACAGTATACTCGTGGCTACTTTCCACTCCAAAATACGGCACAGTTTTTCAAGTCATTAGGTAAATGACTACGTACATAAATATCCTCATTTCACTCATAACCTAACTCTACCTAGGTTTCATGCAATCCGATGACAATCGTATGTCACAAGGGTGTCTCTGACCCTGTTTAATAAAAGGTCCGACAACCCGCAGTATTCGCTGATCTCTTAAAAGTTTCCCAAAACACTCGAGACTGTGTTGCTACACATTTCAATCTGTTCGTGACAAAGTCCGTTGAACCCTTGAACAAACTGTAGCGTAGGTAATACAGACTATATCCAATATACCTCAACTGTTGGAAAAATCAAATCCTCACCTTTTGTGCCAGTCTTGAAACAAACATCATGAATATTGAATGTTACTGAAAAATGATAAACTTTAATTTTGAAATCATTTCATGAAAAACGCCCAACGACTGGACGAAGCGTCTCGCATTGAGCAACGGTGGTCCCTGTGGACACGCTTTCGCTATTTCAAAACCAGTTCGTTCACAGCGCTTATCCTGCTTTTGATCATTATCCTTAATAAAAGCAATTACAGTTTCCAAAAGCAATCTTACTCTGGAAAGAATCCCCGCTTAATAGTCTATAAGTGAACTTCAAATAATGCAATTGCTTCGTTCTCTTTCCAAACTTTGCCGCTGTCGGCGCCCTCCTCCCGGATCGCTAATGGAGGAGGTCATCGCGCGCATTAATCATCTGGTTCTTTCTGGGTTCACGTGTAACGTTAATGTTCCTAAGAGTTCCATAATGACAGAATGTATCCTGGATTCCGAAGGACAAATATTTGCTCTTCGCTCACAAAATAACAAGCCTTTAACGATGATGATGTCGATAATCATTCATGGTAGAGCGAACCTGTACACACACACACAGACACACACATACATGTACACAGTTCTCGGTGAAAATTACCGGCTATCACGCCTGTTAATAACCAAGAATGCTTGCATCTGAAAACAAAATCCTAAGCAGGATAAATTACATAATAATGTTTAATTTTCTAACAGTATTTGATACTGTAAATATCTTAAAAGATATCTTGTTGCCTAAATGAAGCACTTCTAAATCAAGGTTTCATTAGCTACTATATATATATATATATATATATATATATATATATGATATATATATATATATATATATATATATATATATATATATATATCTTAACTTTCTGTGGGTTTGTTGGTTACGTTTTGGTATCCTAAGTACCATGATTTCTATTAGAAATGAACTCCAAAAACAGCATACATGAGCGGAGCTGCATTGCCAAGTCTCTCTCTCCTCTCTCTCTCTCTCTCGTCTCTCTCTTCTTCTCCTCGTCTCTCTCTCGATCTCTCACTTCTGTCTCTCTATCTCTCTCTCTGTGTATATATATATATATATATATATATATATATATATATATAGATATAGTATATAATAATATCTTGTACAGTACGGGTCTAATTTGTTTTCTATACTCTTTCTCTCTATATGAAACAAAATCCATTCTCAGGAGTGTCTGAGAGACGAGAATGACTTCAAAAAATCATGATGGCAAAATCTTAATGTCAAGAACTTCATGGGATATGCAGTTATTCGTGTCTTAAACCTATTACTGCACATGCATGTATGCATGGTTATGTAACAACCATAGCCCACACACACACACACACACACACACACACACACACACACAGAGAGAGAGAGAAGAGAGAGAGAGAGACTTGGCAATGCAGCTCCGCTCATGTATGCTGTTTTTGGAGTTCATTTCTAATAGAAATCATGGTACTTAGGATACCAAAACGTAACCAACAAACCCACAGAAAGTTAAGATGCGTCTCTGGCTTGCATCAATAAACGGGAGAAAAATGGAAAGGTCATCGGTGAGTCATGGCTATTTTCCTGTGTTACTGATCGATAGATTGATTGCCATAGGGCACTGGAGCTTATATTTTAATTTCAGATGAGGACACCGAAAAAACGGTGTTCTCGCCTTCAACGAGGTTTGTTGCTCTGAGAGAAGAAGATCGTTTGAAAAACAACAAAGTGGCTGGTTTGCCATGTTGAATGATTAGAGAAACACCAAATGATCAAATTACTAAATTTTATTTAAATAAAAAAAAACTAGAACCAATAAACTGTTAACATATTGTAAATATTGGCTAGATGGCGGTAAGGTTGGCAATCCTTTGAAACTTATATATCCGAGGTGACACTCCTTTGCTTTGTCACTCGTATGACATGTCACTCCTTTGTTAAGTCATTCCTATGACATGTCACTCCTTTGTTAAGTCATTCCTATGACAAGTCAGTCCTTTCTTATGCCACTCCTATGACATGTCACTCCTTTGATATGTCATAACATTTCACTCCTTTGTTTTGCCACTCCTATGACATCTCACTCCTTTGTTATGCTCCTCCTATGACATGTAACTCCTTTGTTATGTCACTCCTATGACATTCACTCCTTTGATATGACATGTCATGTCATGTCATTCCTTTCTTATGCCACTCCTACGACATGCCACTCCTTTGAACCGCTCCTTCCTAATCAATAGCAGTTTTGGCTCCACACAAGAACGTTCTTCTCATGGTGGACCTGTTTTTTCATTCACGAAAATGACAGACAATGCTCATCTGGATCCTAATGGTCCCTCTTTATTTACTAAATTAGTTTCTCTCTACAATCCCTCAGCAGACCTCTCAGAAACACTCGCGGTCTCGATTTGGAGGCGAGGGTCTATGCTCATTGTCAGGTAGGATGGTGAATCGTATGTCTCCCCTGGGTGATTCCCTTTACGGTCCCATCCCTCCCGGGCCCCTTTAACTGTAACCTCTTTTGTAGATTACATTCTCTCAGTAAAGGTTACCGTAAGAACAATTATAAACACGTAAGAAATGCGCCGAAATGACTTCGGATCAATTGAATTTTCTGTGCATCGTATAATCAAGGCCACCGAAAATAGATCTATCTTTCGAGGGTCTCGGATAATGCGTTATGAGCCGCGACCCATGAAACTCTCAAGCGGCCGCGGTGGCCTGTGTTGTAAAGAAGCACGACTATAGTTAACTTTAACCTTAAATAAAATAGAAACTATTGTGGATAGAGGGTTGCAATTCGGTATGTTGGAAATTGGAGGGTGGATGTTAACACACCAATTTGCAGCCCTCTAACCTTAGTAGTTCATAAGATATGAGGGCGGACAGTAAAAAAATGCGGACGGGGAGACAAAGATGGCACAATAGTTTTCTTTTCAAAAAACTAAAAAAAGGTTGAAACAGACCGAGAGAGGGCAAAGGAAGCTGTGAATATAAGCGGGGAAAATGCTATAGGATGCGGTAGACCAAGAGAAATTCGTAAAAATACAGTCGGTAGACTAAGAGAAAGTGAAAAAATACAGTCATAGGAGTAATAAGCAGTAAGGGTATGGACGTGTATCTGCCCCATATGAAGAGATATGGTCTTTGCAAGAATGCTTTCAATACTGCCTTTGAAACAGATCATGAGGATATAAAATACATGCGATATCTACATTATTCTTTTGGCAATAAACCGGTTTACCATAAGAATTCAAGAACTTTTCGAGAAAAAACGTTTTCTCTCCAAAAGATACTAAAACGAAGTGATGTCTCGAAACAGAAGAAAATCTCAACAATTCTCGAACTTGTGGTTTCATTATGTTCAGTTCAGTTCGATAGTGAGCTCTCGTTATTGTGGTGAATAATTAACAGGCCACTGAACACGAATGATTATGATCACTGACGAGAAAAAGAAGAGGTGGAAGAAGAAAGAAAAGAGAGACTGTACATTGAAATATCAAAGGGGAATGAATGAGACAAATGTCAAGATATTTACATTTTGACTGTTTAGAAATTGCATCGGAATCATATCATCGATTAAGCGATAAGCTTATGTCAATCGCCTATCTATTTTCTGACAGATTTGAATCACGTACACTGAGCCATATTTTAATGAATGAGAGATATTTACTTATTTTGATTATAGCTTTTTGAAATAAAGAAACGGGAGAAGCAATGTGAAGAGAAATACTCGTACTGAGGTGCGGCGTTGCACAGGTAGAAGCTGTGTCTGAGAGGTTTGGATCCTGGCTAGATTTCAGGATCCCCTTTAAGACCTGATCTAAAGAATGGAGCTGACCAAGAAGCTAGGAACTCTTACCACCGAATGAGAATTGTTCCAGAAAAGAATCCCTGAGTAATAAATACTGCAATTCTCCAAGGTTTTTCTCTTCATTAGTATTTTGAGGTTAACTTTGCCTGGTAACTTATAACAACCAAAAACCCTATGAAAAAATGACTTCTCATTCAAATATTTTATATATTTTTAACATTTTTTGCAAAACTGCTGAGAGATAATAAAAACTTGATTTGTGATCCACTGGAAACGAATTTTAAGAGAAAAGTAGACGTCAAATAATGTATTTTAATGTGACATCCTGAAACATATCGGTTGCAAGGTTACCCTACAGTTATTGAACCTCAGGAATAATTGACGTTTAGGCTTCAAAATACTGTTCCAAAACACACAGGGGTTTTATGAGGAGTTTTGTAAATCAATGCACTCAAGTTTCATCACTACGATGTTTAAGGAAAGCTTGATTACACTAAGTTATAAGAGATACGAAATTATACTTGATAATAAAATTCAGTTTACCTACAATCGGACGACATTTTACTCGCTTTGTCGTGAATGAAACAAACACCTTATACAATAAAACTGTTACTGAAAAATACCATTTTAAGAATTATCATCCAAAAAGAATACTCTTGCAGCTGAGAAAAGCGCAAACACATACATATCACCCAAACCTAAAAATCACATTTTAGTGAGAGTAATTAAGGACTTGGAAAAACATTCTCCAGGAAGCAATGTATGATACCTCACGGAACATACTGCTACTGTTAGCTCTGTTGTTTAACAATACTACAACTGAAGGAACTGGATGATTCAGTTTATAAAGAGCAATCACACGTTGTAAAAACACGCCTCCCTTTACTTTTGCAGATAAAAGCAGAATTCAACGTCACATGGAAGTGTTCAATTAATACCTTGCTAAATATCCCTGCGCTATGGATAATTTCCAACGAAAAATAAAGTGTGCTTCCAATCGTAAGTAAATCAACACGATGAGACAAAGGGAGAAAAATGTCACCATTATTGTTGAGTCGCACAGCAACCCCCGTCCAACTCGGAACTATAAATAAAAGAGTGAATCAAAACAAGAGGCCGTCCTCTACCACGATAACTAGGCGGGGTGTTCGTGTTGAATTAATGCTGCAAATGAAACAAGCTCGCGCTGCGCACAGGGAGCGGCCTCTATGCATGTTCTAATCGTCCCTCCACGAAGAGCTCATTTCCAGCGGTGATGGTAAATTGAGGACTCGTCCCGAATAACTTCTGTTTAGAAAAAATGTAAAAATTTGGAAGACAAAGAAAACAAACAAAACGTTCTTTGCGTCCACGCTCGACGGCAGAGAATACATCATGACGATTATATTAATGATAAAAACTCTTCTCATAAATGATTCCTTCAGTTTAGAGAAAATTTAAAGTCTTGGATAACTTGCTTATAAAGACTCACCCACAAACACACACGCAAAAGAATGAATGATGACGAAAATGATATTAATTAATAAAGTCTTGTCTAGATTTTTTTAAAGTTCTGTTTTAGAAAATATATTATGAAAGTACGACATTCTTTGGCTTTCACGGTCTACTGACTTCGTCATGGTGACGATTACTCTTCTTTGTTGTTTTTAGATTAAGCCAGCCATGTACTGGGATAGCCTTGTGCTCCTATAGAGCAGCCCGTAACAATTCTCTCGCGTTTCTGATTATATAAGCTGTCATTGTCGATCTCATCAAACGTTCATTTGCGTTAGTATTTAAGGTATTACCGTAAATATTTCCCTCTTGGTCTTGATTAGAATCACCAGATTCTCTAACTACACCAAAAAACGTCGGCTCCCAGAGGACAATTCGTGTTGATCCAGTCCAGACTATAATAAAAGATTCGTTTACAGGAATTTGGACTAACGTCTCCCCGAACATAGAAAATCTATAATAGTAGAGAGGAATATAGTTTTATTTATTAATTGTTTGGACGGAAATCACAGATTGCATTCTGACAACTGCAAAATATTGTTAAAAAGAAATATATATATAAAAAAACCGGAGAATTTCAGAAAAGGCGCAGATGCCTCTATGCCTGTAGTGGCTGGGAACAAGTACTTTCGCAGGTTGGGGAAGATCACGGCAAATCTTGTCTTGCAGGTTAGTATTTAAAGGGTGTAAAAAACGGACATTTCCAGCCAATTACACTTAGCAACGTGAGGTGAAAGGCCTGAAATGCCAAGAGTGTGATTGGTAATGATGTGACATGGATGTTGCATCAGTGCTTGACCAGCATCACTTTCCATGTAATCCTGATTCCAGCCGTTGCGAAAATATTTACAGAAGTGCTCTAATGTTAACGAAAATGGACGCTGATAAGAAGATCTGCAAGGACAGCTTCAAATGAGAATGTCAGAATGAAATCACTTGCATTTCTTCTGATGCAGAGAGCTGTAGTCCTCGAAAACTGAAGAAATTTGTGTTGATTAATAGTATACTTCGAAAATCTAGAGAAGACGCGTCCTTTTTTTTCCAAGATTTGTTAGACGTTGACTGTTCTTTGTATGCGAATAATAATAATAATAATAATAATAATAATAATAATAATAATAATAATAGTACGCCACTTAGCCAATTTAATCCAACAAGATCTGCCTTCACAGGCCTTGCACAATCTTGAATATGGGCTATTTCGGCTAAGGAACCAAAGCAATAATCAATCAACGAGGTAAAACAAATTCTATATCGGTCAAATGGCATTCTCTAAAGCTGCTAATGCAAAAGAGTAATACTACACTATGTCACGACGTGCTAAATGTTAAACAATGACAAGAATACTGAACAGCATTCTGTGCTTAATATCCCTCATAAAATTTCAATAAGTTATTTTCAAAGGTGTCTCCAACACGCTCTGAAATCACTCCCTCCCTCAAATACACGTCAACTGGGGTCGAGCATTGGCATGAAGGCAACTACTCATCCTTTTATCCTATATATATATATATAATTATATATAATATTATATATATAGATATATATATATATATCTATAGTATATATATATATATATACATACATATTTATACAATCAAAATGACACAATGCACATGAACACGCAAACCATCGCATTCAAGCGCAAAGCCGAAACCTTGCATGACCGTTACTAAATGCATCAGCAATGAATGATTAGAAGGAAAATCTGGAAAACTGTATCCCCGGAGAGAATTGAATAGTAATGATATGAAGGTATGAGGGGTCGCGCATAATAATATGCTCGCCAGAAAAGAACTTTCCTAGCCAGCATTGCGGAGATATGACGAAGAAAATAATGGTGAGAGAGACACGTCTCTTCCATTAGTCTTTACGATCAATGTACTCGAGTTCTTTATACGAAAACAATTAATCATCCGAAGTATTCTTAAGTATCTTTAACACTCAACCTATTCTCCACACATCATCACTCCCCCCACCACCGCCCACCACCTTCAAGAATGAACTCTTTATCTCTTACTTTTAACTTTTTTTTTTTTTTACCTCTTCCGTTTCTGTCCCCTCTTAACAGTACTCTCTCTCTCTCTCTCTCTCTCTCTCTCTCTCTCTCTCTCTCTCAAATCTCTCTCTCTCTCTCTCTCTCTCAAATGGGGAGCCTGCAGACGTCCACGCTAAGAGTCTCCTGCTATGGGTTAATGCGAAAAGCGCTCAAGAGGCCCGCTAATGATGCAGAGACTGCCATACGTATAAACCTCCTCAATCTATCTATTATAAACACTCAAGAGTGAAGCAGCGGCGCTATATACATATCCCTAGGGCGACGTGGCTGCGAGAAAGTCTGCCGAGAGATCTTGTTCGCTAAACGTACGTGTGGCATCGGCTGCAGCAGCTCGAGCACAAGATATTGCCGAGAAAATTGGATAGATCTCAGCTCAGGGCAAGAAACGAATGTAGCGTGACGACGTAGACCAATAACTGCCAATAACAGTCGAACGTCGCTGTGGCTGGTTTTTGTGTCATAAAAGAGAGAAGAATCGAAAGGTTAGCTTCGGAAGGGTGCCAGGCACTACAGTCCTCGCATCAATAAACGAGGACATGCTAAGGTGTTCTCGTTCAAACGGATATCGATTCTGTTCAAGGAACAACACCCACTAATGACTCGGAGGTAACGAAAAGTTCGGAAATTATATGTCTCATATACCCAAACGTCCTGCGTGGTATGATGCAACGTTGGCATGAGTGGCATAAATAAAAAGTCACACATTTTACTGGGAGAGAAGGGAATCAAATAAGGCAAAATTGCAAAGCATAAAATGTAACATGGAAAATAAAACTGCAAAGCATAAAAATGTTATATATGAAAAATAAATGTTTTTGACGATGAATGTGAATAACAGAACAAGAAATAAAAAGTAACACATTTTAGTAGGAGAGAAGGTAATCAAATAAGGCAAAATTGCAAGGCATAAAATGTTACATGGAAAATAAAATTGCAAAGCATAAAAATGTTATATATGAAAAATAAATGCTTTTGATGAATGTGAATAACAGAACAAGAAATAAAAAGTAACACATTTTATTAGGAGAGAAGGGAATCAAATAAGGCAAAATTGCAAAGCATAAGAAAGTTGTGTGGAAAATAAATGTATAGGAAGATAAATGTGAATAACAGAATAATAAATGTTTCCCGTTTCATAAGCACAGCACCGGAAGTGCAAAAGACATCCTGGTGGGCCGGTGTGTAGACAATCACGTGAAGGTGGCTCGGTGAACCATAAACAAAGATAACGGAAATAGCCAATAGTTACCCTTCATATCTTTTTTAAAGGGGGTGAGTGAGGGGGGCCTGTTAAGTGACTTTGATAACATCAAGGACAAAACCTTAGAGAATTTCCTTTCCTTCTACGATAAAAATACAGTAAATCACCGCATGGAATGTTCCTTATCTTTCTATGTTTCGGCCAGTTCTGAAATTATTAGAACACACGGCAATAGATTTAAAGATCTTCATTAACATTGCAATAATAAGAAGAATAAAAGTGTAACCCTATTTCGAGCGACAGAAACTCGTGCCTACTGTAGTAGTACATTACTCGCGGTGTTCCACGTAAAGGCGATTTACGTGAATAGCTAATGTTTAAACGTCAAATAAATCAGCTCTTCCATGAAGCTCTCCGGCTCATTACGAATGCCCTGCATATAATAACAAAGCCAACCCCAGGGATTGGGCATTATTTACTACACATTAAACGCATGAATAATATTCTCAAAACTGCGGCGTTTGGATAAGAAACATTAATGAAAGAAGCATAATTAAAGGCGGGGTTCTCTTAATGAGCTTCTGTCACTCAGGTGAGAAACGTTTCTCAAACCCGAGACAGTGCGGTAATTATTTCTGTCGCGTTGATAATCAATTGCGTTCCTTTATGACTGATGCAGGAAAGAGTCTTACTGCAAGATGTGTCACTCCCGCGTCACCTCCAACAGCTATTTTCTTAACAATTCCGTTTGGAGACAAAGGATTATTTTTGCGTTATTTGAAACGGCAGTTCCGACAGAAAACGGGAAATAATGTTTTTATCACAATGGGACAAAACCGACAGAAGATATACCAACAGGTAACAAAGGAATTTGGTGAGGAATGCAAAATGCAAGCACACAATCCAAAATCTTTATCAGCGAATGAACTAACTACATCAAAAATAATATAAAAGGCAACTGCTTACTAATTTGGTGTTCTCGCAGAATACCGAGGGTGCTGGAAGTGAAAGAAAGAAAGAGATCGATGCAACTGGGATTAATTTCATCATATGTTTATGAAATGTAATTTGTGTGTAGTAAGACGGATTGAAAGGGTGAGAAGCGATAACGACTTTTACTGTGTCGGTATCCCTAAATATATATCCCAAATTGGATCAGATAAACTTGTCTTTCAGAGGATTCTTGTGGTCAATTTCATATTAAAACACAAAACAATTGATGTACGTTGGAAAAGAGCTTAAACTAACCAAATTATAAGGAAAAAAGTGTAGGGACAAGCGGTATTATATCTAAATTTAACAGCAGATGAAACTGTACACTGAAAAATAAAGACAGAGCCCATTACCAAGACTGTTGAACTTTCAGGTACACTGTATAAAACCTTTGGCTTTGGAAGACGAAAAGCTTCAATTAATTGGAACATCTTGGAGTTGGCGAAAGTGTAATTAGCTCTAAATCTTCGTGAAATTTTGAACAGCAATGACGCACCGCACCGACAAACAAAGAAGCTGCCTTAAGGTCATTTTTGTTAAAGTTTGAGTTAACACCACTTGTTGAGTTTGTCGACCGGTTACGACTTCTGTTCTTTTTCCAGGCCAGCTGATCTAAGAAGAGCAGCGTGAACAATTAACATTGATGCGAGGCCAATTCTAGTCGTTACGACACATCGCGTGCTAATTTAACAGTTTATGTCATTCCTGGGGCACTATTAGCCTTGACGGAACCACGCCATCTTATCCATTCGCAGCTTTTGTCATTATATCTTCCTTATCGCGCGTGCTAAAGGGTCATATGCGCCACAGCCAGATCGCTAACGTTGAGACTTATGGTCTGTAAGATGAACTAAATTAATGTTACGAGGGTGAGAGGGCAGGATTCAGAAACCTCATATTTTAGCAGTTTCTTGACTACATTTAAATGTTAGCTGTATACAAACGTGTTAGTTTATGTAAGTGTATGTGCATGTTTTAGAGAGAGAGAGAGAGAGAGAGAGAGAGAGAGAGAGAGAGAAAACTCTGATGAGGTTTCAAGAAAAACACACTGAAGACATAAAAAAGAGAACTAATTTTAGATAAAGACAAATAATAAATCTGATTTATAAAATGCCTGCCAGTTGGTACATCAACCTCCAAAGTTCTCATATAGCCACCTGATCGTATTAAGACATTATGTAAATCTAGAACTCTACAATACTATATATGTATGAAACTTTGACGTCCAAATGTGGATCTAATAACGCCACTTTATTTCATACAGTAAATACTCATTAGGCATGGGTTCATTTTCCCTCAAACATTTACTGCATATTCAACCATAGGGATTTGCTATTATGCAAAGAGTCATAATACAGCTTCTGTACGTGAGAACCATATTGAAAAAGGGTTTCATGCAGGTTTAGTATCCACAACTCAATCGCCAATAATTCCTGACATAAAAAGCTGACCATGGTAAGCTGATATTGATGGTACTCAGAAGTAACGCGTATTAATACCGATATATCGACAAGGAGAGTCAATATATATCGAATGAATAAAGAGCAGCGTAAGAACACTGCATCAGCCCTTCAACAAAACAGGAATTTGGTGAGGCTTTCGTCATGACCAGCTCGCCGCCATCTGGCAAAAACAATAAAAGTCTGCAATCGGATATTTTATTAGACATCCAAAGCCGCTTACTCACTGAAATGCAATAAAATACAATGGTTCGTCAAGACCTGAATTAAAATGTTGGTCAAATGTATACCGAAACTTTGTTAAAATATTCATAAAGCTTGTCAGTATGAAATGTCGCCTCAACATTAATTTCCAAGAGTTTGAAAAAACCAAAACCTAAGTACAAAAATTAAAAAGTGCTGAAATCTACTGTTACATACAGCCTTGTGTCAACAACGAAAATCAAAATAAATAAGCTAAGTTTTATTTGAAATAATTGTTCTGTACTTTTCAGCAAGCAAAATATTTAATTGTTACATTTTGATTCTAATAAGTAAATCATAAATGTCCTATCATAAAATCCCTGCATCTTTAACTCAATGCAAAACGCCTTTTTCAGACCTTTTTAGGCTCTTCCATAGACCTTTCCTACCCACCCAACAAGAACAAATACAAAAACAACAACAACAACAAAGTAGTTTGTAGGCTTACTCCCCGAGTAAGCGAATATTCAATGTGCAGTTACGTCGGGTTCCTGATAACGAAATCGTTAAATTTGTGAATGTTAATAAAAAATATTTCCACACAAGCATTCGTGATCGCTATTTGGAGTCATGAAAAATAACAGCGCAGACTTTCCCCCTCTGTTTTCAATGGTTGCATGAGAGAGCAATAGCAGTCATCAGCAAACGAGAAAATTAGAGCCTGGTTCTCACAGAAACAAAATTTGTACAATAATTCATCGATTCGCGCACCTATAATATACTTCTGGTCTGACAGCAGTAAAACAGAAGCGATCAAGAAGATTTGAATGGACAGATAGGGACAAATGAACACTGAGAAAAAATTAATGTAAACAGAAATACCATATTAAGTATTATCTCTAATAATATTTATAATATTTAAAGGGCTCTTCTTCCCCAACACTTTTATGAGAAAAGAGAGAGAGAGAGAGAGTTACCCTCACATTTCACTGCGCTATCTTAGTACAGGAAAAAAAAACTTCTCTAGCAGACACACGAAACGCCTCTCCATCTGACAGATCTATCAAATTGTTTTTTGATCTCGTTCTTGAACTTGATCCTCACCGATGTTAATCCCTGGCGTCCCCGCCGGCACCCGCCCCCCCCCCCCCCACCCCCCCCCCCCCCCCACCCTATTTTTTTTCTCTGGGTGTGTGTGTGGGGGGGTGGGGGGGGCGGGGGGGGATTTGGGGGCGAGGAAGCTGTCGGTCGTGTGCAACACATGGTCACCTAACTCCCTGCCTCGATGGAAGAAAAACAACTTCGGATTGGATCGTGGCACGCGTGTAAGCGGTCAGCTGATACAATGTCAACATTCCCGGCTCTGAGCAAACACCCCCGATAAACGGGTTCCCTCAACATGATTCTTGTAATGTTGTCAACGTAATTTCCAGTCTCCTCTCTCTCTCTCTCTCTCTCTCTCTCTTTGTGTGCACGTTCTACAAATAATTCTTCATACAGTATTCTTGCCTTTCTTTTAAAACTACCAACGCCAATAATCTTCACCACTTTTTATTGTTTTTCTTGTAGTCAGTTCAGACGACTGGTCAAAACGTTAAAGGGACACGTCTTCCTAGTATTGACAGAAAAAAAGATTCCTTTTTGGCCTGTTTGCAGATCTTCCCTGAATCTTCATTACATGTTATCTTATGTACATCTCTTGAAGTTGAACTGCTAATACAAGTGGAAAAAGAATTATAATGAAGCCTTTGAGACACTGTCATTCTTGTTAACTTCATCTGGGAACATTGTAAATTTGCATGATAAACGTATCATGTTATCAATGAATTAATCAATTAATCTATTTCCGTATTTTATTTTACCTTTTAAGAGCTTTGTAAACATGCTAGGGATTATTAACCGGTACTGAGGAGTTTATTTACAGCACTATTCCTCATTAAACTCCAACTATAATTTTCATGTAAAATACATATATACATTACACATTTTTGCTATAACAGAGAACCTAGAATAGTAATGGATAAATGAAGTTATTACCCTTTTTCTTACTTTGTGAATGATTAATAAATGATCGAATGGCAAATACTAACTTAGCACAATAAAATTATTCATAAATCGTCCATATTTCTGTATATGGGTGAGTACTAGAGAGAATAATTGTAAAAAGTGTGGCTACAATGAAGGAACACATAAAATTTCCCACTAAGAATTGTAGTTGGCAATAACAGTTATATTGCCTAATTAACAGAAATTGTAACAATAGTATGTTTATTTAAAAAAAACTGTTTATTAAAAAGAAAGCTGTTTATTAAAAAGAAAACGCAAACTAACTTTTGATACACGAATTTGAGAGAGAGAGAGAGAGAGAGAGAGAGAGAGAGAGAGAGATGTTTTCCAAACTAGAATGGAGAGCGAAAACGGGGAAAAAGCAATACGTACATCTACCGCGAGTGAGTGAGTGTCATACATTCAGAATGCAAATGAAAAATCGAAGCGCCAACATCTGACGGAGGTGAATAACAGTCATTTGTCATTGGACCCAAAACAAAATACTTCCATTTCCGGAGGATTAATAACACTCCCAGTATCATTATTTGAATGAATGTTCCCTGACCATATTTCGCCAATAATACTTTCAATATTCATCTGCAGTTTTTTTTTTTTTTTTTTTTTTTACATGAACTGTATTCATGTAGTATTTGCGTAGCCCGCACCACATTGAAATTGAAATAATACTCACCGGTAAAAAAATATTCCGGTAATTATTTTAATTTCAAATTCTAAACACATATGAATTTTTCTTTGCTTCCGAGCAAATAAAGCAAAATTACAATCATGTCCCCCGCCAGCTTCCCCACCTCCCCCACACCACCCACAATGGCGCTGACCTCCGCAACACAATAACACGGCAAAATAGCTGGTTGCAAAAGGGGGGGCATATTGATCGCATGTGCTTAGGATCCTGCTAAATTTCGTTTAGTCACATAAGAGAGCGCCTCGCGCCTCGCTGCATGCTGGAAAAAGCTATTAAATAAAGGCCCTCTTGATCGATCACGATTCTCTCGTCGTCATACGGTGTCATTAGACACACTCCATTAATTAACATCACTATCCGATATTGACATTTGTATGCTTTGTCGCCGGCGGCCGAAATACCTGCTGGCGGGAGGAGGGGCTCGCTATTCATTAACCTTTACCACGCTGCCTTTTCATAAACACTTTACACACGCCGCCTTGGTTCTAATAAATTTCTTGCGCCTTCCCTTCAAAGGGACGCAATATCTCAGGGCATCAAAATTGCCAAGCACGATTCCATGGACAATACATTTTTCGGACCGCCGTTAATGATCTGCTCCGGGGAGACACATTAAAATAATGGGAGATTCTATTCCGCAGAATGTCCTGCACTACCTATATCCTCAATATAGGACGCCATTTCTCAAACGTTCAGGATAAACTGCCTTACATAACTCACACGGTCTCCCTACTTCTCGTAAAACATCCGCCCTATTTACAAAAAATTCTAAAAATCGTCAACTAAATCATTCGTCCAATTAAGGAGCTGGCCCGAACCGACTGCCTCCTTGTTAATTACATACCTGTCCATACTGTTTGTCATCTATCAACCGTAAATAGAGAATCCTTACCAACAGAGATATATCATGAATGACATCTGTCACATTTCTCACGAAATATATATGCACAGAGGGTAAATGGTTCCATCTCCTGTCAGAAATGTAACCTATGAAACAATAAATTACCCTAATGGGAATGGCCATGTAACATTATTATATCTAGGCGATTTCAACATACAAACTGAATTGTTCCATTTCACATATAATAATGGGGGAGGTACTACTAAGCCCCGCCCCCTCCTCCCTCACTGAAGTGAGAGAAAACAATTTTCAATACCCAACACATGCTCCCTAACGTCACACTATCATGCCTTCAATAAATATATATTTTTTTCTTTGGTCAAATCATATTAAATTTTCTAAATTGACCGGTTCATTTTTCGAGATCTTCCAATGGTTTCATTTCTGCAAGTTCTACCTTCCATTCTTCCTCTGATTTTGATAACCAGAATTGTATTTTCAGAGCCACATATTCTCGAGATCGTCACCTTGATTCCTATGACATTTTTCTTTGAAGGCGAAATCTCGCCATTGTCAATAAAGACTTCAGTAACCTGTAGTTTTTCCAACTAAAATAAATTCTACTTCTTTTCTACAATATTCGCAGGAACTTTAATAAAAAAATTTGCAAGAGAAGATTCGACGCTATTTCATCGCTCTCTCGGTGACTGTGAAATTTCCCTGAGAGGTTACGGAACAGTACTCCGACAGCATTGAATAAAATGTAATCCATTCCATAGCCAGTGCTAGTGTTCGTCGTTTCCAACACAATGAAGGACAAAGACATTAACATCACAATACATACTTGAACTAAGAATAGCATTTCTGATGACGTAAATTCATTCGTCATGTCAATTTATGGCCAGCAGCCCAATGTCATATCAAGGCGTTACGGAAAAAAGGTCCACTTCCTCATTCCAGATGCAAACCTTCCATACAGGCGCGTTACATGTTACAAGACTGAAGCTTAAATAACAGGGCAACAAGAATAGGTGCCAAGTCTAAAACAACAAAGCGACATGAAACGGAATTAGGTCTAAAACAACAAAACAACAATAAACGTGGTTAGGGCTCAAACAACGGAGCAACAAGAAACATGATTCTAAACAAAGAAACAAGAAACGCAACAAGGTCTAAAACAACAAGGTAACAAAATCAAGGTTTTGTGTTACTTGGAACTGACGAAAGCTCATGGCGAAAATTAAATTAGAAATTTAAGATGCTAAAATTAACAATACATAGTAATCTTTGTCCACATCTATAAGGTAAACAGTGTATCTCGAATCAAGGGGACATTCATCAGTAAATTTCCTAAAGACCCTAACCAAGAGACGGTGCTGTTAAGGTTGGCAAAAACAGAGCCGGGCCCCAGTTCGCAAGTCATGATAATCAATAGCATAATTAGGCCCAGGTGTGGTTAGGAAAACGATAACAAAGGTGGATGGGTAGTTTAACCTTTATGGAATGAAATTTATCTCCATTTTCCCCCCGCAGCTACACATTTACATAAGTGTATTACAAAGAAGGGAGGGTTGCCAAGGAAGTCTTGCCTGGCCTCTGCGCTGGAGGATAACATACAGGGAGAACCTCCTACAGCTTTTTTTTTTTTTTCTTTTTTTTGAATACACAAATGGAACTTTTAAAATGTTACATTTTACCATAAATTCTATATAGCATATCATTACTCTCTCTCTCTCTCTCTCTCTCTCTCTGCTCTCTCTCTCTCTCTCTCTTTATCTTCAGCTAGAAACATACTTTTAATATACATGACATTCTATACTAATATATATATATATATATATATTATATATATATATATATATATATATAATATATATATTTATACTAGCTAAAATTGGCTTTCGACCGACCTAACGTTATAATATACGATTCCCTGTGAAGCACTGTGGACGCCAAATTTGGTATATCCCTATTTCTCCCAAAGCTTTCTCTTAATTGCTGTATTTCAGATGAGATATCAACTTAGAGCCTCTGGGAACGAGTAAAAACGATTTCCTGCCACAACAATATCTTTTATCTCAGCACACCATTACAGGATATTGAAAACGGCTTAAAGGCAAAACGTGGACTGATGAACTAGGAAATATTAAATTATGCAAAGATTAGTCTCTGTACGCATGCATAATATGCGTCAAGTTGGATGACGCTTCTCAATATAACTATAAAGAAATGGCGATACATTAGACAAGTAGTAAACCTATTCACGACGTTGAGATTCAAAAACGTCCGAATAAAAATTTTAAACGTTAAACAAAAATGACCCAAAATGGACAACATTAACAAGCCTAATTTTTAAAAGTTTTGTTACCCGCCGTACGCTGATTTATAAAACGTAAAACTTCTGTGGAAAAAAAATATCGAATTGCTGCTGAAAACTCATATTTCAACAAAGTTGCATGCTCCGACTTTGCATGCAATATATAACTCTCCATATCTAGTTGCATCATACGAGCAGTATTTTTCATTTGCAGTACTTCAGAAAGTATCCGGAGTAAAATTTGAGTAAATCTCTCTCTCTCTCTCTCTCTCTCTCTCTCTCTCCACACGCAGCTGTATATGTATGTACGTATGTGCGTATATATATAATATATATATATATGTGTGTGTGTATAATGTATACATATAAAATGTATAAAGATGTATATATATATATATATATATATATATATAATATATATAAATACATACAAGCATTTTCTCCAAGGGGTGAGGAGGCCAACAATCACTGGCACCTTCGTGCTTCCACTACTAATTTGCAGCCAAACCCACATTAAGCAAAGTCCCACGACACCAGTCACTTAATATATACCTACAGAGAAGAAGACTTGCCTCTGCTGTCCAAACACTATACTAGCTATCACAGATTTGAAGTCTTACATCCCACATGCCAGCTATATCTCGATCTCGCGTAGCTTCCGTACTATTTATTTGCTTAAAAATGCATCCTCCATTCTTTCCACGCGATAAACAAGTGTGTGCGCATTATGCGCGTTTGTGTGTGTGTGTGTGTGTGTGTGTGTGTGTATAAAATATGCATGTGTAAACAGGCGCTAAGCACAGCTCATAACTTCCTTCATATTTTGAGAGCGTACGAATGCAAGCGCTCTGACTAAACAAACGCGTCCCATCCGTTAACTTCCCATGGGATGAAGTAAGATAAATCATCTTCCTTTTGTGGCGTTGGCGACGATATTAGTCACTGTTGTGGTGCCACAGTGAAGTGAGATGTCGTCATCATGGTCACTATTAATTATCAGCACTATTATCATGACTCAGACAAATCTCGCTTAATATTGATAGCTGGGCCCCTCGAAAGGCTAATAATTTTTTGAGCAAAGTGAACTCACTCTCTTCTCTACAACACACGATGTATACATTTATGTATGTATGTATGTATGTATGTATGTATGTATGTGTGGATTTCATATAGGTAAGTAAGAATTTCATTAAATTACAATACAAAATGACATTTTTATGATAAAATAAAGTTTTATATATACTTACCAATAATTATATAGCTACGAGTTTCACTCAATTATAATACAGACAATTTCTGTGCCAAAGGAAAATAAATTTACTCCTTCTGAAGCTATCCAATGGCAACGTACTTATGATGCAACGAATCCTAACAAATAAAGCCTCTCCAAGTACTCAAATCTGCAAACGACCAGGCCAGGTATAATCACAGCAGGAGGACAATGTTTTCGGATGATATCTTTTCACCATTCCCTCTACTATAAGAGCAACAACGCTTTGATTTACCATTACTCTTCATCACTATCAATAATAACGATAACCCCACGATTTCAGCTATGAAGTAGGGTCGGCCTTCGAATGCAACCTGGGTGTCTTACATGAGATCACCACTGAAATGTCACAATTATTTTTTTTTTAAAGATCGATAGCCTCAGTAAATAATTAGCCCCCTTAGGGTGCTGGTATATAGGTCCCTTTTCACCCATCTCGCAACGAATAATGTAAGTCGCAATTTGTTATCGATATGTCAGCTTTTATACCCGAGATAAAATCATGATTTACATAACCACAGTGTTTAATCTGTTAGTAGTGATAAAATCATGATTTACATCACCACAGTGTTTAAATCTGGTAGGAGTTTTGAATATTTTAAATGCTGAAAACACTAGCCAAGGAGCATGAATCAATATTTCATAAAACTTTAACAAACAGTTTCTACGCAAAAAAAGAAAGAAAAAAAAAAGCGGCTCTGTACATGGTGACTCCCTACACACAATGAGCCACTCACCTCCACCTTGGATGAAAACTTCCTGCGTCCCTAGATATCACTGGCCATTTCTTCTTCTTCTTCTTCTTCTTCTTCTTCTTATTATTATTATTATTATTATTATTATTATTATTATTATTATTATTATTATTTCAGCAAACCGGCATCATTAACAGTGACTCATGATAGCTGCTTGACGTATTGTTGCCCACGTATTGTTATATTAATACAGTCCCTTGAATATACTACGCCCGTTGCCAAACTAATCATCCAAAACTTGCCCGCTGTCAATATTGTAGGCTTTTCATAATCTCAAACTATCAAGCACTGTTTACAAATTCTATTAAAAGAGTTCGATCACGTCATTCTAATTAAGAGTCATACTCTCTCTCTCTCAGACTAATTACGAGTTGGCCCAGGTCATTCACTAATTACCGACGCATGCAAACGCCGACGCTGATAACGCTGTGCTCGTATTCATACGAAGAATGAGAATGGGGGTGGGGATTAACTTTAGGATACGATTTCATACGAGACTAACTATAAAAAAGGTGGTGTTTTCCATCGAGGTGACTTTTTAGATGAGATACAATACAGACGCGAAAACAATAGCGTTGCAGTATACACGTCAGACGCGCACACAAAACTTACAAAAGTACCTTTTAATCTTGTGGAAAAAATAACTTTATATTTTACTTCGCTAACAAAACCCCCTTTCACCTGCAGGGCCCGCCGCGCCTGCAGTTATTCTGAATAAATATAACTGTTTGAATTTTCATATTTTTTGACGCAAAGTCAAGCGAACTGTAACTGTTATCCGAGAGAGAGAGAGTCTATCCATTCACAGCGTGCGCTGTCGTTATAATATGAATACTCATATTATTGTGCGCCTAATATATATGCAGAACTAGTCACAGGATTCAAAAAACCGTATCAGTACACACCTGACATAAGTATTTTTTATTACATTATATATATATATATATATATATATATATATATATATATATATATATATATATATTCGTATATATTCATATATATGTGAGTGTGTTACAGTGTTATATTGTCTGCATGGCAGCTTTAGACATTTAAATAATAACATAATAATATTAATATTGGAAAAACTAGATGCAGAAGTAGTGCTATAGGACTGATGCAGAAGAGTGTGCTAATAGAAACAGAGCACATAGTGAGCGCGCGCGCGTGTGTGTGTGCGTGTCTGTTTGTGTGTGCACGATCAGAAATATTTGCCAAAGACATTCCAGCAATTTTTTTTCAACGGTGAATGACATAAAACCCCACAATTCTCAAGTGAAAATATCGTGCAAGACGTGAATAAAAGTGTCAAAGTTACCACTAAATCTGTAGTGCAATTTGGTTGTCAAGTCTATCAATGTTAGCTTAATATTTCTTAAAAGTGAACAAGTAAATATAGGATCAGATATGATATTTTTAGGTCATAATCTTAAGGTAGTAGAGCACCTTTATGTAAAATAATGCATAATAGATTCATTCAAGATGCTATAGGGTCTAATATTCATAGTCTCACTTTTATAATGTGGATATATTTACTGCAATTTAAAACGATAACTCTTCTGTAAGTTCTAGAATCGTTTATCTAAAACAGTTTTTTTTCTCGGTATTTGGACGTACATACATACATATATACATATACATACATACATATTTCCGGGATGCAAATCTCAATGTAAGTAACTGTCCTTTTAAAATGAGACTCCCCACATTCTTTTATGACAGCTAATATGAATTTGGAAACAAAATATCCTTTTTATCATAATATTTCCTTTCCAAGAAAATATCTCGTCCCCAAATTTAAATTCAAGCTAACACAATCTTAAGGCTTAACAAGGAAAGTCTCATTCTGAAAAAAGCACAGGAGGTTTACATAACTATTTGTTTATATGCGATTAACTTTAATAACATCATAACAGGAATAGCCACTTAAGAAGAAACATGAATTTTTAACTACGCGCGTAATTCATTCAGGGGGATGAAAAAGAAACTGAATGCCGCCCGGGAATTAATCAAATTATAATTAGCCCAAGAACGTTGTTTGCTGTAGAATTTAATGAAAAGGATTTGGATTCTAGCGGCATTTCATCTCACAGGTGACTGAAGAATTGGACGATTAAAAGAATAACGTATTTTCCGGGCAGTTGTAAGATTATGATAATTAAAGCTGAAATTAGTCACTGACACTCGGGAGAAAAAACAGACAGAGGGATGATTAAAAATAGGCATGATTACAAATGGAATATGCAGTACAAATATGGCGTTTAAGAAGAAGGAATGAAACATCAGGTGAAGCAACCTAGAAAGCAAAAGAGTCATCCCGTAACAACAACAACAACAAATAAAGGGGGGGGGGGGGGGGGGGGGGTGGGGGGGAAGGGGTGAACATCATGAGATGAGAAATACAGATGTCCCAAAACATACAGAGGCACCGATACACTTTCCAGCAATATACGCATTTCCGGTGCTTCCGTTAAAGTCAATCTGGATCTCAACGTTGGAGGTCAAAACCAATCCACTGGTGAAGGTACTTAACTCATGACTCATGACTAATGGTATATTTAGTGACGCCCCCCATAGTGTAATCAGCTGATCAAGGCAGCCAATAAACTCAACCGACAAAGATATGACAAAACCAATAAAGCCAGCTGGGAGAAAGGACCAATAAAACCAGGCGATAGACCTCCAAACGCACGACACAAAGTCACGAAATTCGACGAAGGGGTGGACAGGAAGAATTGGAGGAAAGGGGCCCAGGGAACTACCGACTGTGGCATCTAAAATTCAACCGTCGGCGGCAGGAGGCGGGACTCAATCTGGCGAAGGTGTCCATTATTAGAGGCCCCAGCTCCTTTTCCCCGACCCTCGACGGCCGAATCACATGTATGCCAGCCATTCGCTTCCCTCTTGCGATCATGACAACAACACGTTACCAATTGTCCCGCTCACCTCGACGCAGGCTTGACGAGGCGAATAAAAGGATTATGAAACGTGACCTAATAAACAGAACCTGGTTGTGTGTGGGTGTGTGTGTGTGTGGGGGGGTGGTGGTCCCCCCTGGGGGAGAGAGAGAGAGAGAGAGAGAGAGGAGGAATAACTCCCATCTCGGGAACGATGTGGGGGTTTCCAAAATCTGAAAAGATTTTGACCCTAAAGTACACCAGTGCAGTAGGACGGAATCCTACGACTAAAACCTAAAAGGTGCCTTCACGCAATTAATACAAGATTTTGTACGGTTTGCTAATTGACGCGCATGTCTCCAATAAATTGCCACTGAATCAAAGATATTTGTTCTAGCTATATCGAAATTAATCTACTTTTTTTCTAACTATCAAGCGCTGTACACAAAGACAAACGCTCAAGGAAATTTGTCCAAAGAAATCATGCCCACGTAAGATTTTGTAACTATTATACAGGACAAAAAACACATAAATATGAAATGTTAATGTTTTCATAATCTAATTAAATCTTTGTATATTAAATCTATCATCACTTGAAAATTTATTAAATTTCCCAAGAACTATCCAGACTACAACTCGCTTAACTCGCCAACAAGTCTTTATAAACATGATAAAGCTATCTATATCTGAATGGTACAGTTCTCGACTTGAGTGCGCTAAGCCCGTTGGTCACTTTCGACATACCGCCCACGACATGATCCATCTGTGAACGGGTATTAGCGTCTGCTGGGGTCAAGAAAGTTGTGCTCACGTGAGTCTAGCAACGTCACTCCCCTAAACACTTGTTAAGAAACCGGATGGCTTTACATTTTTAGTAACATCCTCTTTCTCATAGGAGATAAGAACGTAATGTGAAAAATACTTATAAATAATTCCCCTTTCCACACAGACACACAATACACACACACACACACACACACACACACACACACACACACACACACACACACATATATATATATATATATATATATATATATATATATATATATATATATATATATACATACACACACACACGTGTATGTATGCAGAGCATATGTAGCGCAGGACAAACAAATAATCTTTACCTTCGTTAGCAATACGAAATGAACCGGTACGGAGAATGGAACGCTGGGTAATCGTATATTTTGTACATTCTAATTAGCAATGCCGTAAAATAAGCATTACTCTCATGTATTATTATAATAACAGTGAAAATTAACAGCAACAATACCATAACTAATCCACGTCGTCATTCGTAAGTCATCAGCATCAATGCAAATCTATATCAGTGGGAGGCTTTCTCCCAATCTACGTATCGTGGTTAATAAGTAATGAAGACCGAGGCAAAGATTCCCATTCCCATCTGGATATTCCCATTTCCTTTGACTGAAGAAGAAAGAGCAGCCCTTTTTATTCCAACCCCTGCAAGCAATATCTCTTTAATTACGCGGCCGTCTCAGCTACCTGGCTTCCAAAGACTGTTGCTTCAGAAAAAAAGAAGAGAAAAAGATCGCAATAGTAATAAAGCGTAAGGATCGTCAAGCTTGCAGCCGTTCGTATTTGCTGTGCATAACATGCATCGCATTTCTTCGTATCTTCTTCCCTATTGTCGTGTATTATCCTCTGTATCCTCTTTATCTGACATCATAAACGTCAACGCCTCCATCTAGAGCAGCCGAAATGTACTTCTGCACGCTCCCCACTTTCTTTCTACCTGTCCCAGTCATCATATATCACAACAACACTTCATTTGGGTGGCAACGTTCGACTTCGAGTCATTATTTTCCACTGGAATGGTTCCCTTGGTAGTTGGGGAATGTGCTGTATCACTTCGCCGAACATCATTACGAGCTGGAAATATATGAGTTTCATTGCCATGGTTACAAACCATCAGGCATTTCAGTGTTATGTTTTTGCATCTCTCGCTGCTAGCATACCTCTCTTTCTCTAAAAGCAAACGGTGTTTGGTGATTGCTCTTAGAGACACCTTAAGACAACGTGAATCTATTTCTTTACTTTTATTCAGTTGAGTATTGTGGTAGCTCGAATTTATAATGCTTTCATTCTTAGTTATATTAGGATTGGTCGAGACAATCTACCCGGGGGCACAGAGTATATTCCTACTTGGTAATGCAAGTACAGTACACAAGTATATTTATTAGATACAATACCGAACTTCACCTTTATACTGCATACATGGCTACTAAGGAGTAAAAGCAAATAAGATTTTTTCTTTTATGTCGAATTACTGTGTAATAAAACCATGACTAATTGGAAATCCTGGATAAGGCTGAAACGCCCCTTTACAGTTAATCTACAAAGAACATGAGGCATCGTTTGTATGGCCTGATGATCCTTAAGAAAATATATAGCGAAAGTAAGGCAATAACCGATGGCAAAGCACTTATCACAATGAAGAGATCTAACTCTTAAAAATAAAAGTTTGAACCTAAAAGAATGGGAAACGTGTACTGATTTGAAGCACGTCGTGACTTTCAAGAAAGCATACTAATATTCAAAGCTAACATAAAAGATATACAAGTAAATAGTACAGTTAACCTCAATTCAAAACTTTCCTGAGCAACCTTTTCTGAGTGACATATAGAGCAAGCACGAAAGCGGAGGCTCTGTTCGCCGGAACATCAATTCACCCACTGCTCTTATTTAAAGATTTATAAAGATGGATCCAATGGGTTTTAAAGAATAAAAGAGTACGACTACCTAACAAGTCGTATAATCACTGCAGATGAACTACATATTTAACCTGTATAATACAGCCATTCTGCATCACGTCTGCCTGCAGTTGGGCACAACTGAGAGTTTCTTTTTCATGTACGAATTTGTTTTTAAGAATCCATGTTATACCTGGATGAAATAACGTGTCCCATTTTAACACGGCTGAACTCGTGGTCGACCACTATACTACCAGTTACAGTCCTAGTGGTGTGGTCACCTTGTCTGATGAGACCTCGAAAGTTTATCTACGGAGCTGTACCTACGATACGAAAAGGCCGAAAAAGTTTATTAGTGATTGACATTCTCGGCCCAGAGCAAGGCTGGAAAAGAGAACATACTGAAAAGTGTTACCTTCCTTGATGGATACCTGAGGATGACACAGCTAAGGTTTCCTTTCACGGGATTTTCCTTTCATCGAGCAAAGATGTTTGAACAAATTCATGGCCATGCATGGAGAGAGAGAGAGAGAGAGAGAGAGAGAGAGAGATGATTAAACTGAATGCAATGTAAATGAAAAAGCTTGTTATCTGGAATGCAATAATGAATGAACAATACATTATTCTGCCATGCCACAAATGGCCTGACAAGAGAGAGCCATACAAACAAAACGCAAAGCAAATATTAATACATGGTATTTATTCATTCTGGGTGATAATGTCCCTCTGAACTACCATCGTTATTTATGACTCTCTGCCCATCACCGTCTAAGAGAAGTAAAACACATCGCCAAAGAGAAATCTGCAAACCTCACCTCTCGAACGGACGACGCCATGACAAAATACCGAACCAAGTTTTGTTGACCTACAAAATTCATTACGCCACGCGGGGAATTTTCTCTCTCTAACTTACCTCGTGTTTTTCCCTCTATTTCGCTCTTTCAGAATACCACCCTGAATTTTTCGCCCCTTTACATTTCTCCTCTCGGGTCTCCTCCATCTTTTCTTTATCCACGTTTCCCATTTTCCCCCGTCTGCCGCCCCTCGCGCCCTTTACCCTCTGATGGTCGTGGATGCCAGGGTTAATCGCCCGCCCTCCATTTTTCCCAGCAACAGCTTAGTGACAGAGGTGTGGATGGCCGGAGACACTATACCATCAGAAGTTAGCTCGTGGATAACGGCGGCCTGAAAGGGTGTGACGCGCTCGTCCATACACGGGACACAGCGTCGACGGAAGCTGTTCGTGATCAGATATAAATGCTCTCCCCGGTTCTGTTCACAGGAGAAATTGTACGTATGTACATTCCACGTGTATACTGCGACCGTTCTAGTAGACATGATTAATGCAAAAACGATTACCTTTGAATATCAATTATTTTAAAAGACTTGTGAGAACGACCATCACTACATGTTCAATTAATACCAAAATGATTACCTTTGAATATTGATTATTTTAAAAGACTTTGAGAATCACCGCCACTACATGCTCAGTTAATTAACGGCAACAATAATCATACAAAACAAATGTGCATCTTTCCATGAGTTCTGTGAAAGCAATAACAACATGAAACGACGCCTTTAGATAAGTCATTAAAACGAAAAATCCTTCCGGAAGTCCACCATGGATGCTTTTGGTTTCACACGGGCCAACTGCTACCAACCAACCAACCAACTGCTGCTGGCCCTTGACACCGCCGAGTGGCCAACTCATTTCTGCCCCTGACGCCCTCATAATTTCCCCCCACTCGAAACCCATCCTGCAATGACACAAATACTTCTTCCCTAACCGGCCCCCCTCCCTTCCCCCACTCCTTTTAGCTTCGGCCATTTCACATCATCTCCCGCCGTAGGTGAACGTGCTCCACTTAGACGTCAAGTGCTTTCTCTCAAATCAGACGTAAAACGTAAAAAATACGACGACTCGATAAAAACACTAAGGGGCATAAAAGGCATTTCTGACAGCCTTTCAGATAAAAAAAGAGGCCGCCACCCACGAAATATCGGAAGCAAACATTGGAGATATTAGTATATGTATATTTTGTCGCATTATTGCCGACCGTGAGAGTTTTAGGCCTAACCCACTACTCATCACTTTTGATGCCCTACTATTTTTGCTAAAGCTATGTACACTTATAGGTTTTTTGGGAAACGGTTACGAATTCATAGACTATAGATCAAGGGAAAGTCATAATGGTAACACAAACATTTAAGTATAGTGAGGCAACGGGTTAAAAAAATGGAACGAGATCAACTAGACTACAGAAGCCAGTTTATCCAACTTTAACGTTTCGTTGAGTATCATTTAATATATTTGAAGGACTGTACTGATGTCTCTGATATCACATAAACATAAAAAATACATATAAGATCATGATATAAAAGAATAAGTAATAACACGGCTTTACCTACCATCCATTCATAAATATCATCGCGCGAAGAAGAGCGAAAATGCAAACCTAATTTTTTGTAGTTACGGGCTGCTCTGTGAGCAAGAGCCTGTTTAATAAAAAACAAGTCGTGGAAGCCAACATACGAACGTAAGACCCAGCGAGTCAATCGCGTCCGGGCGACGACGTACAAAAAAATCTATAGGATGAGAACTCGGGACCTCCCAAGTTCCAATGCAAAGCCCACGGACTTATAGGCGGTGGAAGCTGAGGCCTCAAGCAAACTTCCAATCACAAAATGCTTCCCCCCCTCCTCCTCCCACCTCCCTCCGTCATTCCAGGCTACCTCCAACCCCACCCTCACCCCCTCCACTTCCCCTGTTGCCATCAACCAAAACCCCTCTTCCGTCGACTCCCCTACCAGCTTCGTCAACATGAATGACAGACCAATATGTTTCACGTAAGGGGGTGTCAAAACGCTAGGGAGCCAAGATTGGGAAGTTTGGCATATGTATCATTCTGTATTGGCTGGGCGAGATTTAAAGAGAGGGGTGAGACAATAGAAGGCTGGAAAAACAGGGCCGTAAAAATGGAGGCTCGGAGGAGAAAAAAAGCTACACAGCAAAACAGAGAATGAATTAGAGGTGGATGCTCTCTGTGGAAGACAAAAGGCGCTATTGCCACAAGATAATTGGAATACGGCCGAAGAAGAATGAAACCGTTCTCTATTTCGAACCTTCGGAGGCCTTTCCTTCTCCCCTCCCCTCTCGATCTTGTATTATGCATACTGTATCGGCTAAAATACACTAGCACGGTACACGGACGATAACCGATGGGCGGAAAGGAGAAGAGCTCAATCATGGAGCAAAATCGATCTGAATTCCCATGGATGACATCCCGAAGATCACGTCGTGATTACGAAAGATTATTAGGGAGATGAAACAAGACATGAGGCAAGGAAGAGAGTACGTGCACTGCGCAACATGAATGATCACATTTGAGAGTTCATATGATCACAATGTAATTTTAAAAAGACATCAAAGAGGATAAGAGGAGATGAAACAAGACACGAAGCAAGGAAGAGAATAGGTGCACTGCGTAACATGAATGATGACATTTGAGACTTCATATGATCACAATGTAATTTTGAAAAAGGCATCAAAGAGAATAACATTCTGGATACTTTAGACCTATATTCATTGTAAAGTAAAACGCCTTGAAGTTTGCAGTTTAAATAGCAAAGGGGTGAGTCACTAAATAACTTTATCTTTTTTTAAGATGTTTACATGAAGTGTCATCTTGCTGATCTAGGAAAAGCTGAAAGACTTACGAGACGTAATAATAATAATAATAATAATAATAATAATAATAATAATAATAATAATAATAATAATAATGAAGAACAGTAGGAGAAGGAAAAACAACCTTAGCATGGCATGCATAGACTATAAGAAAGCCTTCGACATGATACCACACACATGGCTAATAGAATGCCTGAAAATATATGGGGCAGAGGAAAACACCATCAGCTTCCTCAAAAATACAAATCGCAACTGGAATACAATACTTACAAGCTCTGGAATAAGACTAGCATAGGTTAATATCAGGAGAGGGATCTTCAAGGGTGGGTGACTCACTGTCCCCGCTACTCTTCGTAGTAGCCATGATTCCCATAACAAAAATACTGCAGAAGATGGATGCTGGGTACCAACTCAAGAAAAGAGGCAACATAATTGACCATCTGATGTTCATGGACGACATCAAGCTGTATGGTAAGAGCATCAAGGAAATAGATACCCTAATCCAGACTGTAAGGATTGTATCTAGGGACATCAGGATGGAGTTTGGAATAGAAAAATGTGCCTTAGTCAACATGCAAAAGGGCAAAGTAACAAGGATTGAAGGGAT
>NC_087213.1:25676520-25721520 GCF_015104395.2 Macrobrachium nipponense | reverse complement strand
CTGTTGGTGCCAATTCCTCTTTGGAGGACAAACCAGCAGATGCTGGTCCCCTGGTGCCAGTCCTCGCTGGTACTTCTGCCTCATTAGAGGCAGAGCTGGCTACTGCCAGCAATACAAACACTCTCGAGGTGGTCTCTTTAGAGAACCCTCCTGCTTTCTCCTCCGTCTCGACAGAGATGGAGAGCAAAGAAAACTAAAAACCCAAAAAATTCAGTGTCAAGGACACTGGAAAGAAAAGTTGGTTGGCTCTATGAAGCAACTCCACCCAAGAGGGCCAACAAAGCATTCCATTAAAATGCCTCCCCCTAGTAGGAAAAAGAGCTCTCCCAATCTTGTCAAAAGGAACCATAATATTGGTCCCAAACATAAATAAAAAATTCACTTCCATTATTCATGGAATTGTCAGGGACTGCGAGCAAAGTATGAGGAAGTCAAGCTTTTGGATCATTGAGCACTCCCCTGTAGGGTCGGGTTATGTTTGCAGGAGACCATGCTAGGTGAATATACACCTTGTCCTAGGGAATATGTTCACTATAGAACTAAATTTGATTTAGAGGTGGGAAATCATGGTGGATCCCTCATCTAACATCCGTCGAGATGTGCCACACTACCAAGTGAAACTAAATACTCCACTTCAAGCTGTGGCTGTAAGAATTGATTTAAGAAGGAAATATACTTTATGTTCCCTTTACATTCCACCCATAGCCATGTCTCCAAAAGAGAACTTGATATAACTTGATGGAGCAACTACCAGAGCCATTTCTTCTACTTGGGTGACTTCAATAGAATAGACATCCATTGTGGGGAGATGTACCATCAAATCAAAAAAGGGAATATGATGGCATCTTTAATAGAAACTGAACGATATAGGTCTTCTTAATCTGGAGAACCTACTCATTACCACATTCAGACAGGCACCGCTCTCCTGCATCGACCTTTCAATATGTAGGCTCCAACTGCAGTGTTGATTTTAGTTGGAGAACAAGTGATGACTGGCATACCAGTGACCATTCTCCAATTGTGATCGACACCAATGATGGTCCACCTATCCCGAGATCACCACGGTGGTGCTAGAGAAAGCAAATTGGAGAAAATTCAAAGATTTGAGTGAGTTGGAGGGGGATGCAAAAGATTTTCCAAGTGTTAGATGATGCATTGATCTACTCAATGGAACATTACATACTGCAGGTCTACACTCAATTCCTCGAACTAAAGGACTATTCAGGAGACGGCCAGTACCATGGTGGTCAGAAGACCTAAGGTTGTTACACCGACTACCAGGTCATCATTGACCAGGTGCCGTAGACATTGCACCTTGGACAATGTCATAATTTACAAACTGGTAGGGCACGATTTCGAAAAGCCATGAAAGCTGCCAGAAGACAAGCATGGGCCGGATATGTATCCTCTATTAACAGCAGAACACCAGTCTGTAGCATTTGGAAGAAAATAAGAAAAATTCAGGGTAAATTTTACACCCAGTCCTCCTCCAGTACTTAAATTGAATAATAATCATGTTACTGATGCCACAGAAATTAGTGATATTTTTTCTGAACAACTTTGCTCGAGTCTCTGAAAAATCAGATAGTTCCCCAGGACATCATTTCAGAATGATGGAAGAACAACAGGTACTTGACTTTTCATCAAACAAAGCTGAATCATATAATATGCCTTTTTCTGAAAGGGAATTTGACTCTGCTTTAGCTAGGAGCAAGAACACTGCCCCTGGTCCAGATGAGATTCCTTATGAAATGTTTAAACACATTTCAAAGAACACAAAACTTTTTACAATAAGTATTATCAATAGAATATGGGATGAAAGCACTACCCTAGCATATGGGAATTAGCTACCATGTTACCATCCTTAAGCCTGGAAAAGATCCTCTCTCTGCAGCAAGTTACCGCCCCATTGCTTTAACATGTTGTTTATGTAAATTGATGGAAAAAAATGGTAAATGTAAGACTGATGTGGTATCTAGAGCACAACAATATTCTAACGCCGTCTCAGTGTGGTTTTCGAAAAAATGCACTCCACCCTGGACATCTTACTGCAACTCGAAGCCTCTGTCTGTGAAGCCTTTGCCTCCAAGCAACACCATGTGACAGTGTTTTTTGATATAGAAAAGGCATATGACACTGCTTGGAGACATGGGATTCTGAAGACTATGCATAATAGTGGTCTACGAGGCAAATTAACCTTTATTTGTGAAATCCTTTTTACATCGTAGGTATTTTTAAAGTTAAAGTTGGCAGTACTTTATCAGAGAAAAAAAAGTGCCAAGAAGAAGGTGTTCCCCAGGGTAGTGTTCTCAGTGTAACACTTTTTGCTCTGGCCATAAACAGTGTTGCAGCTGTCATCCAAGAGAGGTTTTAAAGACACTGTTTGTGGATGATTTGTCAATATCCTTTGCTGCCACCCGGATGACTGTAGCAGAAAGAAAGCTACAATTAACAATAAATAAAATAGTAAGTTGGGCCGAGAAACAGGGTTTTAAAATCTCTGTAAGCAAGACTACTACCGTCCACTTCTGTCGGATCAGGGGAGTGCATCCTGATCCAGACCTCTATTTGTATGGCCGTAGAATCCCATGTGTAGAACAAGCACGCTTCTTAGGCTTAGTTTTTGACAGTAGGTTGACTTGGGTCCCCCCATATTAAACATAAAAGCAAAGAGCCTAGAAGCTCTACACATCTTGAAGGTGCTTTCTCACACCAGTTGGGGAGCTGATAGAAATCTGTTACTAAAGCTTCATAAATCCCTAATCTTGTCAAAGCTGTCATATGGTTGTGAAGTTTATTCTTCAGCCTCCTCATCTAACTTGAGAATTTTAGATTCGGTGCATCATTCAGGTATTCGTATAGCCACAGGAGCTTTCCGGTCGTCACCAATACCTAGTATGCTAGTTGATGCAGGAGAGATGCCCCTTGAACTCTATCGCCAGTCATCATTACTTAGGTACTGGTTTAGAGTGCAAAGACTCCCCAAATCTCTGGGCATTTGCTGTGGCAAGTAGAAATATTTTTAACGGTTTTTATGAAAGTCATCCAAGGTATCCCACTCCTTTTAGCTATAGAATTAAAAATATTTTAGAGGATACGAATATTTAAAAAAATTTCCCATTATCCCCTTTGTGTATCCAGTACTCCTGTCTGGAGGTTACCTGATGTGAAATTCTGCAGGTACTTCAGTGGAGCAAAGAGGGATAAATCTGATGAGGAAATGAGGTCCATATTTTTAGAGCATGTATCAGAGCATGTAGATACAAGATTTATATTTACTGATGGCTCTAAGTCCAATGCTGGCGTTGGATATGGGGTTTTTAGCGAATCTTTTTAACCGAAGAGGTGCACTTCCTTCTGTTGCCTCAAACTTTACAGCTGAATTGTATGGCATCCTAATAGCACTGGAACATATTACAACACTCCCAGTTTGTAGCTATACAATATTTTGTGACTCCAAAAGTGCCCTACAGTCCCTGGAAGTCTTTAATACTGATCATCCCTTGGTGTTGAAGATCTTGCAGTGGATTTTTTTGCACCAAAATAGAGGCAGCATTGTTTCATTTTGTTGTTGGGTTCCCGCCCATGTGAACATATCGGGAAACGAAGGACAGACAAGCTAGCCAAATCAGCAGCGCAAACTTTGGTACCGAGAAAATGCCCGTGTCCATATCGAGATACATTCTATGATATATGGAAATCCATCCAGCAGTTATGGGTACTTCAGTGGGACAGAGTAGGCCCCAATAAAATGAAAGAAAATTACTAGTCAGACCCCACCACCCTTGGAAATATGACCTAATTACCCAAGGAAGTGGGAGATTTGTATTGTGTAGATTACGTATTGGCCATACGCGTTTAACTCATGGCTTTCTGATGGATGGGGAGAATGAGCCCTTCTGTGATGATTGCTTAGTTCCACTAACCGTTAGGCATTTGCTGGTTGAGTGTCCCAGTCTGGTGGAACTTAGGAATCGTTTTTTAGGTTATAGTAGTGGAGCAGGGAGTAATTATAGCATGGCAAAACTGTTGGAGAAAGCGCATGTATTAATAACATTATCTCTTTTATCAAAGAAGCTGGTCTTCTCAAATATATCTGACAGCTGTGCTGTCTTAGTATATACATTTTTTTTATTTTTTAATAGTTTTACGGTTGTGATCAATCACAATTCTTTTTATCGGAATATTATTTATATTTTTATCAGAAATTTAATTTATTTTTTTTTGAAATCAAATTTATATATCTCATCATAAAGATAGTTATTTTGATTTTGTTTGTATAATATATTATAAAAGTTAAAGATCACATTTAGTATTCGGCGTCGGTGACCCTGGTAGTTGTGACGCCAGATAACTCACAATCAATCATTATATATATATATATATATATATATATATATATATATATATATATATATATATATAGATTTGTATGTATATGTATAAATAGGTAACGTACAGGTATCTCCACGTTCGGAATACAATAAGTTCTGAATGATGCTTGGAAAGATACAGAATTATATCACCATAAGTTAATGAGTCAAGTCCATTCTACCCGCAAATCAAACGGTTTCTTTGGGCAACTCCTTACATTGATAGGAAGAGTTCGCATATAAACACCGTTTCTCGGTATTTCTCTTATCCACTGTAATTTCAGAATATCGTGAACCGAAGGAGAATAATTTTGTGTACAAAAAAGGATCAAATTAATGGGTCAGCTCTGCTGCTGCCATGTAATTCCACAAGTAAATCACAGGTATATATATATATATATATATATATATATATATATATATATATATATATATATATATATATATATATATATATATCACCTCACTGGATCACATGAAAGAGATTCAGGTGCATTCCTTAACACAACACTGTCTCTGCTGAAATGCCTAGTGAATTGCAACTGATATTAGACTGTACTGAGTCGATGCTGGGGGAGAAAAATTGTGTGGGGCTAACAACCTCTCTCTCTCTCTCTCTCTCTCTCTCTCTCTCTCTCTCTCTTCTTTTCCTTCTTCCTACATCACTTCGGTTGTGCAGCAGAGCCATAATTAAAATGAAGTCTTTATTTACAAGTAACTTTATGAGATAAGAAATCAATTAACAGCAAAATGGTAAAATATCTCGAGTCGTGTAAGCGCTCGAATCATTAACGAGAATCTTGCACATAATCCCGAACCAAGAATATAATTTTTGTTCTTCTGTCTTTTGGCAGAAAGAGAATTAATATCGGGAGAGGATGGGGCCTTTGAGGCAGACGTGTGATTGACAGTCTCACAGAGAAACGATTTTTTTTTTTTTTTTTTTCTTTCTTTTTTGGCAACTATATATCTTTTCGTTTCGCGTTACATGGAACTAAAGGATAAAAGATTTAAAAGGGGCTGTCCTTTTGTAAAAAGAGAAATTTGCTCTCCAAAATTGACGGGATGAAATATAGACACTTTGAAGTATATGGCGGCCCTGTTGAAATGGCCCTCCATATTGACGGATCGTCACTGCATGAGGAAGGAAGACTCGTGAAAGGGGCGAAAAAAGAAAGAAAGGATGAAAGAAAGAAACCTTCTAGCTTTCTAATTCTTTCATCAGAACGCGCTTCTCGTTGCTTCCCTTGCCCCACAATTCCAGCTTGCGAGGTGACATTAGGAAATACCAAAATGGGAGATCTTCAGAAAAAGGAAAAATGTTTTAAAAGACAAACGAAAATAAAAGGGAAAATGTCAAAACCGAAGGGGGAGCTTCGTCGAAGTTACTCACAGAATGGAGCACAGAATGCGCGTATCTGACGGCATTTAAAAATGAAGATTGGAACGGAAATGCGTTTTACATCGACGTACTTTTAAAAATTTTGCGTCCTCTCGTAATCCGTAAAAAGAATATCTTATCCCTGGATTCGGGAGAAAGAAAAAAAAAATGCTCAATTGAAATGGCTTACCGTATAATAAGTTCATATGTTTTTTTCTGATTTAAAAAATTCTTTCCCAATTATAAACCGTCTTCATTAATTCAGCATACATTGATGGTGTTTGGTTATTAAGTTCGGGTAAGTTATCTGAAAGCTGAATATTATTATTATTATTATTATTATTATATTATTATTATTATTATTATTATTATTATTATTATTATACTGGTTTAACGAGACTGCTGACTCACACTTCAGGCCTCCAACAGCTCTTGCCCGAAGACCAGGTTCTCATATGGCAATGTGAGAAAATTGGTAAATGGCCAAGTTTATGAAGTTGAAGACCTCAGTGGAAATGGAAAAAATTTGTCGTTAGCTTTGTCCCACGCAAGGCACACAGTAAGGGGTATTATCTACAGCAAGATTCTCTCTCTCTCTCTCTCTCTCTCTCTCTCTCTCTCTCTCTCTCTCCGAATTTTGTGGTTAACGCCAGAGAGTATATGAAATTTTTTTTATACAATACTATTTTATTATCATTTTAATGACTAAGGAACAAATTATTCCTTCTCGGCGTAGGAAGCAATGATTTATTTTAGGCCCTCTGCTGTAGTCCTTGTGACATGTGACCTTTTGAATATAACACCTGCCAGAGAGAGCAAGTATTTCGGATGAAGGTGTAATATCAAGAATGCACACGGGAAGCATGTTGCTTACTGTTCAGTAATGCTTGCCCTCATACGAGAGGTCTGTGACCCAGTTTCTGAATTTTAATCCCGAAGTGTGTGGTTGCATCACCCTATACAAAAATACATGGTTTTTTTTTAAGAGGCTGACATTAATGGCGTGGGATTTTTCGAAATATAGCAAAATTGAAGTGGTCGTCTTCACAGAGAGTGAATGTCAGGTATCGCATTTTTCTCCTTAGGTAGGTATCATTTAACATCATGTCTTGTGAAAATACTAGCACATTTACTTTATACGCAACACCATAGCGACAATACTCTACACACACACACACTATATATATATATATATATATATATATTATATATATATACACGAATAAATCGCAAATAAGTCATAATTATCAGAAGGGTAATCAAGTGGTTCAAGTACACAAACCACAAATCAAATTAGTGGTATAATATATTCATAACAACCGCCCTCCAGCTGTGCAACAACATACCTGAATGATAATAATAGACCGAAGAGATTAACACTATTAGTGAAAAAGTCAAGGGTCACAATATGCAAACATATACTACGGATTCTTAGGATTTTAGCGTTGGTACGAAATATGTCTATGTACGGAGTAAGCTGTTACTATTGAGATATATAACTATCAGATTTGTAACGTTATGTAAAAAAAAAAATAAAAAAAAAGACACCATTGTAAGCTGTAATGAATAATTCCTTCTTTTAACAAAAACCTCGCAATATGAGAAGAAATGTGGAAAGAATGATTAGGTTACTTTCCGTTAGAACGAAAAAACTCGCGCGATAAACCGCGAAAGCGAATATTCGCCTCAAAAAGGGCGCGAAAAGAAATGGACAGCGGCGGAGACCAAGGCCCACCTATCCCACGCGGAAATTAAGGAAAAAATGAAAGAAAAAAATTATAATTATACGAAGAAAGGGCCTCACACTCACTCCCTATAAAACCACAATAATGAAAGAGGAGAACAACTTGGTGAAAGGATAAAAGAAGAGAAGAAGAAAAAAAAAGTATGGGGAGAATGAGAAAGAGCACGTAAACAGGACAATGAATCTGAAAAGAAGTGGGAGCCTCCAATCCTTACTCCAAATTAGTGGCCGGCACGCGATCTTCTCGGTAGCCCACCATTGTAGGAAATCCCCCCCACCCCCTACACCCCACAACCCACAATCCCACCCAGCCCTTGTTTATTTCTCTAAGAGAACAGTATTCCATCCAACCGACACACGCCAACCCCATTCGCCTTCTCAAACACAGCAACCAGAAAATAAAAGATTCCAGGTACTGTGATAAGCCTTTTTAAAGTAACTCCTTTATTCCTAATATTTTTGGATAAGATTTTCATTCTATAATCAACGCCTGGACCAAATATACTATAAAATTGAAAAGCTACGAAGTCCCTGTGGTAATTCCGATAGACATGCATAAGGATTTCACGTGTCACCTTCAGCAATGTAGTCTTCCTCGTCGGTCACTCTCACCAAAAGAAAGTTTATGGTTTTTCGACATATGCTTAAAACTAACTCTGAACTTCTATGTGAGAGAATAAATATAATTTCCTTTCTAAACACAATGCCTCTCCCGGCAAATAGCGACGAATATAATTTTTGTTACTGAAATGCAATTAAGCATCACATTAACCGTCGACATTTCGCATGATCAATGAGCTGGTGAAAAATCATAATAATAATCATAACTTAATTGACGTGATTACTATTCATGCACCGAATTCACTCGAGGGTTAAAAATTAAGGTTGACATTTTCGGCGAACATGAAAAGTAAGGCCAGAACACCAGGAAAACACAGGTTTCAAAATAAAACACACATATAAATAATATATATATATATATAATATATATTATATATTATATATATACTAATATATATATATTATTTTATATCTATTATATTATATCTATATATATATATATATATATATATATATATATATATATATATATGTGTGTGTGTGTGTGTGTGTGTGTGTATTTTTCTATTCTATTCTGAGAACCACTGAAACTTACCGGAAAAGACAAGAACCAGTAACTTATCATCATTGGTCACCAAAACCCACGGGTACACACTCACCTGCAAAGAAACAAAACGATAATCAATGGAAGTGATTCACAAATTTTTTTATATACATACACAAATAACCTTAGAAAAAAAACCGGTGAATATGATAAGCGCAATCAACCCGAGTTAATTTATGGTCCAAAATGGCGGTCTTGTGTCTTTTCATCAAAGGTGATTTATCTGGAGAAAAGCCATAAATCACACCTGCCAAACATCTAATCCGCACGACGTACGATTCCATCACCGTCCAGCTACATCCATCATGACGTTCATAACGCCTTATTAGACTAACGAAAGAGAAATGAACTCGCAACGGCTAGGTCTCCCGATTGCCGCCTAACGAGGCGTGATCCGACCTCCAGCTTACTTGGGGGGCGCGTGCTAAAATTTATGGTCAAATAGCACGTTGTTTCACCAAAGAAAATTAAAATAAATACGCTATGTATATTTTATATGAAATAATTATTCTGTACAGTTTAATACGCACATTATTTTTTTTTTTACATTTTCATTCTAATAAACAAATCATAAATATTTTATCCTAAAATTATTGCACCTATTTCAGACCTTTTTAGGCTTTATCATAGCGCTTTCCTACCCCCCTCCCCCAACAAGAACAACAACAGCAAAAACAACAACAACAAAGTTGTTTGTAGGCTTACCCACCGAGTGAGCGAAAAGGTGACAACTACAGCTGCACTGGGGATATAAAGTTTAACATTTCTTTCATTTACGCATTTAAATTTCAACCTTGGAAAAACAGAGAGAAATCAAGTAGAAATTACATCTTGGGAAATGACAGCGAGGAATACGATAGTTAACACTCACCAAATACGTATAATAAACTTACTTTAAAAATGTCTTGCAGATACTTTGGACAAAATGCCTTGACTGAAAATGAAATTCACTCTACCACCAAATGTCACGAACATAACATGCAGTCTGGTTCCTTCTTGCATGATCGTTCAGCAAATGCTTGCTTGCGGCCATTGATTTAAAAAATACAAATGTTAAGAATTAAATGAGATAACATGACTAATTTCATGAACCACCTCGTTCGTGCAAGCGCACGAGAGAGAGAGAGAGAGAGAGAGAGAGAGAGAGAGAGAGAGAGAGAGAGAGAGAGAGAGAGAGAGAGAGTCTGACAGCCCAGCTGCCGGAATGAATTTTTAGTTTTGATCAACTAAAAATAATATTTTCAGTAAACGTTACAGCCTAGAAGTTTTTCAGCCGAAAATGTTACCTGATGAATTTCTGAATTTTGATCATGCGAAACAGCTGCCTAACTTTTTCTCATAACTGGAAATCGATTCACTATATTCGGTAGTGATTGCAGAAGACCGATCTATATTTGCTAATCTTCAATCTTTTAATGCAAACGACAAATGAATAAAAATAAGGTGCTTTTCCTGAGAACCTATGGCGTAAACACCCGCAAATACTCCAGAAGTTAAAATAAAAAAGGAAAATCATGTAATGAAACGACCGTGATAAAATGTCAGCTATTAGGCAATAAAACACCGCGAAAATAGGACATAAAAGACGTTTTTTATCATATGCTTTAATTCCCTACTTTTTGACGTGCAAGTGTTGGTATACGTTTTAAAAATGCTTGGAACGAAAAGATTGAACACAAAAAGTCAATTATTACATAAAAAGCGAAGGAAAATAAATGATATAAATGACTATTTTCATGGCGCTTTTTAATTCCTCACGTCTGCTACTTCTTAACATGATAGTGCTGTTCACTGTGTTATTGTGACGGTTAAATGAAAAAACAAAAAAATTGAAATGTTACCCGACTTAAATTCAGTGCTGTTCTCTCTCTCTCTCTCTCTCTCTCTCTCTCTCTCTCTCTCCAGCCTCTAAACAGGGGCTAATGCAGCACTGTAGTTTGCATTCTCCGCTGACCCTTTACGTTTGCAGAATGTAACTGAAGCGGTTTCAGTCACTTTTATTCAAATGTTTAATCATTTATGCGCGAAAAGCATTAAATTTTCCGTTATGAAATTATTACGACTCAAAATTACGATCAACATCATTCACCGGACCACTTTTATGAAAGGCCAGATAAAAAATAAAATGTATAAAGCATTAATTAAAAATGATGTGTCGTGTAATTAACCACTTTTTTTGTTCCCACGGAGTGTGGGGTAACAAAAGATGGTTTCATCGGTGAAAATGTCCAGCGCTATTTTTTTTTTCTTTTTATTTGGCACACTTATGAAATGGTAAGCATCAAAAGAGAAACAGTTTAAAAGTGGGTCGAACAATTAATGATCAGAAACTTTCAACAGTCAATAACATACAGAAGATATAAAATTGAATTACTTGTGCATCCTACATTCGCAATGTCCTCACTTGATCGAATGCCATGATGCTCCGATAAAGATAATACATGCTGCTTTATATTCTTAAGGCATCGATTACAATCTTACGTCTTACAGCAGTACAAGATATGTTTCGGGTACTGCAGAAGATCCTTGACATCGAAATCAAATAACACTGTTAAGACTGCACAGAATTCTCAGAAGTGAATATAGAATAATTATTAAACTCATTAGTACGTAGTGACAAATTTTTTTGTAATCATTCAGTTACAAAATCTGATCCTATCGTACCTTTGACATTCACACAGGTAACCGAGACCATCTGATAATCGTTGCGAAAAAACCCCAGAGTCTAAGAGAAGGTCCTAATGTGGTTTTCTTCCCCAAACTTCCATATCCATTGTGACATGCCTGAAAAAATGATGAGCAGAGCTGGGGCTCCGATAAGCATATTTCTACCTCAAAAACTTCCATAACTTGTGCGCTGTGATCATTCGTAAGACTGAAGGAGAAATACGTGTAAGAGTACAGAAGTTGGACTTTGATGTATTGCCCGAGGCCTTCACGTGACAGTTGTGGCATAAAAGGCTCAAATAGAAAAAATTATGCCAGTTTCTGTAGGTTGTTCTAACTGGTCTTGTACAACTACCACTTACATCAGCGGTCGAAAAACGCAGAGCATAACCAACGCGAATGCATCATGTCTCTGCCAATCTTTTTTTTACAAAATTCTGCAAACTACTAAGTGAACATCTCTCCACAATTATACTTAATGAACAACTCACCTCAAAGAAGGAGTAAAACGCGAACTTACAGAGGCAAACGAAGTAAGTTGCAAAACCTACTATATACCTGGGAGCCCGCTTCTTCACCGTCACACAATTATGAACGCATCATTCCAACCAGAATGTTGCCACCACAACATTTATGAAGGGAAATGAGCAAGAAATTTGAACAAATTAATTCCCCTCATCATCCCCTCAGTTCTAACACAATGATCATATCCAAGTGGAGAGGGACGAGCGCATTAGCGAGATCATTAATCATCTGCGCAAAATTCTCCCCGATGAAATGACAGATGAAGGGAAGACCGCTCTAATGTGAGTTCTAGCAAGGGAAAAATACATGAAGGGAGCGCAAATTTAACCATCCAGTTTCTAGTATGGTGAATGAAAACTGTATATGAAAGAGCCAATGGTAGATGAACAAACGACGATGCCACTATCTATGAGTTTGTACTACGACGTGGAAACTACGAATGCGTATACAAGCATTCGTAAAAGAATATACGAATGAACAAAGGAAAAAAAGGATGAGTGGACGTATAAGGCCCCAGCACCACCCCGAAACCCATCCCTGTTCTTTGCAGATTTATGTATGAGTTCGGAATAAAGAATGTGAGGTTGGGGGTGGGGGTGGGGGTGGGGGAAGGGGGGAACGAGCAGGAAAATCCATGGCCTCATCTTCCGCAATAAGTTAGCGGCATAATGAGACGCGTTTATACGTTGCACAGCGATCCCTCTTTCCTGCTAGGCTTCGCGTATATACGTGTATATACAGCACAAGACTTTAATTTACGCTAGCTACCGAGAAACCCACGGGAGACCAAATATTAATGTGCTCATAAAAGGGCTTCCTGGACCACCTGAGGACACACCATACCTGAAATATATAACATATTCCACTCGCATGAATACATTCAAATTTTTGGCCGGAAGTCTCACACACATATCGGATCGTGTCGACGAAAAGGCTCTAAATTAGAGGGTGAGAATTCAGAACGTTGTTCTGGTGGGTGGCATTCCAGATACCCAGATTATTTATTCAATTTATCAAACGATATGCTCGCTTACGCATTACTGGTCCAGCAGCACACCCGAGATCAACCTGTCGAGTTAGCCGACTGTCGTGGGTTGCAACCGACTAGAAATGGGGAGTTGGGGAAGGGGGGGGCGGGCATGTGGACGGCAGCCTCATCCCAAGAAGGCTTCAGCTGAGAGCTTGAAGGCTACCGAAGGGACAAAGCAATGTTCACTGTCATAGTTATACTTTAAATGCTGAATATTAAGAAATAGCTAAGTAAATTATACATATTTATATAAATACACACACAAACACTCACGCTCCAAATTTTCGTGATTCAGTTTTACACACGCACACACACACACAACACACACACACACACACATATATATATATATATATATATATTATACTATATACATATATATATATATAATATATATATATATATATATATATAATATATATATATATATAATCTGCACAGAAATATATAGATAGAATACCAACACACATAAAAACACTCCGGATTAATGATTGCGCAAGATAAAAAAAAAAAAAACATATAGTTTTATATCCTGCCTCTTATGATTCAGTAAAAAAAGAAAAAAAAGAGAGAGAGAGAGAGAGAGAGCAATCAAACGACAAAATCATCAGGAATTTCCAAGTAACCTTCGTATGCAGAAAGAATGGAAAAATCACCTTACTTATACATCAGATATTCCCCCATTTGGAACCTCCTTCATCCAGAGACGCGAAGTAAAAGTGGCAAATGGCGTCCCTCTGTGAACCCGAAGTCTGGTTAACTTCGGCCATATCAAAGGGAAAGTTTTATTCAGATCTACGGTGCTGTTAAGTTACGGGGCGGAGGGTCAGAAAAAAAAATGGAGAAATCGTTTTTATGCTATGCTTATGCGTGACTGTATAAAAATATACAACTATAATATAAGAGGATATATATATATGAATATATATATATATATATATATATATATATATATATATATATATATATATATATATATATATATATATATATATATATATATATATAAGGACAGGGTGACAAGGAGATAGCCGGTCATCAGGTGGTAGTACATTTATTGCCGACGCGTTTCGTAACACATAGTTACATCATCAAGGCTAAAAGAGAAACAACACAAATTAAAAATACATGAAACATAACTTTGACTTTAAGAGTCTCAACAAATATACAAAAAACATACATAAAATGAAAGCAATTTAAAAAGCACCTGCTAGACTAAAATGTTGAAGACTGAGTGATTCGGAAAGAAGGGAGAAGCCGCAAAGAAAGCCGGTTCAACCCAGATACAACTGTACAGAGGAAGTGTGCGAGTTCAACTTGGGCACTAACTGCTTAATAAACAACGACTCTAATATAAAGCAGTTTGTGTAAACGGCTTGTTTGGCCCAAGACAGAGAAGTCAGTATAATTGATGGTGGTTTTACAAATTTTTGCATGATTTCTGATATTAGAAAATTCAGGATTGGACACTCTGCAGCCAGTACGATGACTTACACCATTATGTGAATCAGCTCTGACTTTTAGCAATCGTTTAGTCGAACCCACATAAGTCCCCAAATCACATCTGGGGCAAGTATATTTGTATACGACTGAAAATTGCAATATTGGGCAGTCTGTCTTTAAATTTGAAAAGTGATCCTATTGTAAGGGGATTTTTTGGAATTAATATAACTTGCAACATATTAAAGTGTTTTTCAATTGCAGACTTAAGATTCCTTCTAAATTTGTCGTCTTGGATGTATGGAATACTGGCATATAGTTTCTTTCGTGGAACAGTGCTTATGGAGGGGGAGTCCGATAATTTCTTATTTAGAAAATTCTTGCAATGTTTGAAGAAAACATGTGAGGGAAACCAGTTATCGGAAAAATATTTAAACAGGAACAATATTTCTTTATGATACAAATCCCAGGAAGAGGTTAGAGAGTAAGCTCGATGGAGCAAGGTAAAAATTGAATTAAGTTTAAAATTATAAAAACAAGCACAATAAAAGTTTAAACCCAGACCGGAGAACGTCTTTTTTTCTAAAAACGGAAGCGTTAAAACTATCACCATTTCGAAACACCAAAACATCCAAAAATGGTAATCGATCATTTTCCTCTCTTTCTAATGTAAACTTGATATTAGGATGTAATTCACTGATGTACGAGAGAAATTGATCGGCATGGAAAGCTGATTTGAAAAGAACAAAGGTGTCATCGACAAACCGTTTATACACAAGAGGATAAAAACCAAAGGGGCAATTTTCCAACATGTCCTCCTCCAGAGAGCACATGAAAATGTTGGAAAACGTGGGACCAAGAGGTGATCCCATTGCCATTACACCCTAATATCAAGTTTACATTAGAGAGAGAGGAAAATGATCGATTACCATTTTTGGATATTGTGGTGTTTCGAAATGGTGATAGTTTTAACACTTCCGTTTTTAGAAAAAAGACGTTCTCCGGTCTGGGTTCTAACTTTTATAGTGCTTGTTTTTATAATTTTAAACTTAAGTCAATTTTTACCTTGCTCCATCGAGCTTACACTCTAACCTCTTCCTGGGATTTGTATCATAAAGAAATATTGTTCCTGTTTAAATATTTTTCCGATAACTGGTTTCCCTCACATGTTTTCTTCAAACATTGCAAGAATTTTCTAAATAAGAAATTATCGGACTCCCCCTCCATAAGCACTGTTCCACGAAAGAAACTATATGCCAGTATTCCATACATCCAAGACGACAAATTTAGAAGGAATCTTAAGTCTGCAATTGAAAAACACTTTAATATGTTGCAAGTTATATTAATTCCAAAAAATCCCCTTACAATAGGATCACTTTTCAAATTTAAAGACAGACTCTGCCCAATATTGCAATCTTCAGTCGTATACAAATATACTTGCCCTCAGATGAGATTTGGGGACTTACGTGGGTTCGAACTAACGATTGCTAAAAGTCAGAGCTGATTCACATAATGGTGTAAGTCATCTTACTGGCTGCAGAGTGTCCAATCCTGAATTTTCTAATATCAGAAATCATGCAAAAATTTGTAAAACCACCATCAATTATACTGACTTCTCTGTCTTGGGCCAAACAAGCCGTTTACACGAACTGCTTATATTAGAGTCGTTGTTTATTAAGCAGTTAGTGCCCAAGTTGAACTCGCACACTTCCTCTGTACAGTTGTATCTGGGTTGAACCGGCTTTCTTTGCGGCTTCTCCCTTCTTTCCGAATCACTCAGTCTTCAACATTTTAGTCTAGCAGGTGCTTTTTAAATTGCTTTTATTCTATGTATTTGTTTTTTTGTATATTTGTTGAGACTCCTAAAGTCAAAGTTATGTTTCATGTATTTTTAATTTGTGTTGTTTCTCTTTTAGCCTTGATGATGTAACTATGTGTTACGAAACGCGTCGGCAATAAATGTACTACCACCTGATGACCGGCTATTTCCTTGTCACCCTGTCCTTCCATATGCTGTGGCCTGCTTGCGCCAACGTTTTCTGTCTTATATATATATATATATATATATATATATATATATATATATATATATATATATATATATATATATATATATATATATATACATATACATAGAATCTATTGGTCATTTTTACAGAATACATAGCCACAATACCCTCCTAACTTCTCAAATTCTTTGCTCTTTTTTTTTTTTTTTTTTTTTTGATACGCTGGTGACTACAAAGCCTCGAGATCCAACTTCCAGAGAAATGTGACGAAATCACGGTGTCCGGTACGGGAAACGAACCTGCGATAAATACATGTATATGTACACACACATATATAAAGGTATAAGCCAAGAAGGAAAAATAAATCAACGGAGTTCCTGCAAGATCTTTCGACTGAACGTCCTTTACTTAGCAGACAGTTTATATATATATATATATATATATATATATATATATATATATATTTATATATATATATATATATAGTATATATATACATATATATATAACATATATATATATATATATATATATATATATATATATATATATATATATATTATATATATATATATATATATATAAATATATAATATGCAGACGAGTACACAAACGCTAATGTAACTTTTTAAAAACTGCAAAACATAAGCAACAGCTGTATCAAACAAGTATACATACAAAACAGCCCCTCGCTGGAAGCCCTTGTGGTTACGAGAAGTTGCTCCGTCCGAAAGTAGTCCGAAGAACCCATTCAGCATCCGCAGGAGTGGCAACTAAGAAAACAATAAAGAAAAGAGAAAAATTGAAGGTTCTCCATGAATTATCTATCAAGCTCATCAAACGGTTCATTAGGGGGCCCTTAAACCCTCAGAGTGGCGTGAGGGAAGCCGTTGGTTGGTCCTCTCGTTCTCTCCCATAGAATCCCAGAGGGCCTCAGACCAGCTGTAGTAATGCCTCCAGAGCACACCATCCCCGCACGCGACGGCAATAACCCAGATTAAACGTCCCGCGTTCCGGTTCAATTCGTGGTCAAGTTTCCCAACCTCGAACGCCGTGAACTAAGAGCGCGTTTCTTTCTTTATTCGGCCCGAGAGAGAGAGAGAGAGAGTAGGTGTCGTAAGAAAAAAAAAATTATAGATTTGTCAAATTAATTTTGATCCTGATTCACGGACTTTCGTGAAAACAGTTAATCATTCAGGTATCTTCGATCTCTCTCTCTCTCTCTCTCTCTCTCTCTCTCTCTCTCTCTCTCTCTCTTTTAAGTGTGCAATATCGGTATTCTGTTTGATTAGATAAGTCTGCCTCTTTAACGAAACGTGAATCTCAACAATTTGCTGCATATCACCTCGATGGATTGTGACTTGCCTGTTCAGATTGTATTGAATCAGATCTTTCCACATGTGTTAAACAAAGGTATAAGTGATCATAAATAGAAAAATTTTTGCATGATATGCGAAATACAAAGTTTTCAGAACATAAGATCAACTAACCAATAAATAAATAAATAAATAAATAGATAAATAAATAAATAATAATAATAATAATAATAATAATAATAATAATAATAATAATAATAATAATAATAATAATAATAATAATAATAATAATAATAATAATGTTCTGAATCTTAAATGCTTACCATCATACTTCAAGATTTTATCATCGATCTCTTGGGGTTTTGACTTGGTAAATGTTCATTAGCACTAAATGCATTTTTAATCATTTCGTATTTTCACTGCAAACGAATGATAAATGTACTCACCGTACGTCTATAAACATTAACGTCGTCTCTCGTTACGCACAGAAAAGAAAATGAGTATACTATATATAATATATATATATATATATATATATATATATATATATATAATATATATAAATATGTAGAAGTAGTTATTTTTAAATGACATTTGTTCCTCATCTGATACTTAATTGGCGTCTGAGTCACAGAACTGTTTTTAGATTAGCATAAAGTCATTGAATCAAAACTTCTAAACTTAATGTTACACGGGTTGAATCCGCCCCTTAGATACCACTACGTCTCTCTCTCTCTCTCTCCTCTCTCTCTCTCTCTCTCTCTCTCTTTTATTAAAGGTCCAATAACTCTCCACATTCTGCCTTACTCTCTGTACATTTATGTTAAAGTCATTACCTGTCATGACTTCTGTACTCGGATCCCTCACATTAAGAATTTACAGTTTCATTACACGTAATAGAAGAATACATTTATCTGTGGCAGTCTACATTCCCGCAAATGAGCTTACACAACACTGAAACCGGATGAAAGGAAACGGTGATTGTCGAAAAACGAAAAGACAAAAATCATCTAACCGTTCCAACAAGTTCCGGAGAACAATGAGCAAATAGCAAATACTCAATATTTGTTTCCCATCCACCAGACAATCACTTTCGTATTCCCTGGAGTCATTTACTGTCTTCATGGGACTGATGGGGAAATGGCCAAAATTTTGCCCACGCCTTCTCGATAACCACATGCCAACAGCCAGCAAAGAATTAATCCTTATTTCAGAAATAACTTGTAAGAAACAACTATACACGTATATATATACGCATACATATAAATGTATTTATATATAAATATAAGCTTTAAAAAATCACAGTAGATGCACATGACTTCATTAAAATAGGCGAATACCACAGGAAAATGATAGGCAGAAATCCAAGCGCTTCCGTCTGTACTAAGAAACTGTCAAGGGACGAATATCTTAGTAAAGACGGAAGCGCTTGGATTTCTGCCTATCATTTCCTGTGGTATTTGCTTTTATATATACGGAGAGAGAGAGAGAGAGAGAGAGAGAGAGAGAGAGAGAGCCCTGTCGAATCGAATGATAACAAAAAATGACGCTATATGCCCGAAATTTATCCGGGTTAATGCCACGACAAAGGAACAGGAACAAGACAAACAGAAGCGATCGAGCTAAAAGCAAGGCTGCCATTCGAACTAACAAGGGAACTGGCGGTCCTATTGCATGCGAGTAACCATTAAGATGTCACAAGGGCCACTACCTCCGACTCTCTGCTTTTAGAGGGTCCGTTCGACTATCTGATTTATCACCTGTCATACTGAAGACCTCCATTACTCTTTGCACAGAGCCCCGATTGGATTTCACTCTTTTCGCTTCAAAAATGTGATGATGTTTCACTTGGAAAAGGTGAAACGCTCTCTTAAAAATGTGGCCTTTTTCGCTTCGGAAATTGTGGAAGGGTTTTACCATGAAAAAGCCGCTGTGAGTTCATTGAAAATATAGTTAACTTTTGCGCTTATCAAAACGTGATGCAGTTCCACTTGGAAAAAAAATATTATACAAATGCATTCCAAAAATGTAAAACTATTTAATGACAAAATTGTGAAAATTTTGCTTAAAAATGTCATGAACGGTTTTACTTTGAAAAAAACAGCTATGTTCATTGAAAATATAGTTAACTTTTGCGCATATCAAAACGTGATGCAGTTCCACCTGAAAAAAATATATAAATATGCCAATGCATTCCAAAAATGTAAAACTACTCAATGACAAAATTGTGAAAATTTCAATTAAAAATGTCACACTTCAAATACGTGAAACTTTTAACTTAAAACTGGGACACCGCTTCACTTACAATATGAAGCTCTCACTTTAAAAATATTAAACTTACAGTTGAAATGCATGATAGTGTTTCACTTAAAGAAAGAGAGACAGCCAATTGCAACAGCGGGAGAAAACCTGGCTCGCTTTTTGCCTTGACTCTAATACGTGTGACTTAGGCAATGCAATAACCGTAATTCAAAAAATGTAAAAAAGAAAGATTCAATCAAATTAGCCTAATTCTAAATTGCATTTGACACGAGAAACCACCAATTCGGTGAAGTTTCTGGCTGAATATCGATGGCTGTCCTGAATTCTCAGCAAAGCCGTTTAAATCTATATATTTTGTCACGGAAAGCATCAGAAGTGACAAGTGACCTCCGTACCATAAAATATATCCTTTATTATTATTTTGTAAATTTAAGAGTGATCAAGACCACTATATTAGATTCACATCAACCGTGCATCTGATGTCTAGGCCCGTCCCTTACGACGCTCCTGATTGGCTGTTGATAAGCCAATCACAGGGCTGGAAACTCTCAGTCTCCCTCAAGAGTTCCCATGGGCAGGATGTGTGTTCCACCTCGCCTGAGGGATACGTCTTTCAAAAATATCCCTCAGGTGAGGTGGAACATACATCATAAGCAATAACTGGGACAGGAAAAGAAGTTTCTAAAAATCTTTATGAAGTTCTAAAATCTAAAATACTCACGGAGGTACAGTAAAAGGAATGAAAGTAGTTGCAGCTAGGGGCCTAAGAAGGGACGCTGCAAAGAACCTTAAGTAATGCCTACATTGCACTGACGGCACTAGTCCTCCCGCCCCCCTCCCCCCCGGAGAAGAATGAATGCTGGAGTACCTCCCACATCACAGTGACGTACTACTCCTATAGTAGGTTCACATTAAACGTGCATTTGATGTCTAGGCCTGTCCCTTAAGACGCTCCTGATTGGCTGTTGATAAGCTAATCACAGGGCTGGAAACTCTCAGTCTCTCGAGAGAGTTCAGGTGGGCAGGATGTATGTTCCACCTCTCCTGAAAGACGTATGCCCCAGGAGAGATCCTACCCATGTGAACTCTCGAGAGAGACTGAGGGTTTCCAGCCCTGTGACTGGCTTATCAACAGCCAATCAGGAGCGTCGTAAGGAACTGGCTTAGACATCATATGTACGGCTGATGGGAATCAACTATAACAATGAACATCATAAGCATTAACTGGGGCAGGGAGAAAAAGTTTCTAAAACTCTTGATGAAGTTCTAGAATCTAAAATACTCACGGAGGTACAGTAAAAGAAATGAAAGTAGTTGCAGCTTGGGACCTAAAGAAGGGACGCTGCAAAGAACCTCAAGTAATGCCTACAATGCACCGAATGAGGTGCACTGACGGCACTAACCCCTCACCCCACCCCCACCCCCGGCGGAAGAATGAATGCTGGAGTACCTCACATCACAGTAACGTACTACTCACGGTTGATATGAATCTACTATAGCTACTCCTAGCGGAGTAGTCCTAATAAAACTCCAAAACCCCGGGTGACGGTGAAGCGCGAGCCCCTCCTCTTCATTAGGACAATAAGATTCACTAAACTGTTAAACTTCCTTCATGGAGACTCGTGCCATTACCATCCTAATGGGTTCCTGATGACCCAAGTCGACTTGGAGAACGAAATAAAAACGGGGAAAAATGGGGATTCAAAACAACGACCCCTTGTGTTGAATTAACCCCGAAGGGGATCACGCCCGATGGGGACGCCTCCCAAATCCCGGTTCCAATCGCTTATCTGCAATGAGTTCCAAGAAGGGAGGGAAGGCTAAGTAAGAAAGGGTAATCGCTAGGGTTTTGCTTACAGTGTAAACACACACCTATTCATACACAAACACACACACACATTGTGTTTGTACATATATGCCTGTATGTATGTGTTTATCTGTTTATATATATATATATATATATATTATACATATATATATATATATACTATATATATATATATATATAATATATACACCCATTTATGCACAGGTACCAACTGTTCACTCGACTTAGGTGGGTCGCAGTAACGTTATAGAATAGAAAACTTATCCCAAAAAACTTGCTTAGATATTCTCTCTCTCTCTCTCTTCTCTCTCTCTCTCTCCAAACACACGCAAATATATATATATATATATATATATATATACTATATATATATATATGCTATATATATATACATATACATTATATATAATATAATATATATATATATATATATATATATATATATATATACACACACACACACACACATATATATATATATATAATGTATGTGTGTGTGCGCGCGCGCATGCGTGCGTGCGTGCGTGTGTGTCTGTCTGTGTGTATTAGTCACAGTACCCTCATAACTTTTTTGCATTCGTTTGTCGCTACAAAGCCTTAAGATCCAAGTGCAAGATATATGAAGAAATTATGACCTCCGGTAGCGGGAAACGAACCCGGGTCCCATCATCACAACGGACACTTGGCTAACGAACAGCGTAAAGATTTCATAAAAAAAAAAAAAAATACTGAAACGAAATACGCTCTCAACACCGTCACTAATAATTTGCAATAATAACTTGTGAATACAAGTTTTTGTTTAGTGAACGCGAGATAAGAGAGGAAAAGAGAAACTTCATTGACTAACCAATTTAAACTAGTGTCTTTGTACCTATGACCCTCTTTTCACAAATTTGCTGGTCAACATATGCAAATTCTATATGCAAATTTCCCAATTAAGATCTTGACCATTACAGGAAACAGAATCTTCGTTGGGGTTTGATTGATTGATTGTGTATTATATCTGGCGTCACAACATCTGGGTAATTGACACCGAAATAAATTAAATATAAAAAAATTAAAATTTTTCTTTTGATAAACTTCATATAAAAAGATCTATAAATATATTATTATAAAATTTGTTGTTCATATATAAGTTCTTACATAGACAATCTATGTATAATTTAAATTTGGTTAAGGAGGGCCCGCCTCCCTCATAAAAATATATAACTGCTCTATATTACAATCCTTTCCAAGAATTGTAGCTAGGATAAAATTACCTACTCTGTCACGACCCCAAGACAGTAACCTATGTCTCAAATTCAAGAATCTGGGACATTTCAACCAGCAAATGTCTCACAGTCAAGGGCACAGTACAGTTCTCGCAAAACGGAGGATTTTCACGAGACATCCAAGAACCCCATGGGTGAGTCTTGTATGCCAATCCTCAATCGGCACAACATCGTTTTCTTGTCTCCCTTGGCATATACGGATATGACCAAGGAGACACTGATGACGTGATACTACGCATTTTTTGATTATTTAAATATCCTCCCACTGGAACTGACCAACATTTTTTAACTCTCTGACCTACTAGAGGATACAAATCCCGATATGGTAGTAGGCATCTTGTGGGTTCTGAGGAGCTGACTGCAGACTTTGCAAGTTGGTCAGCTTTCTCATTCCCGCCAGCCACCCAAACATGGGAAGGCACCCAACAGAACTTTATTTCTTTCCCTCTTCTTTTTAGTAAAAGCAGCCATTCCAATATATCTAAAATCAGAGGGTTTAAAGGGTTAAAAATTTCCAGTGACTGAAGAAACACTTCTTGAGTCACAATATATAATAAAATTATTTTCATTCCGAATTAAAACTTCCTTTAAAGCTTTTAAAATTCCATATAATTCTGCTGTAAAAATCGATGCAACAGATGATAACCTGCCACTTCTCTCAACATCAGGGAAGGCTACACCAAAGCCGACGCCAGCATCTGACTTTGAGCCATCCGTGAAAACTGCAATGGAGTCATCATGTTGCACGGAATGTTCCTAAAAATATTGACCGCATGGCCTCACTGGACAATTCTGTCTTGGTAAAGTTAAAATATCTACAAAATTTTACCTCGGGAAAGTTTCCAGGGGGGACTAACTGAATATTTTGCTGGTAAAATCTCGATTCTTGGCATATTTAATTCACGGACAATAAATTTACTCTAAAAGCAAATGGTTGAGGTTGCTTGGGGTGATTTTCATAAAACTGCCAATGCCTTTCATTTTTCATACAAATGCTGGTTAAAGACCTAGGTAGCCTCTGGAATCTATACCAACTCCGAACCAGCAGACGCTTGTAATGAAGATCCAGTGGCACCTCATCAGCATCTACAAGCATGCTCTCGGTGGAGAATGATTTAAATGCTTCCTGTACATAATCGTATTCCTCCAAGATGAATTGAGTTGAGCATTTTTAAGGCTATTTGGCTTCGCAGAAGTGTACACCTCACACCCATAACTTAATTTTGAAAGACCAAGGCTTTATATAATCTCAAACATCTGAGTTCGGTCTGCACCCCACGAAGTGTGAGACACGACTTTCAGCAAATTCATTGCTTTCAAGCATTTTGCCTTAACATATTTCAGATGTGGATCCAAGTCAGCTTACTATCAAAAATCAAACCAAGAAACCTTGTTTCACCAACACAAGGAATTCTCTGCCTATGAATGAATAGATCTGGATCAGGGTGGATTCCCCTTATACGACAAAAAAGTGCATAGTTATCGTTTTACTGGCAGAAAATCTAAAACCATTAACCTCAGCCCATTTTACTATATTATCAATGCAGAGCTGAAGGCGGCGTTCAGCTACTGCCATCCTTGATGCTGCAAAGGAAATGACAGGTCATCTACAAATAGGGTATAGGTTATATCTGGGGGAATTATTTTAGAAACCCCATTGATTACCAAGGCGAACAAGGTTACACTTAAAACACTTCCTTGTGGTACTCCTTCTTCTTGATTGAACACATCTGACAATGTTGCTCCAACCTGAACCTGAAATATCCTATTTTCTAAAAAAGCCTTAATAAAGAGGGGCAAATTGCCTCTCAGGTTACATTCATAAAGGACCCTCAAAATGCCATATCTCCATGTTGTATCATAAGCCTTCTCTAGATCAAAGAAAACGGTGATGTGATGCTGTTTGTTGGCAAAAGCTTCACATATTGAAGATTCCATTCGTACCAATACATCAGTTGTGGAGCTGGAGCGGAGGTCAATACTCATGAATATATTAATAACTTTAAAGTTCCACGATGGATAATATAAATCTATAAAAGCGTTCATAAGGATATCCAGTAGGAACTAAAGAAACAAAGGTGGAAGCTACTGAGAATAATCATGTATCAAGTACGTTAACAGAGAAGGGAAGCTAAGTCAAGAAATGTAGAATTAAAACGCAGAGGTAAAGTCAAGAAATGTAGAATTACAACGCAGAGGTAAAATCATCTAAAATGGTTAACATTAGTATTAAATGTGGACCAGTTTTTAGGAAGTTCAGTATCGAAGAGAGAGAGAGGAGTGTGCTTTGGTGAGAAGTTTATCGCCCAAAAAAGCATCTGGAGGATGAAGGAGGCTGATATATATATATATATATATATATATATATATATATATATATAATTTATATATATATAAAAGTTCTCCCAAGATGGGACAAAATAGATATTGTTACAGGAGGGCTTCACAAAACCCAGAAAAGAAACGTGTAATAGAGGTGAGCGACAGTCCAAAAGAACGAGTCGACGTACTGCTGATGAGTCCTCTGTGTAGTTAAACGTGTGGTTCATACTCAACAGTTTAGATTATACACTTGCAATGACTGAAGCTCCCGCTACTGAGAAAACTACTTATCAGTCTAGTGGGCATAAAGAGAGAGAGAGAGAGAGAGAGAGAGAGAGAGAGAGAGAGAGAGAGAGAGAGATAACGCATTATAGTCACTTTTGTCTAATGGTCCGTCCATCAAGTTAATAACATTTCATATTCCCAAAATTATGTGTTACTCACCGTATTCAGTGAAATGTCAGAAGTGGACGTAAACAGAGATAAACATTACTATCCAGAAAAGTTAGGGGAATAAAAATGAAATAAAAAAATCTACTGCAGGTGTGGACAAATCATGTGATAACAGACGGAAAGCAACTCAAGAGCAGAAAAAGTGCATGGTTACTTGGTAACGAAACACAATCATAATTCATTTCTCCCTAAATAAAGCATTATAGTAAGCAAATTTCCCAAATAAAAGGATATTAAATCGGATGATGATAAACTTTCTCTTTACTAAGCGACGTACTTTGCATAACATAAATATTAAGACCAATAAGAACATAATCAAGAGGTGACAACTTTGCCAACGCCAAACACCTGCCAGCACATACATTTACAGACCACAATGAGCTGATAGAGATTAAAGCGAAATCTTGCACTTAATATACAGTGAAACTTTCTTTGAAGCGGTAATGATTAAATTTGATTATTAAACTCTCTGGTAATAGTGTAAAGGGCTATTGCTTTCTCAAGCGTCCAACAATGAAAACCAGGCTGAACAATCTCTCCACACAAAAGGATCATTGATTGTAAGTTATATACACCCCTTCGTCTCAAATGGTTAAAATTCTCGTAAAATGCCACAAGTAACTTTTTACACAATCCTGCTAACAATCGAACTAAAACAAAACCCGATCAAGAGCGAAACCGATGGAGAAAACTAACGAATTTAGTGAGATCGTCAAGACGGCAAAGACAAAATCAATATATGGTCTAGAAGCTGAAACCAGTAATATATATATATATATATATTATAATATTATATATATATATATATATATATATAATATATACATATAGATAATTATATAATATATATATATATAATACTATTATATAATATATATATATTACTAATATTATAAAATATCATATATTATTTATATTATATATGATGTTATAATTTTCCTTTCTATCCATAAAATCAGATTAAACGCATCTATTTCATATCTGGGGGGAAAAAGACATTCCGCTCCCTTCCCGTTCCAATATATTTTCCTTTATAGAAAAGCCCAAATTAACGTGTTCCAGATTCCTTAGTAATAATGGCTTACATTCTTCACATGCCAGCCATTGACATGTCGGTTTTTTTTTTTGATTCATTTTCTTTACATTTCTTCAAAGATGATCTTCATCGCCGCTCTAACACGCAAGACTTCTAAATTAAATCTTCTCTCGTCCCATCATTAATTGAACCGTAATATGTGGAAAGAGGAGAGAGAGAGAGGAGAGAGAGAGAGGAGAGAGAGGAGAGGAAGAGAGAGAGAGAGACGAGAGGTCGGAGGCAGTAGAGAAGGGAGAGAGCGAAAGATGGAGACAGAGAAGGCGGGGAGAGCCGAAGTGGGAGGATGGAGGCGGGCCAGCGGGAAGAGTGAGCGAGCGAGAGCTGGACGAGAGGGGAGACGCAGGGGAGTGGTAGGGCGAGTTGGGGTGGATAGAGGGACAGGGACGAGGGGAGGAAGAGAGGGGAGTGGAGAGAAAGAGGCCGACGTGCGGGAGAAGAGGGGGGAGGAGCGGCAGAGGAGTAGCGAGAGGGGGGGGCCGCGAAGAAGGAGGGGTAGAGGAGGAAGGGGAGGAGCTAGGTGAGAAAGTGGGCGGAAGGGAGGGGAGGCTGGGGGGAGGGGGAGGAGGAGAGATGAGACGAGAGAGAGTAAGAGAGAGGGAATCCCCAATCTTGAGTTCCACCCAAGAATATATATCCCGCATCTATGCTCACTCTCGCAATGAATAAATTTGCACCCCGACCACCACAATGAATTTCTTATTTTCAACTCTGTAACTAAAATTCTCCCGAAAAGTTTAGATAGAAAAGTCAGTTTCCGCTTATTTTCTCGATTTCTTCGGCTTTTTTTTCTCCCCGGAATTTTACAAAGCTCACATATTTTTACTATCGCAACTTTGCCTCGCCTTTATTTTAAAATAGCTTTGGAGTTTGTCAGTAACAGACTGTGAAGAGGCTTAAATAATTGAAAATGGGACTAACATTCTTTACAGCTCATCACATATTCACACAGTAGCTTGTTGGAAATGTGTAAGTCGTCTCCTTCACAATGACAGATAAACTACGAATACTGAGGTGACGAATCCAACTTGAAATGTTAATAATTTCATGACTCGTTCTCACTTCATTTTACTTATCAGAGGCTAATATCTCTTTACAAATTATCCTCTCTTAAGGGAAAATACTTCCCATATTTTTGGGGAGTTTTGTTTTATTATGGTAATCTCATTCATTCCCTCCCAGTTCTTGTTTGTTTTTCTCCAAACGCCACCACCTTTTTTGTCAGTATTCCCTCCTTTTTAGTTAGGATGTGAGCTATGCTGGTATAATTTTTTCAGAGAATGTTTATCAGTTTTGGTAACATTCGCTTTTCGTTTTTACAGAGTGAAAGATCTTTCCTACTTCATGTATGATCCATCTGTACCATTCCAACTTTAAGCAACTTTGTCTTTGCACTCTATAAAGCAATGACCCAAAAAATCATTTTAGTTTATTAGATGTTGGCGGATCATTCCATTATTTCCACCTAGAATTATAGTGCCAGATAATATAATATACTTTATTTCAGCTCATGGATATATACGTGGAATATACAAAATACAGCCAGTAATATACACAATCTAGGTACATGAAACATGACAAAAAAATGAATATACAGCATTATCCACACAATAGCTGAGGTAGTATAAAAGATAGTAATCATAGTAATAACAGGAATAATATTGGAGAGAGAAGAAATGTATTGAGAGTTATAACAGTTAGTGCACAGAGTATATAACTTAAATTCCAGCTAGAGACCTTTGATTATTCCCCGATTCACCTCGATCCACAGAGCAAAGGACAAACATAAATCTTACAAACAGAAATCTTCAGAGGGAGATAAATTTTTACAATCCTGCTAAAAAAAAGAAAATAAAAAAAAGGATAACATTTCTCGACTTAGTTTTGATTGGTTTCCAGATTTCTTTTGCGCCGAAATAGTTTCAAAATCATTTTCCGTATGGCGGCAAAACGTGCTCGTCCTTAAAGGTAAGCAAAATACTGAAAAAAAAAAAAAATTAGAGATGAAAATGGATTCAGAACCCGACAGAAGCAGGACTAATCTGCTGGAAAATAAAATTTTGGGAGGATTATGGAAAACAGGAACTCTGAGAGAATCACGAAGCTTAGTAGATCGACCGAATAAAGTCATCGAATCAATATTTCCAGACATTAATGAGTGAGGAAGTGGCAGAATGTGTTCTGAAGTAGCCAATTTCAATGGATTTCTTGTACAGATTTAAATAGTGCAAGAGATATTTAAAGTCCTCGAGTCGTAAGTGGAATAAAATAGGCAGATAAAATTAACATACAGGCCGCGCAAGTCATTCGTGGGTGTGTATATGTACAAAAGTATCTAAATATATATATATACCATATATATATATATATATGAATAATAATAGTATATATATATATATATAAAACGTAATTGTTTTGTATGAATATATGTCTATGATACTCTGAATAAAATAAATAAGCCCTTTAATCCTTTTAGATAAGAGTCCCTGGGCGTCAGCAACGAGTGTTAGAAAAAATAAAAATTTCTCGCTCTGAACTCTTTCTTCCAGAAATAATTAAATCTCGGAGAAATTCGCCTTTATTACCACTCTCAACACCTCACCTTTTCTGCATTTTGCACTGAAATATGGTGGATTTAAATTGGCTCATGTAGTTTGCAGAAAGAAAATAAAAAAAGAGAGAGAAAAAGACCGGAATGAAAAGCAAACAGCAGAGAGTTGCAGCAACGGGAGCCGGGAGCCGTGTTCTCATCCCCCGTCTATTTTGTATCAATGTTCGACCAAATCAGGAGCGGAGCAGCCGGGTTCATGAAGCAGACAAGATACGTCTAATGAACGGAAGTTCGGACAGAAAAGGCGTATCAGTGCTCGTTTCAACACTTCCTCCTACATCCAAAAACCAGGGCACGATTTTCGCCCAGAATATACAGGTATTTATGGATATCCGGGAGTGGGCGTGAAGGGCAATTCATCCTTTTGCGAAAAATTTATCCTGGATACAGTCATTCATCGCCTATTCATTTTACATCTTTGCCAAGGCTTAAAAACACAAAAATCCGAAGAGCATGAAAAACTCCAACCCAAGCGCTAATTCTAAACACCCCGTTCAGACCTGCTCACAGTTGAGGAGGCTCTAATTCCTTAAATGCAGTTTCCAGTATTGGCAATTGAAAACTGTTTATACAACGGCCAAGCAGTCAACAAATAAAACACTCCGGGCTGGAAATTTGTTTTTCCAACAATTTCCATCGCAGCAAATTTCGGCATTTTCTTTCACCTTTTAGCTCGAATTTCCTCGGGAACTTCCCCAACGGCAAAATCAAGTGAAATGATTTTCTCTCGAGGTAATCAATGATTATAAGAGCGAAGAGAAAGTGGGAATAAAAATGCATTCCCGAAATCACAAAAATACGATTAAGACCAAACGTCAATACTTGAAAGAGCCGTGGAATTCTCCAGTGATGTGGATGATACAGTGCGATTTATTTCTTCCTTTCGACGTCACAGGGTGGGGCTGTTGGGGCACTTTTTATATCTACACTTAAAGTTTACCATCCAGTTCAATTTGTAACTTATTTATACGGTATGAGCTTTGCAACCAGGAATAAAATAATTTAGATTGAGAGTAATAAGGTTTTAAAGGTGTAACAGGAGGAAAATTTCGCAGTTGTTCTGTGAAACAATTGTCATGAGAATGTGGAAAGTTAGGTGAAAAAAAGAGACTATGAACGAAGGTATAGTAAAAAAAAATACGAAAAGTGTTACAGCTAGGGGCCGAAGAAACGCTGCAAATAACTCGAGTAATGGCTACAGTACACCGCAAAAGGCGCACTGAAGGCACCCCCTAAGGTGACTCAAGTTATAGACAAATTAAAGAGCAGAATCTAAGTGATGTTGGACCAATGATATCACAGTCTGGCAGCCCTGTAACCGAAGGGAGTGAAAAAAGGATGGCTTCCCTTCATGTATAATGGTCCGTTTTAGTGCCAAGTTCCACTGGAATCCTTTAAGTCAATTATGAAGAAATGCGATAACAAGGTGAAAGTGTCAGTACAAGTAATTGAAAGGAGACGCAAGAGGTTCATTTGTTCTGTTGTGAGCAAAGCCTATTAAAGCACAGTATCTTCATAAAAAGGTAAATAAACTTCAACCGCCCAGCTTTCAGTAGGAAAAAAATTGTCTGAAAAATTTGTTTATACCATTTACACCATAACATATGGCGTAACTAGTTCAAACTGAAACTGGTAGAAAGAATATTAGTTTCAGTACAACTCATGAAATATGGGCAATGGCGCCTTTAGTTCTCTTCGTTACATTTAAAAGAGACTGACACGTTAAAGTTCATGTATAAAAGCACTTCAAAAGGGCAATAAAAGTGTGGCAAAATTACAGGGAACACATGATAGAAAATTATGATCTTTTGAATGAAATCGGACAAATAATTGGTTTAGTCCTGAAGCCACGGATATATAGCATTCTAACAGTATTCACAAAAGTGCAGACAGCATAATCATTACCTTTCGAATAAAACCGAATAAATAATTTGGTACATGCAGAAGCCATACCCATATTTCAAATAGTATTAGTGGAAATGTGTGCAGAAAGTCAGCCATTTTAACTGTGAAAATCGCTTATAAACTTACAGGTTTAACTGCCATCAAAGAGACTGCTCGGTCTTTTCGAGCACACGATAATATTCAAAACTATTATAAATGTAATCAATGCAATGACAGGTGCAACGCGGCGTGGTCCGTCGGAAACATTAATTGGAATCAAGGCAGAACTATCAAAATGATTAAGTATATTTTTCATCACTTCCACACAGGAGTTGTGTCAGTGTTCCTAGTTCTTCATTTTACGAAAGGCCTGTCTCTACTTCATCCATAAAATCTACTAAATGTGATTTTAGTTAACGTGTCAATCATTACGGATAGGCGAAGTGGCACTTCAAAAGAGACCCAGGCGAATGGTACAATTACTTTTAGCTTTGGATGCGGATGAAGGACCGGCCTTGGCACTCGGATACAAACTGAAATCAGAGAACAATTTAGTGTTCGAAAGTAAAAGGAATATGCCCCGAGGCCTTTGCGTTGATGTTCTATCAAATTTCAAAGGCACCAGTATAGTAAACGTGTGCGTGTGTGTAACGTATATATATATACAGTTTCTCTGTTATATCTTAATTAATTGCCCTCGCCTGATGAAATTATTACCTGGATAGGTAATTTAATACCAAGCCTTCCTGGAAGAGAGAGAGAGAGAGAGAGAGAGAGAGAGAGAGAGAGAGAGAGAGAGAGAGAGAGAGGTGATTTTTTTTATTACTCTAACGAAGCGGCATAATATGCTTTATAGCTTCTGTATAAAATTCTGATTCCCTTTTTACAGCCCTAATTAAAGAAGCGCCAACTTCAATAATTACTTTTCCAAATGGAATTGGATATATCTCTTACGCGGATGTAAAAGTGCATCGCGTAATAGCTAATAGCTGCATGATATGCCAGCGCCAGAAATTAAAAAAAAAGGTTTGTAATGAAAATGTTCTGCGATGCGGTGCCTAATACTACTGTAATTGAACGCAATACTATAATTCCTTATTTATGGACCATAATTTGAAACCACCCTCTGGCGTTCGTAGCGTAGTTATGCCTTTTTCCTCTACTTTCATGAACAAAAGCACAAATCTGCTTAAAACACACTTGCACAAGAACGATAAAAGTAATTAAATGGAAAAGACAGTAAGTCGATTCTAAAGAACTCGAAAAATCAACACAAAAATGCATAACTAATGTTAAAAAGTCTATACGAAAACTATATGCCAAATAACGAGAATGTGTAACTGTCATAACATCATTTTTAAAAACTCTCAGTTGACCGACCAAATACACATTAACCAAATTGCTATAGAAATACACAATATTTCAATCACATTGTGCAGCCGAAAACCGAGACCAACGGCTTTGCGTGACTTCTGAACCACGTCGAGAGTGAACTGCTTTCACCAGAAATACACATCTCTCACAATTCAATGGAATGCCAGAGTATCGAAATCGCTGCCACCGAGGTGGTACGCCAACACCATACCGACCATGCCACTGAGGCGCTTGCACTGGGACCTAAGAGGTCATTCAGCGCTGGAAAGTATACTGAGAGTAAGTAGTAGGTTAGAAAGGTGTAACTGGAGGATAGCAAGATGGAAGAAAGATAATACAAACGGAGGAACAGCAAAAGGAATGGTTGCAGCTAGGGGCCGAAGGGACGCTGCAAAGAACCTTTGGTACCTGAGAAAAACGATGTTAATTAAAAGTCATAAAAAAGTCCGTCGAGGTCATCTTTTCTTGTACAGGACATTATTAAATAATAATGTCATACATTTATTTCTAAACGCGATATGAAACGAATATGTTACACTTTCTCATAAAACAGTTTACGAGCTATCTGTAGATCATCATAATCCTTATACCTGGGGGAATGTGAGGCTTTGGATTTGTAAGAGCTCTCCCCTAGCTCGTAATAAATATATTATCATTCTTCTACAAAGCAAAATCGGAACGGATTACAGGTACACAACAGAGGCAAAATAATGTTTATAGTTGCGTGTGAGAGGTTTACAAAAACGAATTCAGCAAATTGTAGGGTAAGTTAAGAGACCCCCTTTAAATTAAAAGATAAAATTATTGTCTATTTTACTAATAAAATTCAATAACATGCATTACGTATTTTTCATACACTACTTTAGCGCATACGCGCGCGGATTTTTTTATTTATTTATTTATACCATGTGCAGTTTTCGCTAGTAAGTTTGGGGTTGGCTCCAGTAAAAAAAAAAGAAAAGAGTCACTGCCACATTCATACAATGGCTGTTCGATCAAGAAAATTTCGATCTCGTCGGATATAATTGACTTGATATATATATATATATATATATATATATATATATATATATATATATATATATATATCCCTTTCCTATATTTCGACTCCTCAAAAGCCCACAAAACCTCATTATTCTGAAACACCTTCAAGGTATTTTCCGTAGATGTCTCCCTCTCTCCTTGAATCGCCGTGAACAAATGAATAGCCGGAAAAAAAAGCGAACTATAATCCCTAGTCATTATAATCACTTCAAACAAAATGTTTCCCTTCATTTCCGGGACTTTTCTTAGGTCCTTTTCTAATTTCTTTCTTCCTTCCCCCATTATTCCATTAATAATTTCCCCCTCCTACATTTCGTGGAAGTCGCTAATCTCGATTTCACCAGTCATTTATCCTCCATCTTCCCCCAGCCCTTTTATATCTCGACCTGTCCTCTGCTCTCTGAAACCCATCCAACTCTTTCACAAAACGACGCTTAATACGAGATGTTTTCTTGGAGTGGTGGCATCCTTGAAACAGTCCGAGTATAACAGATGTTTCAAAATATCATAACTCCAGTCAGCAACGGTGCTAATCCTTCATCTTTTCACATTCCTGGGTCAGTTTTGATAAGAGTTCCCTTTAAATTAAGTGGCGTTCATCCAGAGTAACCTTAAGGACGAAGATTCTTATTAAATAATGACAAGTACATGAGAAGTGAATTGATTTAGGTCAAATTTTTCTCCGTGGTGGAATCAGTATGTCATCAAAATATTTCTCCGCGGTGGAGTCAATTTAATGTGACAAACATGCTTCTGAAACCAGAATCGAATTATTAATATTTGATGCCACTCGGCTCGAAAGAGCAACTGTAATAATAATAATAAAAAAATTAATAAGTAACTTATAAATTTTATCAAGGCTTGTCGAGTCCCTTTTCATCTCTGAAAAGTAATTTATCTATCGTTCTGAGTTTTATTTTCATCTCTAATACTCACCGTAACAATATATACGTAATAAATAACATACCAAAAAGCTTATTTCTAACTGAAATCTCGGGAAAAAATAAATGAATTCTTGAAGGCCTTAGGCCAACACACCACACAGACACACACACATACACATGAAAGCCTTCTATTACTCCGTTATAAGTGAGGTTATGTAATGCTCCTGAGATGACAGAAAAAAAGGGGATGAAAGGGAAAGGTCACACCGACTAACAAGTAATGTCAACAAGGTTAAGAGACTCCATTTTTATAAATTATGCCGCTTTAAATTCACGCGAGAATTAGCTTTCAACAGTGCTGAAGTTCCCAAAAATGTTTATTATCCTTTCGAGAAATTTCAGGAAAATAACCAAGGAAAAACATGGCCACGAATATCCTTATTTTTTAACCAAACATAAAACGTAGAAGTTGTAGGCTGCTTTACTCCAAATGCATAAAACCTTGAAGCTCTCTAGCTTTCCCGTGACCCTAGAATTCTTACTCCACTCCTCTTAATTACAAACATCAAAATAATCATTCTCCACATCTTTTTCAAAGGTCCCAATCCCTCCACGGTCAGCAGCAGCTAAATTCAATACCCAAAACTTCTTTTCTTTTTAATGAAACGCATATAAAATCGTTTTTGAATAACCCTACTCCCCCTGGAGAAACTTCAGTGGCGTGTGTGTATTCGCCAGCCCTTAAGCGATACCCAGTGTGCATTCCAAGCTTAATCCCCAATTCATCGATTCGGCAGAGGAGGCCCTTCTGCAGCCCAAGGCAGGATGCGCCATGCATAGAGTAAAATTAATCTCTCTCTTTCTCTCTTTCTTCCCCCATATGTGTGGCCCAACATAAGCTCGTTAGTCTTCCCCAGATCCTGACAGCCTCCATAAAAGGCAGTCCACCATCAAACATCTTAAATATCTTTGAAGGTAATCCTCCTAGAGAGAGAGAGAGAGAGAGAGAGAGAGAGAGAGAGAGAGCACGAGTCAAGAGAAAGAGGGGAACAAGAAAATAGCTGAAGTGAGTACAACCATCCAAACAAGAGGGTATTTTCACAGTAATTCATAATCCTCTGGAAAAAAAGGCATCTTTAGACACTGGCTGATAAGAGAACATGCATCATGAAAACGAAACAATATGGTCGCAAGAAGCAGTAACGAATGCAATTTACATCTGCAAGTCGTTTGCCATCTGCTTTCAGCAATAAAAACTTTTTCTTTACACTCACCATGATCGATGAGAGATGAAGACTACCACTACAGCAGCGATGATGAAAATAAGTTCACTGGATTCTTAAGTTAATTGGGCAGACATATTCTCACGTTTTCATAACACACTATCCATTACGTAAAAATACCAATTATTCATAAATAAATAAATAAACACATAAACAAATATGTGTATTATGTATATGTGTATAGTTAAATCATTAAACAATTTCTCATAACAAGATGTCTTCAGAGAAAAAACAACAAAACGACCATTGCATCATCATTTACCTGCTGAATCGTAATAAAACCCCATTGCATACAACTACCACAAAATCAGACGCTTCATCTACCTACACACAGTCTCACCAGTATCACATCAAACCGCTATACACATATACACTACACCACTCAGCTCTTCTTCCACTTGCTGGATATTAAGGTCCTCCCTTTCAAATACCTCTTGGCCCTGTCTGTCCAATCCTTTCTCTCCAATTCTACGTATATTCCAACCATTTCTCTCCTATTCTAAGTATATTCACATTTTTCACCCTATCAGTTCCTCTCAGGCCATATATATATAATATATACACTACGCAAAACGCTCATCTTAGCAGCCTTGTTCCTTTCATTTGCATCCCACATCCTAACTTCACTTTCAGGGGAGTTGGCGCTACTATCCCTTCAAACATCCCATGGTTTCCATAGACAAATCAAGTGTCTTCCAAGTCTTCCGCACACACTCATTCACCTTTCCTGCTTCGACTGTTTTGTGACAGCTCCTTTTTTTTTTCATCACCCGTTACATTTGCTACCGCGGGCCTATGCGAATCAGTCTTTTCCAATTTCCCATATAATATATACATATTTTTAACTCGATGCCTTTTCCTTCCTTTCGAAGGGTTGACACCAAAAGGGTAGAACTTTCTGGCCCTCAACATACATTTCAAAGGTGACTCAAGACGACGCATGTACCCATTTACCATAGGGTCGACTGGTTGGCGGCAGGCACGGAATCAAACTACACACTTGAAAATACAAGCCCAGAGCTATAACACTGAACCAAGGCTCTTTGTGTGTGTGTGTGTGTGTGTGTGTGTGTGTCGATAAGGAAAGCAAGATGACTTACGGAAGGCGCCTTTACAAAATATAATGAAATGTCATTTTTATCAGACAAACATTTTTCACCATTAAAATAAAGCTACCGGAACTTTGAAAAGGATTTTAATATTAGTGTTATGCATTATTCAAAAGAAATGTTACATCATGCGTCACCTTCCTAAGAATATTCTACCAATGATTTGGATATTTGTTTTTATCGGACATGGGTTCAGAACTCTAGGTTAAATTTAAGTATAAAACGCGATGAGGTAACAATTGGTTTATCACAATATTTAAATTATATGTGAAAGTCAAACTGAATATGTGATAGGATAAATAAAAGCATCGATTTTTCTTGCACAAACACAGCTAGAGGCTTATATAAACAAAAATACATACATACATACATACATACATACATATATATGTGTGTGTGCCTATCTTTTCTTAATCCATTCTGCCTCATCTTCCCGAAGTCTTCTTTTGTAATTCATGACCATAAGAATAAACGAATAAAAAAAGAAGCAAGTTATCCTTTGAATTTTCCATTTACAGACACCTTTTTTTTGCATAGGCCTTTAACCAAGTCTGCATGAATGTTTTATTTTTCTCACCGCTATTCATTCTTCATGCACACATTCATACGCTTAGATCTTAGAGAGAGAGAGAGAGAGAGAGAGAGAGAGAGAGAGAGAGAGAGAGAGAGAGAGAGACTTCTATCATGAATTTCAATCTGTTAGGAAGTATTCCATTTCTTCCATAATCCAAGTAAACAACTTCAAATCTTTAGAGGAGAATTTTCCGTTATCCCGACTGCAAGGCCATAATTGAAACATGAGATTAAGCGGAGTTAAGTACTGCAGATATTGCGAAAATTATTTCCGACGCTGCACTCACGCTCTCATTAAACACTGCATATCTAGGAGAATTTCGGCTAATGGTGATGCATTGGAGCTAAATTGCCACAATCTTCTAACCTTATTCCAGAGACCTTAAACTACTAATGGCTTGTTAGACAGTTAACAGATATGCACTATGCTAAGTGTGTGTGTACGTGTGTATGTATGTGTATATATATATATATATATATATATATATATATATATATATATATATATATATATATATATATGTTTGCAAGCACTTTTGATTGTGGCTAGGTATAATGAAGCACCTGGCACTGTTCTTCAACTTCAGCGAACTTTTGCTAGAAGACTGCGATGGGAACATTCACTGTAATTCCATGGCGGGGCCCTCCCCCCTAAACTACCACCACCACCACCAAAAAAAAAAAAAAAAAAAAAAAAAAAAAAAAACGAATTTCCTACTTCGTCCGTCATAATTTCCGATTTCGTCCGACGCGCTGAGGGAAAGGTCTCCCTCCCTCCGTCCGGGAGCGTTCTTTTGTTCCATTAATGTATGTGTGATTGCAGTGATAAAGCGAGCGTGTTCTTTTCACCTCTTCCTTCATTAGTTATTCTCAACTTTACGCTGCTCGTCCCCAATTACTCGCATCCCTTCCAGTTATTTCCCGTTTTCTCTCTCCCTCCCTCCCTTCCTTTCCTTCAAGTTCCTTCCCCTTCCTAATCATATTATTTCCCCTTTCCCTATACATGCTCTCACTTTTACAGCTTTGTTTCTCTACTTTCGATTTGCCACTCCACCTTTTTTTTTAAGAGATATGTTCTCCTCCCCTTTCTCAGCAGACGAGGAAACAGCTCTTTTTCCCTTTCTGAATTTATCAATAGACTTTTTTCTTTTCCAAGTCGCGCTAATTACCTTCTTAGTCACATCCCTCACATTTCCATTTCCTTGGAGTCGTGATGGACTATTTTCTTCTGCTTGACACTTTCTTAACATCATTCTTCTCTTTTTTTTGTTTAGTAATATATAGTAAACTGATAAGGTGTATTATGTATACTTTATATATATATATATATATATATATATATATATATATATATATATATTATATTATATATATATATATATATAAAATTATACATATAATTATATATATGCAAAATTCATGAAAACAGTAAACATAAAAAGAAATGTCATTAAGTCCCCTCGAAATCAACTATAACATCTATCATAAACCAATATATTAAAGAAAAAGAAATAAATAAATAAAGGCTATGGAACCTGTGCAAAATATAAATCCATGTTCCAGAATATCAACAAAATCCGTGAGAAAAAATTGAAAATAAATAGAAACTATTTTCCTTCGGATTTCCTTCGTAAGCTTGTGATTCCCTGTGACTCTGCGATACGGCCCGATTTCCACTGACGCTCTCCCAAATTTTAGGTACGTTTCTGCACGACATCTGATAAAAACTGCCAAATTTTAGGTACGATTCCATGTACAACATCTGATATAAACTCCGAAATTTTAGGTGCGATTCTTTACACGACATCTGATAAAAACTCAAAAATTTAGATACGATTCTCTGCACGACATATGATATAAACTCCCAAAATTTTAGGTACCATTCTCAGCACGACATCTCATAAAAACTCCCAAAATTTCAGTACGATTCTCAGCACGACATCTGATAAAAACAGCCAAATTTTAGGTACGTTTCTGCACGACATCTGATAAAAACTGCCAAAATTCAGGTATGATTGCTCGCACGACATCTGATAAAAACTCCCAAATTGTATGTACGATTCTCTGCACAACATTTGATAAAAACTAAAAAATTTAGGTACGATTCCCTGCACAAAATCTGATAAAAACTTGAATATGCAAATGTAAAATAATATAATTCTATTATATATACAATAAAAACATAATTACATTCAGAAAACATTTTTACGAACGTGTAGACGCCCATTATATGTTTCCATTACACCTACCACAAAAAAAAAAAAAAAAAAAAAAAAAAAAAAAAAAAAAAACTCCCTTAACTATACAAGACCGAGGCATTTTCTATTCCCAAAAGCTGGCCACCCTTCCTCGTCCAGAAATTGTTCCCCTTTCCCCATAATCCCACCTACATCCTATACATTTCTACCGCTTAGCAACGGCACCTGGAGCTCCTAGGTGGCCTATCTATAATGCTGAACCTTGTATGTGTAGCCTCGTAAGAGGAAACTAGGTCTCTCGCCTGCTCTTCTGACCATCCCGGGGGGTGGGAGGGTGTGAGGGAGGAGGTAGGAAGTGGAGAGAGACAGGAGATCCTTCGGCCTGCTACTTAATTAAAAGAGTCTCATTAGGTGGGGATGTCTAAGTACGGCCGGAGAGCGCAGAAGGATGCTGCTGCCTCGGTGAAACCAGATAGACTTTTCCTGAGAGTGAAGGAAGTAAGGTGTGCTTCACACTCCCGACACGAAGTCTAAGGCTGTGAAATTTCCCAAACTTCTTCACACGAAAAGTTGAAGTTTTAAGGCGCTATGGCCCTCGAGTGGCAGTAATTCAAACAAACAATGAGGTATACTACGGTAACTTCAATTCATTAAAACTGAATGACTCGCTCAAGAGGTAACTAAAAATTTATAAAATTATTTTTTTCTTCTATCACTGGTCTATCAGTTACCAAATCGACTTCTTGACTCAAAAACCTATTGTATGAATACAAAAACACATGCAAATATGAGCTACAATATAAATATAAAAGAGGCGAGATCCTTTTGAAAACAGTGGAATGACACGAAAAAAGAATCTAATCCTCCTGACACAACAGCGACTGCAGATGTTTTCCACTGAGCTTCTATACCGAAAGGAAAATATTTTGACAAAATATTCAATTACATTTCGAAAAGGGCAAAGTTCTCAGTTCTCGTGGTAGTGTTGGTTCCTCCTCCTCCTCCATCCTCCTCCTCGCTCCTCCGCTCCTCCTCCTCCTCCTCCTTCCTCCTTCCTACCCCTCCTTCCTTCCTTCCCTTAAATGTATTCAACATCTCCCAAGATAAGAATCCTGGATAGATGGAACATAAGGGTTTCAGACCAGGTAAACAAAATTCAATAAGCATTTTCCTTCTGATACCTTTCGCAGAAGCCCATATTCGGCCACGTCTCATCAGCGTGATATGAGAGAGATAGAGGTAAAAGAAGCTATATAATGGTTTACGCCAAATGTGCACGCAGGCCTTTACCAGACCCGTTGGAAATTCTGTACAAAAGGGCATCATTGTGTGAGAGAGAGAGAGAAGAGAGAGAGAGAGAGAGAGAGAGAGAGAGAGAGAGTGTGTGTGTGTACTGAGACGGGCTGGAAGAATCCCCCTCATTACAATATATTCAGCCCAAACGACCTGGGCTGGAAGGGGAAGTAAATACGCACCGTAATAAATGAAGGCTACGAATGTAGTAAGAGAACTGGCGAGGAAGGAAACAGCGGATGCGATAAAGCAGCGTCGATTTAGAGCTGGGCTGAATTAGAGGCATAAGAAACAAAACGCAAAAGGATTAATGTCAGAAGCGACATAAACGCCTGACTTATCGTTACGAGTGGAATAAATACCGGCAGTCTTCAGCTCGGAAGGTGAATTAAGCCATGACGAGGAAGCTTTCTCGCAAGGCGATAAACTTCACAACATAAAGCAGTTATGAAACGTTTTCCCTGCTCCTACCTCATGACATTTCGCTATCAGGGCATAAAACTGGTAGAGGAAGAAGAAGAAGAAGGAGAAGAGGAAGAAGAAGAAGAGAAATAATGATACCGAGACTAAGGAGAAAGAGGAAGGGAATTCAGCCTCAGGATAATTGCCACTGTTAAAAAGCTAAAAAAAGAGAGATAAGGCTTAATGACAGAAGTCAAGTAGCTGCCCAGATTCTGAAAAAGAAAAAATCGACAAAAGATAAAAAAAATTAGAAAAGAGAAAAATAAAACGTCAAAGTAAAATGAACATAGACCTGAGGGAAAGGCTTTTTCCATTTTACTGTAGGATGATCTCCAACATTTACAGTAATTAATTAAAATAAATATATATATATATATATATACTATATATAGATATATATATATATATATATATATTATATATATTATATACTATATACACACACACACACACACACACACACACACACATATATATATATATATATATATATATATGTGTGTGTGTGTGTGTGTGTGTGTGAGAGAGAGTGTTCCTTCAGGCCTTGCAGACATTTCACCATTATTACTTTGGAGCTCCATAAAGTACACATATTACTTCTGTGTTTTCCCCAACTTTCTTCCGAGATCTGAAGCTGCCTTAAATAAAATCCCCGCCTACCTCACCGTATTATCAATCAGATCATTTGATAACACTGGGCCACCACCTACTACGTTGACAACTTTTTAAAATCAAGATCAAGCTTAAACCATTGTAAATTTTGAATGAAATGGAAGACAGTTCTTACTAAGCAACGTAATTTTACACCCATTAAACATATTAAGGTTCCTACAAAAGATAAATCTACATGTTTGAAATGACTAAGATTTTAAAACGAAACTGTAAAATAATCAGTAATATTTTGGAATCCCGACCATACATTTTTAGATTATGAACATAACGTTAGAGTAGCCAATTTTACCTCAGCCTCACCAGAGACCTCAGTTTTAATAATAATGGAAACGCAGTAATGGAACAAACAACGAAATGGCTTCGCAAAATCTATTTCATACGAGAAGTGTCCTCTGTTGCCCAAATAATGTATTCTCGCCTTATTGCTTAGAAATATAATAAGAGTTTATTGAAAAATAATGGTAAATTCAATAATATTTAAGAAAAACAAACCATTCATACGCAAGAAATGCAGAAATACGCCACTATAACTAACCTGATGAATGGCAAAACCAGTCAAATATATATCTATAAACCAATCAAGCGCTCAGCCAATAATAATAAAAAAAAACATTAATATAGTTGTAGTAATAACGGTCGGACGAACTCAAGTAAAGCACGCCCCCTTTTCCCTTCGTCCTTCCTCGAGAGACATAATAAGAGATGAAAAGGAGTGTGCGATCAAAGGGAAAAATCAAGAAAGAATTCCGCTGGCAGAACGTAGTGGGGAAATTTTACTTCAAGCTGAATGATCGCGTCATCGGGCGAAAATCTAATTACTTAACTTACTTTGCTCGACTGTAATAGATTTATGAAACCGCTTTGTTGATCATTTCCGCTGATCAATACCTTCTTTCTTTCTTTCATTCTCTGATTCTGTCTTTCTTTCTTTCTCTTCCCTCCATTCGTGCTTTCTCTTTTGAAATCTTCGTACAAAAGACGGAATCTGTCCTCAAAGGAGCCTTTACAAGAAAAATATTGTTAGGTACTGATGGTAGAGATAACGATGTCATCGCTCTTTATTCTCCGCCTCCAAATGAGATCTGGAATGATCATAGCAGTGATAAAAGATAAGATATAATATAGATCTGTGTGTATGTATATATAAGGCAATTTCTGGTTGCATGTCTGTGGTTGTGTTTGTTTGTTCGCTATGCACGCACAGACTATGATATCTACGGCTATCAAACTTTTACCATAGACTCCCCTCCCCCCGAGAAGGGTTTTGGCCAAAATCCAAAATTCGAGGGCCGTTTCTTAGGGGATCATAATTCCTCATTTTCATACCCCCTCATTTTTCACAACTTCCGGAATTGACAGCTAGGGCTACCAATTTTTTACCAAACACTCCCCCCCTTACCACCTAGGAAGGTTTTAGTCAAAATTCGAAATAAAAAGCATATTAAACAACGAAACAGTTTTTACCACCAAATGAAGCTCTACAGAATCAAGAGCAGTAGCAAAGAAGCTATCATTATCTTTTATTTTTACACCACAGCTCCTTAATAAACAATGTATGGGGAGGAAAATAAATATAAAATGGAATTGAGTTGCATTAAAAAACAAAAGCACATTCATCTCCGGTGCTAATAAGCTAATAATGTAGGAATGGAAAGATGAAAAAGCAAATGATATATATATATGTATATATATATATATATATATATATATATATATATATAAGTCATATCACATTAATGTGATTCATATCTCTTGCGGTGGCGGGGTGGGTTAAGGCTTCACTGTCGACCTGGATTTGAAGGTGTTGATGGTTCGCGCCCGACAGCTGGCAAATCTCTTATCGCCTAAAAAATTCCCCATCGTTTAAACATATATGAAAATATATTAATTCCGAGGTAGAGTGAATTAGATATTAAAGGACATTTGTGCTCGATATAATATATGAAAATATATTAAATTCCGAGGTAGAGTGAATTAGATATTAAAGGACATTTGTAGCTCGATATATATATATATATATATATATATATATAATATATATGTGTGTGTGTAAAATTTTAATGGTCACAATGCCCTCTTAACTTTTATTAATTTATTTATTTTCTGATACGCTTGTCATTACAAAGCCTTGGGCTCCAATTTCAAAGAAATTTGAAGAAATCATGATGTCCGGTAGCAGGATACGAACCCGCTATACATACATACATACATACATATATATATATATATATATTATATAAAACGCACACAAATACACAAGCGCACGCACGCACACACACACACACACACACACAGTGTGGAAGAGAAAATCGAGGCGTATTGGTTAGCACTTGCTTTTCCTTCGCCTAACGGCGCCAAACCATTATTTCTTTGATGATTCTGGAAAGCCTAATAAAACCGGTTAATTGGTTTCCTGCGCGGGAGAGATCGCTAATAACCTCCTCCCTCCCTCCCTCCTTCCGTCATATTGGGAGGAAGGCCAAACCGTCGCGTCGCCAAGGAGGACGCCACAACTGTATAGGCCCAATACAGCTTGCTTTTTCCCCCTGAGAAACAGTTGCTGGGCTGCGCGCTCTCCCTCGCAGTTATTACATCTTTCTTTTCAACTTCCCCTTCCCCTTTTTTCCTTTCTTCGTAGAGTTAATCAGAGCTTCTTGTCCCTTTCCTTGCGCGTGGCTGCTCTCAGTGGGACGCGTCTTCATAACTGTGATATTTTCCATAAGCGAACAATAGT